>NW_006494614.1:1385520-1404697 GCF_000325575.1 Pteropus alecto
GTTCAGACTCGGTCTGAGGCCAGGAACACGCAGTCACTTTCAGAAGGTGCTTTTATGAGGAGAAGGGTCAAGAGATAACTAGCAGACAGTTTCCTTAGTTTCATCACCCTTTTTCCTATGTTCAGGACTAGGGATCGACTATTGACTTGGAATACCAACCAGTTATTTTTCTATACAGAAATGGCATGAGAAATATTTAACATATTGCACTGGGCATCAGTTTCAGAGAGTTTGTCACCCTCTAGTTGTTAAGGACTGGTAGCGGTTAAGAACTTGGACCCTGGAGCAAGGTTCCCTATTCTAAGTTCAGCTTTGCCACAAACTAGCAGCAAGAACTTAGCTAAGTTACTTAACTTCTCTGGGTCTCCATTTTCCCATCTGTAAAAGATCTAGAACACCATCTGGTATATAGTTAATACTCAGAATGTGTTTGTTGGTATTTTTTAATTATAAGTATTAAGAAGCTTAATTTGACTTTATTTTGTGATTCCATTTCATCAACATTATGTAGGTAGCTTATTCTTCTTATTAGAAAGTAATTGAAACAAATTCTCCTAGACTCAAAAAAGTAAAATTTTCTACAAAACCCAATTTGTACTCTTTATTGGAGGGAATTTTTTTCCTCATTAATAACTATTGCTTCTACAAAATAAACATAATTCCTGATACATTTCTGATTTAACTCTTATGAGGTGTCACCATGGAAGAAATAATTTGCTAGCGTATTTCAATGGCTTGTCAGATATGTCACCTTTAGATTTGAATCACATAATATTTTCTTCCCATTTAATAAGTCTGTCTTTGTGAAGGTTAGTTGGTATAAAGCTTATTACTTTTTAAAATGATACTCTCAATTTAATTGGTTGGTTCTCAGGAGTTTCTTTAAAATATGTGGAATTCTAGATCATTTTAAAATGAGAGCTATGAGGTAGAGAAATTGTGAAGAAAATCATGTTCTTGACTGATAACAATAACCTTATCAGGTTACATAAAATATCCTCACACTATTACTTTTTTCCATTATCAAGACTCTCAGAATAATAACTAAGAGAAGCTAAGATGAGGTCTAGGAGAAATAGGTAGCAGGATTATTAGGAAATATAGAACTTAATGTTGCTTTGGGGCTTTAGTTTTATCTTTTTATTGCAAAGGGTAGTCTGTTTTTCTCTGAGTCAAGTAAAGGAAAAGTGTGAAATATATACACAAGTTTCGAAAGATCTATAAAAAGGATATATTAAGTCTTACAAAGGGTATTTGGTGTATAATGTGCTTAAGATCTGAAAATTCATATACAAAAATTAACAAAATAGCTAAGAATTATTGAGTACCCACTATGCGCCAAGCCATTTATACATACACTTTCATTTAGTGCTCACAAAATGCTACATCATATATATACTGTTGTTTGGGTAGACTATAAAGACTTTGCCTTCTCTTTTTATCTTTATATCTCAGGTAAATTCCTATGAATGCCCTTTGTGTCAAGGATGACTTTTATTGCTACTGAACCATGTTCTCCTCGCCTCCGAGCATGCCACTGGACTATACCTTCTAGACTCTGCATGTAGGTGGGGCCATATGATCAAATGATCAATAAAAAGAGGTAGAGGTGATACAGGCTACTTCTAGGCCTGGCCTTTAAATTTCTTGTATTCTTCTGAGATTTCTTCCTGCAAGCTTGATAGAGAGTATCCAGTGATGGACTCCAAAGCCATAGAATATGGAGGAACTACTAGATAGGAGGAGTCTGGGTCCCACACTGGTGAGAAGAACTACCTCCACAGCTTGTCTTGTGATGTGAATGAAAAACACTTTTGGTGTGTTAAGCTCACTGAAATTTTGGAGTTGTTTGTTATACCAGCTAACATTGCTTACCCTGACTAAAATAGTTAGTATAAATGCTTCTTTACTAATACAGAAATGAATGACTCAATATAATGAGTAACTAACATTTATTGAATATTAATTAAATGCAAGGACAGAAGCTTAGAGAAGATAAGTTACTAGACCAAGGTTATAAGCTAATTAGTGGTGGAATTAGGATTGAAAACTGAGCAGAATGACCTTGAAGTTCATGTATGTAACCATTTTATTTTGATATTTGTCTGTGAAATAGAGCATTTATTATAATTATTTTTTTTTATTATGGAAGTAAACCGTGAGATAATGAGCTTCGACTAAGTTTTTGCCCTAATCATCTTAAAAAAAAACAAAAAAAAAAACCAAAAAAAACCCCTTGTGATAAGTAGCTACAAGTAACTACAATTTTCATAGCTGAAAAGTTCAGTCCTTAGATCAATGGGCACTTATTTCAGCGCTTATATCAATGTAAATAGACATGCATCATCCAGCTGGGCCAGGATACTTCAATGGAACTATAACACAACAAATCAACCTACTTTTCTGTTTTTGATTTGGCAGGATTTGTTTTTATTCCCATTAGTTTTACATCTTCCACATTATTCTCTGCACTCCAGCTGTCAAGGGAGTATAGCCTCTGAGTGAGTCCCAATGGCCAAGATCCTAGTCGTGAGGATGGAGGTGGTCTGTGTGAGTTTGGGTGGTTGTGGGTTAGGAGAGGTGCCCAATAAAGGGCAAGATGGATCTCTATAGCCCTCTACATTTTTGTCCCATGGGAACCCTTTCTTTGTATTTCTTGTTTGTTAAGCCTCCTAAAGATCATTATTTATCTCCTAAGTAAATTATACATACTCAAATTCTGTTGACCTTAAAGAATTTTAAATATGACTGTATGTGGTCCTTATAGAAAAACCACCTTTAAAGTTATACTAGCTAAAGTGTAAAAACAAAAAGAAATTTTTCTTATGAATTTAAAGCTAAATTAGAAACAAAAAGAGCTGAAAACTCTGGAACCTATACATATACAAATAGTTTTTTTGGAGGCCATATGTTCCTCTTTGTAATACAAATGTGCCGAAAGCAAATATCTGCAAAAATCAACTACAAAGAATACCATGCGAGTTAATGCATATCAAGCCATTCAGTCATGAAAAAAATTTGGAGTTACCAGCAGTGGGTCCATCCAGACTTACCCTCTGCAGTGGTGATAAAATCCCAGATGCTGTGCCAGCCACGCGTGTGTGGAGACCCCAGATCGGAGGCACCCCTGGGAGATGTGTGCATGGGGAGAGGGCAAGACCAGCTCAGCCTCACCATTTGAAAGCTTTGAACAGCCTGTTTGGAATGCTAATAAGTTATGCTTTCTGCTTGTAGAGAAGGATGATTTTTCTGCAAAGCATTAAATCATTCCCGTCCCCATCCCCCAGGTCTTTCCAGTAGTAGTTCTACCAATTTCTATCAAACGACTCTCTCTGGACTGAATTTTTCGTTAAAAATTGGAGGATATATGCCACAATCCACAGTAGCACAAGAAAGGTGTAATAAGTAAAGCAGGCCAAGTTAAAAAGGGGTAAAACTGGAGAAGAGCAAGGGAGATGGAGGAGTAAGAGAGGCAGGGAAATGTGGAGCTAGTTAACGTGAATGCTCTCTGTGCAAGGCTGAAACATGGAGTTCCAGAACACGTCACGGACCTTCGCCTAATAATATGGCAATGTCAATATTAGCTGTGGTTTTGACTCTAGTTATAATATATTAATTCCTGTATAGCACACATATTGCAAACAGCGAGAGCTGGTTTTTAATCTGACAGACTGTCAAAGGGAATTGTGTTAACTAGCAATTTCACACATCTTCGGCTGAATGATAAATGGTGTTAAATGATGTTGTGCCTGGAGCAGAACGAGATCCTCAAGGGCCCCCCACGCCTATAAGGGAAAAGTAAGTTTATCCCACTGAATGCAGTGAGTGTAATGTTTTGTCATTCATACCTTTGAAAATTGATAATTTGTATATGGCATATATGATAGCTAGAATATTTTATTAACCAGAATATTTCATTTCTAATAAAGCTGTGAGTAGTTTATACTCAATGAACTCTGAGTTTCTCTAACCCATATCCCTTCCACTCTTTTCCAGCTTTTCAGGGCACTTACCTGTGGTCTCTGGGGGTGATGTTGAAGCTCATTTGCTGAGGACCAGAGGAAAAAAAAAAGCACATTTTAAGGCTTCCCACTGTGCATTCTTCTCCCTCACATTCCAGTCAGGCTCCTCCCTTAGGAAGCCTGTGATAAATCACATTCAAATTTCTGCTCTCACCTGATGCTTCTGTTCAGTCCTACAGAACTCTGTTTGAATTTGTTTTCAGTACTAGTTTCTCCTAATCTTTCAAATTTGTTCTCGTGGCCGAACCGTTGAAACATTTGTTGCCTTTGCAGTTTCATAAACAGAGCTGCGTACAGTTCAGCGTAGACTCACCTCTTTGAAAATCATTGTACGAATTGACAGTGATGTGCGGTTTGAGAGCATTTGAGACCAGCCACGACAGAGCACAACTGAGTCACCTGGCTGTGTGTCCAGACATCGCAGCAATGACTATAAAAGGATGAGAGCTTCACTGGTACCACTTCGAGACTGCTTGAACTTTTCTCACTTCCAACTAAAGAGCTAGATGAAAACTGATACTCGATTATCTACTAACTGACGAATACCAAAAGGCTGGTACAGTACCAGACTTGACTGGAATACATAACAATTCTCTACCATATGCCCTTGGTTTGGGAAATATCTGGATCTTGCAGTGTCTATCAGACCTGGCACCAAGCGGCTATCACACAACTGAAACATTTTATTTTTCATGACAATTTTATATCACTTCCAGACTTTAAAACTTTTTCCATTTTATTGAAAAATTTTGGTTTACTTGTTGGCAGATCAAACGTTGTTCTTAAGTGCACATATTTTAAAATTAACTGTCTTTTTACTTCAGTGAACAAACCTGGTTGGAAAGCTTTTTACCCCAACACAAACTCTTTTAATTCTTCCTCAATTCTTATGAATCAAGAAAAAAATTTAATTCTCAGGACCTGTCTCTCTACATATGGTGCACAGGATGTGTGCACAACTGCTTTTAGAAGCAATAATTTTGTCTCGTGTTGCTAGTGAATTTTGTGTTTCTTAGCCTTTGTTAGTGCACTGACTTAAATTGCATTTTTAAGTCTGAATATATTTATTTTATTTCATGAGAAAGGTGGGTGATATCTAGACTATGTTGAGGAGGCACTCAGTCATATGTGATTGTGCAGCTTTGTGCAGCATCAGTTACCTCTCTCCTGGGCTCTGGATTGGACAGACTGAGGTTGCCATTATGATTCCTTTGGTTGAAAACCTGGCTCTGCCATTTACTAGCTGTGTGACCTTTAAAAATTCACTTAACCTCTTTAAACCTCAGTTTCATAGTTTGTAAAGTGGAGATGAGACTAGTACCTAACTGGAGAGTTGTCAAAATTACTAATTGAGTTATATCACTTAAAAAACTTAGAACAGTATCTCAAAATGTTAGCAATTATTAAGTGGGACCATAGGTAAAAGATATTCTTAAAATGTTTTCCTTATTAAAAAATTAGTTTATGTAGTCAGATGAGAAGGAGAAAAGTCTCATTGAATCTCCTCCGAAGTGAGATTATAATATTTTACAAGACACTGCAATTCTGTTCTGACTAATACACTGCTCCTCAGGCTTTTCCATGATTAACATTAGTATGGTATTTGCCGGTCTTCCTTCATCTGTGGGACTGTAAAACCTGTTGTTTTCTCAAGACACAAATTGCTAAACCACAGTCACAATGCCAGCAGCAGTGGACACTTTTGAAGGGTCTCTCAAACCTCCGTGCTATCTATGGTCTTTGGGAAACTGCCTCTCAGCTCCACAGTGTGAGCCCTTGGTGGTCATATTTATGTGCTGTTACCTGTTTCTTTAGCCAAGGCTGTCAGAACATCTGTCCTAAAATGTGCTAATCATAGTCTTTCTCCTAATAATTTGGTTTTGGAACTGAGTTCTCTAGTTATTGCACGTGGCTGATACTGTAACATGTAAACTCGGGAACCATGGGGATACCATATTGAGCCACTGATGCAGAGAAGTAGAGAAAGCCTGTCTGCAGACAGAGAAAAGAATAGAGCAGATGAGAGAAGCCAAGATGCAATTCAGAAAGATTTGAAGAGAGCTGACCTACAGGATTCCTGGTAGCTTGATAGTTCCAGCTGCATTCTTAATCTTCAGTTTCATGATTCTCTGTCTATGTAATTAATTCTGTTTTTACTTAAGGTAGCTAAGTAGCAACCAAATGCCTTAAAAACTCTCAGTTTTGATCAGTGATGATCTCAAATCAAGTTCACAAGTTCATTTCCATGCACCCACAGGCCCTCACCACTCACCTACGACCTTTGTCATTCTATTGCTATTTATTTTTCTGTGCAGTGGAATTGCATATCCATCTGTTTTTCGAACGGCCAATTTTTAAAAACTCTTGGAACACAGAACATTTCACTTGGTTTAGCTATGTAAATTTGGAATAGTCTAATTTTATAATTGTGCTGAAAGTTTAAGAAATGATGATTAATTAGATTCATTTATTTCTAATCCCGTTTTGAGAGGTGCCTCAAGTTCTGTAAAGAATATTTGTAATAGTGCTAACTCATATTTAAAAAGGAAATGGCAATGTTTCTCTTATATTCTGAAGCCAAATCTCAGAGCAGAGGAACCCTCACCTCAGTCCAGCCCAGAACCTAGTCCCCGAGGGTGGCCACGATCATTTCCCAAAGTGTGTTCCTTAAAACTTCTGTTTTCAGGGATGTTAATGAAGGTAATGAATAAAGAGGTTTCACGTTTGTGTATGCTGTGAAGTATTGAATTTAAACACGGTCAGCTCTTTTCTTTATCGAAGGGATTTTAAAGACTTTGTACAATCATACACATTGTGATTCTCCAACTTGTGTATAGCTGTAATAATTCTTAAACTAATTGGCCATGGAATCCTATTTCTGTAGAGAACATCATTGGAACAAGTGTTCCTTGGAACAAATTGTCCAAAGAGAAGTACTTGGGGAAAGTTGGTGTTTCCTGGCGTCACTCGGCTTGCCCTGCTTTCTTACTGCTCACCTATAGCTTTCAACTATGAACAATGGCAAAATTGCTTTGGAATTATAGGTATTTTTTTAAATCGATTCTAGGTGATGTTAACAAAATAGAAACAATACTAGTAATGCCACGTTTGGGGGTACATAGATTATTCCTACTAGATCATAAAATTCTTCAAGTGTCTCATTCATCATTGGACCTCTATGACAGAGTTCATTGATATCTATCGTATTAGGTGAATTGAATTATTATTTTGCTGAAGAGTTAGAATTAAATATTTTTTATTCTTTAAATAATTTGAAACCGTGCATTTCTTTTTCCAACAATAGATTCTTTTAAAACATTTCTTTTCATGTCACAAAGCTATAACTAAACTGTCTACACTGGATGGCACCATTTTAATTCTCAGGAATAAATCGTCAGCAGGTGCTTACTCCTTTACAAGTTTCCTTAAAATTTAATGAAATATCTGTTATACATTTGCTAAAGGAAAAAAATGATGAATCTTTTTAGTTAGAGAAATAAAGATTTTGTTTAGGCACTAATAAGAGGATCTTAAGTAACAGACCAACAATATGATGATTTAATAAAATTGCAAGAGAATGTGATAAAGAACAGTTTACTGTAAGACTTTGTTGTTCTTATATCAGTAATGAAACTGGCTCTGGAAGTATGAAAACAAGCTGGGCAAAGTTAAGATGCTTTAGATTACATGAGTATTCATACTTATAATGCATATAACATACGCATTTCATTTTAATTTATGTGCTTAAGGGAACAGTGATTAAGTAGGAGATAGAAGAGCTTTTTAAACACCTTCTGGGGAGTGATTTCTATTCTTTGCTGTCACATCTCCAATTATTCTTTCTCTTCAAATACTTATTCTCTTTCTTTGAGTTTTCCTGGTACAGGTGGCTGCCATTTGTAGAGCTATCAATTTTGCTGCCCCCTTTTAAGGCAGCTATTATTTATGCCAGTTCCTGCTTAACCTTCTTTTGATTCGTTTAGACAAGAACAGCTACAAAACATTTTAAACAGCTTGAGAAAAAGGTTAACTTTAAGGATCACATGTTATCATGCATAGCTTCCAAATAAAATGTTTAATCTGCTCCAGTACAGCTCTCAGGGATGGTAACATAACATGCTTTTAATTTGCGCCACTCTTTAAGATGACAGAAATGTGAGGATCGACACCATCATGGCAGTGCAATGCCAGCAAGGCTATTCCATGTAGTGGCCAAAAACATAGGCTCTGTCTGAGAAAAGTGTTTTTTTTTTTTCATCTTTGAAAGACAGTGTGAAACTCATGCCATTCAGAGTAGTTGCTTTCCTTCTGTTAATTGCTATTGCATATTTTATTCTTCCAAATCGTTTGGTTTAAAGTTGGTTATGTTAGAATTAATGGCAGTTTTTATAGTCTGTTAAACCATAAATTACCACTCCTTGTCTTGGTACTGAAAGAGATTACTTAGCCATTCACAATTTCCATGGGATGTTCTCCAGATGTGTGCCATCTGAAATCTCCTGACGCCTTTCTCCAGTGGACTAAGCTGGCCTCTTGTTGAGAAAACAAAGAACTAGAAAATATATACATCAATGTTAAAACATGCAGGTCCTTAGACAATGTTAAGATGCCTTCACATTTTCACTGAGTCCATTTGCGTTTCTTAACAATGCCCCTACTGTGGTGAGCAAGTGCCACTGCTGTACTTACTCTTCTTTATCTATAATTTTATGCTAATCCCTGAATTGTTCAAAGAGCCTTTAACAGTCAGCTGCCTTTCGCTGTCTTTTGAGGTATCAAATGATGTTACAACTTGGAAATTCCATAGATGTGGCCAATTGTGTCTTTAAACAATTCTGGCCCATTTGGTTTTCTACTATGTTATGTGTTAAGGACATGGTTCTCTCCAATCCATCCTGAAATACTGCAGGGGATTCTCAATTTCAAAGTGGCCCAAAGGAGATACCCATTAAAACAACGTTACCTCTAATCCAATTTTCCATAATCTCAAACTATGCAAGAGCAAACGTTGAACTTGTAGCTGAACCCAGTCTTTTGAATACCAAACCAGGACCCATAATGTATTATCTATTTTGGGGAGAGGCTGATTGTTTGCAAAATATCTTTGGGTTGCCATTAGTTGGGGTTTAATCCTTTAGAAATATTCAGCGCTCAGGCCTATTCAAGAGCCTGAGCCTCAGGTCCTTGCAGCCCCTTGGCTTTGCCTGCACGATTGCTTGTGTACTCAGGCTCCACTTATTTTGTTCAGGTTCACGATCAGGCGAGACAGCGCTGTCAATTCAAAAAGACATTCTTTTTTCAAACTATTGATCTCCGTTGCTCTTGCAAATCCTTTAGTATTGGCTCTCAGGATTACTATAATGCTATAATCATTCTGTTAAGAATTCAGATTTGTGGTGGGCTAAAAGATGGGAACATCAAAAGGACCGAAATGCCCTTGAAGCAATCAATTTTTGTTCATCAAATACAAATGCTGAGAGGCTGCTTTCAGCTAATAATTTATAACTGAATTAATGACACATGGCTTCCTTCAGTGTTTTTCCCTTGAGTTGGTTCACTCCCTCCTCTTAAATGATCTGATTTTATATTCCGGGAAGTGCATTTGAATTGCATAGCGTTCTAAACAAGAAGAATGCTTGGGAAGTGAAAAGCTTGTTTCACTTGCTTTCTAACTGCTAAGGCAGTAGAAATCTTTTCTCTTTCTTTGGGCTCTATGAGAAGGTAAGTCCTAACATGGTATCTGTTCTACTTCCTCTGGTAATAAAAAATGCATTTGTAGATTAAGTGTAGGTAACATCCTGGCAGAAGCTTCCACCAGCAAAATACTTTCTGTTAAAATCACAAATGGCCTGCTGTGTCTCAATTACTTTTACACAAAACAGTTCCAAAAAACAAAAGTTTATTAATAAGATAATGATGTTATAGGATAGGATTTTCTTTGATATCACTAAATATAATCCACAGAGCTCTGGTGACATGATTAAAAGTACTAAACATTTTTAAAGTCCTAAAGACTTTAAGCTATTTTAGATTGCATTCCTTACTTATCCTCTTCTGTGTTTCAAGGTGAGAACGTTGTTTGGATGGTAAAGAAATCTTCCAGTGGGAGCACTGAATCGCTGTACACGTCTCACGTGTCTAGTGAGCTTCAGAATTAACCATGAATACAACTAAGAAGAAAGTTCTAAATGTGATGTGAGCATCTTTGACAAGCAGAATGTAAAAGAGCTACAGAAACTCCCACAAACGTATGAATTTGGTCTCTACCTGTATAGAAATTTTGATTATTTAGATAGAAACAGTTGAAAATTTTCTTTATTCAATTATGATAGTAAATGTTAATAGGGGGTATGAACAAAATGGCAGAGGAGTAAAGTGGTTAAGAAAAATACGTTTCTTTAATATTTTAGAAGCATTTATCTACATATAAAAGTAGCATCTCTAATTATGTACAATATTTATTTAGTTTTGTTAACAATTAACTTTGTTAGCTTAGTCTGAGTTCCTATCATATTTGAAAATAAGATGACTCTTTTCCTAACTAGTTTGCAATGAAGTCTTTTACTGACAACACTTCTTATGCTCATTTTATTCCCACTTTGGTTCAAATAATTGGACTTCCTGAAGGCCTCCTCTACCATCTCTGAGTTTCTAGTGCCCACTATCGAGTCTGGCAAATGGTGGGCATTCAGAAAACATTTGTCGAAAGAATGGAAGCCATGCTTTGTGCAAATTTTAGACGTAAATTCAAACATTGCAAGATTTTGAGTCAAATTAATAATTTAAATTTACTGGTCATACAGATTCAAAAGAGAACCATATCTAAATGTTCTGAAAATGTTCATCTGTCTCAGTTTTCTTATAAGACTAGATGAAAATTCATAGAAATACAGTAATGTCATATTTGTCTTTGGGAAATAGGAAAAGTGAAAGCTGGAGAGATCCCTCTGGAATAGTGTGTGTGTGTGTGTGTGTGTGCGTGTGTGTGTGTGTGTGCGTGAGATCTCCAAAGTCCATTTTTTTGGACTTTAACAAAAATGATTTTGCATGTGGGTAGTTTGTGGCCCTGTATGAATTTTTATTCTCACAGCAATCTCGTGAGGGAAGTAGGGTAGATATAATATGATGTATGATTTTTTTTTTTTTTAACAGAGTAGGGTTCTGCCCCAGAGATGTCAAAAACCTTGCCTGTGGTCTCACGGTCATTTTGAGGCAAAGCTGGAACTAGAACCTAGGGCCCTTGACTGCCAACCTTGGACTTTTTCCTCTTACATTATGGTGCCATACCCTGACAATCTCGGAGCTCTAGCAAATGTATTCTTACCTTTTTTCATTTCATTATGTGTTTACAATCCATTAAATAGAATGCATACCTGGTGGCAATAGAAATTTTCAATGTACATCCAATAAGAATGGAAATTTTGGTGGAAATGAGTTTCCATAGTTATACTTTAATGGTTATCTTGGGAATTCCAATATAAAAAGAGACATATTTTTCCTTAAATAATACCTCTCGAGGTTTCCCATTTCTTTCCATATTCCAATTGAAAGTTGTCCTGAAGAAATAACAATATAATTTTCACCAAAGTATAAATAACTCTTTCCTCAGAGATATAGGCCTTTTGATGAGAGAGAAACTATAAGCCACAGAAATCACACTGAGATGGAGGATTTTACTTATCAGCATATAAGGGGTCCTTTTAGCCAGTGATATCTTACCAGCCCCATACCTGTTACTGCCAATTTCATGTCCTTTTAAAGACTGGTCCAGTTTCAAAATCCACTTCTTACTAAGTCAAATCCATTTCCAGAGATGTTTAATTTAAACACTGATAGCTATACTTAGTATTTTCTACAGGTCATTTTTTACAAAGCTTTTGACATTTGCTTTTTTTTTTTTTAATTTCCCACTGCTTTTCACACTATTGGGAGGAAGTCACATCTTTAGGTTTTTTGCTTGCCTGAGTTCCTCGGTGTTGTCTGCCTTAATCTCTGTAAACTCAGATCTGTCGAAGGCCATGGCAGAATGTTTGTTATCCCTCATGTCATGTGATATTTATCTAGCTGCACCAGCAATACTGTTGGTATTTGGAAATAAATACCAGACCACTTGTTTTAAATACCCCTGGCACTTTTACGCAGGTGTTCAAGGTAAAGGAGAGCTTCCTATCTTGGAATAACTGAGTTATCATCTTTTAAACAGAGACTGTGTTTGCTACTAATGGCACTTAAGAGCTTACTACACGCAGGTGTGACTGGGGGTGGAGGAAGAGGGATACTTTTCCTGCTGTCATGGACTCAGAGAGAATACTAAGTGGCAACAACATTAATATATTAATAGCCAATTAGAAACCGGCACCAATAAGGAGTGATGTTTTCTTCCTGTCAAACAAGAACCATTGTTTCCTGATCATTTCCATTGTTTCATTATTCGCACACTCCAAATATGCAGGGAACCAATTGGAACAGAGAAAAACACATACATGGGTCATATACATTTTTAGCTACAAGAATAAGTCTATTTCCTATTTATTTATTTTTCAAAGTATTTGTATATTTTCCATGAAACATGGTTTTACAAAATGGGAGCTGACTCTCTCTTTCTAACTTTTTTCAGAGAGTGGATCGTGCTGGAAGAGAAATAGTCAACCTGTAAGCCACTGGGTTTCAAGCCACACATTCCAGTTCTATCCAAACCAAGTGTCTGGTTCAATCCTTGCATGCTACAGACACTCTTTAGACTTGGTAAATTTAGTAGCATTTTAGTATAATTATAAATAATAAATAAAATGTGATATGTTTTAAATAAAAGTCTAAAGGGGCCTAAATGGATCTGAACAATTTGTTAAATTGCACAGACTTCGTGTGCTCGGTTCATCTGTGGCAAATACAGTGTTGCTCTGTTTGTCGCACAGATATTTGATTGTATTAGGGTGGGGAAAAGTGGAGAAACTGAGAGCGCCACGAGAAAGCAAGGAGGCCAGGAAGCTGCCTCCAGATTCATGAGCCCTACCTCAGTGAGGACTGGGACATTTTCTGGGATAATTTGGCAACTCTATCAGTTGAACTTGCCTGTGACTTGGCCTTTCTCCTTTACTTTCTATCTGCTCAATTCTTCTGCTTCGCCAATAACTCTTCTCACAATTTCTCTCATGAGATCTTAATTGGTGAGGTGCCATCCAAGTGTGGTGTACAGTTGTGGGCATTGTCCCTCCTCCCAGAGTATTTGATGGGCTTTAGGGCTCTGGATTTAACCGGGGCTGGCCAGGGTGGCTGGGTCACAGGGGACAAAGCAAACACGGCAGCCTCTGCCTAGGAAGAGTGGATGTGAAAGAGTATGCTGAAGTGTAAATCTCATTAGGTGTGTTATGTACTACATACCTACTTATTATAGATTATATAATATTCATCTTATATAATTGAATCATATTAATATATGTATGTTCTATGTCCTTCAATACAAACAATTGTGCTTGGCATACATAAACTTTCAATATGTGTTGCTGTCATTTGCAGAAGAGTCTATGACACTGTGCTTATCATGCTTACGGCTTTGTAAGAGCGAAGAATGACCCATATGTAGTTGGGGATAAGAATATCCACTTTCCCAGCCCTGTAGAACTGCCAGAATGTTCAGATCATTATTCTACGGTTTGGAGAGTGTGAACTAGCGCTATTCACAACTAAAGAATTATTAGCTATGTGTTCAAAGCCAGATTTAGGAAAGCTGTTAAAAAGGAAAATTAGACTTTGGAAATTTTGTGTCCATGTTTTTGGAAATAAGCTTAAGTTTTAGAAAACTTGTATTTTCTAGGTAGCTGGACAGTGGGAATACTTCCATGATCTCGATGTATTCAAATATATCAGCACGTTGTTCATTGTAAGAGCTCAGAGTAAATAGTGTGTTGGCTCCTTTTAAGTGAAATCCTTCATCCAAGAAGCAGGAGAAAGGGAATAATCCATTTCCCACTGAAAAGAATGAGAATTCTCTAAGGATAAGAGGTATGGGCAAGATGGAGAGGAATAAAAAGGAGAATGGAGTATTTCAGGGTGGGAGCATGGATGGCAGATGAGAAGGAATTAGAGAGGCTTTGCAGGGAGCAGGTGGCTTCCTGTGCGGAGTCCATGGAGAGTAGCAGAAATAGGGAGGGAAGATTTTTAAAGATATTTTATTGTACAATATTGTCTCTTCTTCTTTCCCCACCTGCCCCATGTATTTTCTGAAGATTTTAAACAAAAATTATACTTAAAAAAATTAGCACACTAGAAGATAGGCCCATATTATTTGGATTGTACCTTCAAAACTATAATTCTCTAAATAAATAAATAAATAAATAAAACATTAATTGAGCACCTACTGCATTCCAGGAACTATGTTTGATCCTTTCACATCATCTTGCAGAACTTACATAGCAGCACAGCAGAAGTGGGTATTATCTCCATTGCGTAGTGGGGAAGCTGAGGCTCATAAAAATAAATCACATATACCAGGTGTTCTCAAACTTTAGCCCATTGGAATCACCTGGCAAACTTGTCAAAACTCAGATGGCTGGAACCCTACTGAAGAAGTTTCTGATTGAGTAGGTTTGGGAATTTGCCTTTCTAACATGTTCCCAGGGGTGCTAGACCATCACAGTTTAAGAACGAATAGCTTAAGATCATTTTTCTTTTAAACACAACAACCACATTTGAACTAGGTTTGACCCCAGACCCTGTTTCCTTCCCATTGACCCTAATGCCTCTACAGGCTGAGGTGATGGCTCTCAACCTTGACTGTCCATTAGAAACATTAGAAGTACCTCAGAGTGCCCAGGCCACACTGCAGTCATTCCTAAAACTCCCCAGGTTATTTCCAACAGGCAGCCAAGGTTGACACTGTTATAAGGTAAGAAAAGATGGACTAGGGCTTAAATGTTCCTAGGGTCCCAGAGACTCTGTGTATGTGCGCGTGCGTGCATGCGTGCATGTACACATGCATATATATGTGTGTGAATGGAAACTAGCTGAAAACATCAACTCCATCCCTAAGCCAAAGGCACTTGTTTCTTTCTTTATTTTTCTCTTTCTTTCTTTCTTTTCTTTCTTTCTTTCTCTCTCTCTCTCTCTTTCTTTCTGTCTGTTTGTCTTTCTTTCTTTCTTTCTTTCTTTTTCTTTCTCTCTTTCTTTCTTTCTTTCTTTCTTTCTCTCTCTCTCTCTCTCTCTCTCTCTCTCTCTCTCTCTCTCTCTCTCTCTCTCTCTCTCTCTCTCTCTCTCTCTCTCTCTCTCTCTCTCTCTCTCTCTCTCTCTCTCTCTCTCTCTCTCTCTCTCTCTCTCTCTCTCTCTCTCTCTCTCTCTCTCCCTCCCTCCCTTCCTTCCTTCCTTCTCTTCCTTTTTTTCTTTCTTTCTTTCTTTTTTTTTTATTTAGATTTTCTCCAGTGATCCAGATATGAAACAACCCCAGATCTTAGAGTCCAACTACCCAGGGTTAAATCTTCTTTAGGTGCTTGTTGCTGTGTAACCCAAGGCAAGTTCCTTTATTAGTGCTGTTATGTTGTTTCTGTGGGATGAATGTGATATGGTCCCTATAATCCAAGCACAGTAGGACCTTCTTTCCTCCTTTGGAGAAATAGATTGACTTAATAGCTTTATAGTTATAACCGGCATTCTCCAAAGTGAGGGAGTCTTACCACTGGTGGCATGAGATGATGTTTGTTTGTGCCCCAAATGGCATTAAATAAAACTGAATCATATTATGGGAAAACATTTTTCCTTTTCAAACTTTTTCAATTCTTCTGATTATACTAAAGGGAAAATTTCAATCCAGTGCTACCATGCCTTTACAGTACCTCTAACCTTGCTAATAATCCTTATTAATAAAATAAAGATTGGGCCATGGGCTCAAAGCCTTGACGACCATGGTATCTAGCTAGAATTTAATTACATTAAACATTTTAATTGTGTTTGTTTTTATGAATACTTTCTGTTTTGGGTAATGATTTTTCATTTTTGTAATGTTACTAGAGTTTTTAAATTCTTTGAAAATGCATAAAGTTTTTTTTTTTTTAAAATAAGTGTTTTTAACTTTTAAAAAGTAAGTTTCATGCTATTATGAAAGATGACATGTGTGGTTGTCTGAGTTTTGGCAACATGGTATTCTGAGTTTTGGAAACATCTTGAATCATGAAGTGTAATGTACCTGACGAATGGTTTTCCACAACTGTGCGTACTTCCAGCAGGCAAAGACCCCAGCAGCATTGGCAGTAAATGTATCTGGTTGCACTAGGTATATATACCTGTACTACTTGCTCTCCATCCCAGCGCCCATGCTGCCCTCTGGCTTCTCAGTCTTCGCTTGGTGGTGATGAGGGTACCTGTGGTACCTGTTTTGAACTTGGCTAGCATAACACATTTCCCATTACTGGTTTGCAGTCCACTGAGGGGATGGAGAGATCTTCATTAATATAGGGTGGAACCACGCCTATCCCCAGGGGACTCATTTTGCAATTGTTTGTGATTTTAGTCTCAAATGTAGGCTTTAAACAGAAGAATTAAGGGGACAGGCCTCCTGGAAAGAAAGGAGCCTTTTCAGAATTCCTGCGCCAGGCCCAGCGCCAGACTCTGCTGTTGGTGGAGGTGAGGCGTGGTAGGTTGAATAATGTTCCCCAAAGCTGTTTATGTTGTCATCCCTGGGACCTGGAGATATGTTACCTCGCATAGCAAGAAGGATTTCTTTTTTTTTTTCTGATTTGGCTAAGTTAAGGATCTTGGTATAAGATTATCCTGGATTAGCTGAGTGGGACCGATATAATCGTAAGGGTGATTATATACAGAAGGAGGCAGGAGGATGAGAGACAAAGAAGGCAATCTGAAGACTGAATAAGAGTTTAGAGTGATGCACTTTGAAGATGGAGGAAGGACCACAAGCCAAGGAAGGCAGGGAGCCTGTAGAAAAGGCAAGGGAGTGGATGCACCTCTGCAGCCTCTAGAAGAAGCACAGCCTTGTCAACCCGTGTTAGACTTCTGACCTCTAGAAGGTACTAAATTTGTGTTGTTTTGAGCCATCACGTCTCTGGTGATTGGTTATGGCAGCAATAAGAAATTAATACATGACCCATGGGAGGGGCCTCATGACAGACAGGGGTCTCAGGTCTCAGGCTCGAGGAGGTGCTGCTGTTGAAAGGTTAAGCAGAGCAGCCAGAGTGTGTGGGCTCTTCATATGCCTGGTGCTGTTATTTCACGTTGCATGATTCACTGTGCTTATGCTTGGTGGGTCTGAGATCCAGCCAGGCCCAAGTAAAGAGGAAGTTCTATAAGCTTGGGGCAGGGAATTTATGTTTGGGTGTGGTCAGAAGCTGCATCTGAAGTAGGCAGTTTTGACTGCCAACCTGACTTCTGTTTCCCCTTTCTCCCACCTCTGCAGAAACTTAATTTTGTTCTGATTTCCTCCCACCGCCGCCCAGTAATGTTCTCCTGGGGTAGCTTGCCCCTCTACAAGTTCCGGTGAGTACCGATTACCAAGCCATTTATCACATGGCATTTCCTGATGATTGTCATTGGTCCAGAAATGGACACATAATCCTAGAAGCACAGTGGGACCGAAGTGAAGGTTCATTCTACACATGGAGAAGAGTTTACTCTCTTTTGTGACCAAGAAGGCATAGTCCTGGCTATCATTGGGGACCATCTTTTGACCACAAACACAAAGAGAAATCAATTTAGGAGAAAGCTGTCATTGAGGACAGAAGAGCAGATGGATAGAAAGATGCCGAGTCCTCGATAGCATAACTGACAGGACATAGCTGACACAGCATCCTGGACTTCTGTGTGAGGTACTTTATTATTTAAAGGCATTATGAGTTGGCTTTTACTTGAGCCAGAATAATTCTATTAAAGCACTTTCTTGTATATGAATTCTTGTCTCACATCTTTCTTGGCAGACAGTAAATGTGGTTTTAACTATAAGGAGCTGATTTATACCTGCGAATAACACTCTCTTCTTGGGCAAGAGATGTGGTCACTTATATTTCCTTTGACCTAAAGAGAAGATTATAACATCTGTATTGCAGCATTATTTCAAGGGTTTAATAAGACCATACTCATAAACGTGTTTTGGAAGTTCTGAAGTGGTAAAGAGGTAAAGAATAAGAAATAAAGCTATCTTCTTGTTGCTACTTCTCGAATATGCTTTTAGTAGCTAAAAAAAGTCACCCTTCCCTCTATTTTCTTCTGTCAAATTAAATTTGTGATCTAAGTGGTAGAGAAACTGTATTTTTCTTCAAGAGACTCAATAAATGTTAATTAGAATGAAAATAGAAGCCACATGGGTTATGAAATATTTTTATTTTTCCCGAATGAAAGTATAAGCTCTTTGAAGTGCCTTAACCATATCTGGTACTCAAATCTGTTGTTTGATTTTAAATTTGTTTATTTATTTAGCTAGTTAACTTAAAATTTTTAATTGTCATACAATAGTATATTAGTGTCAGGTCTAAGACATAATGATTCGACATTTGTATACCTTACAGTGGGAGCACTGTACTAAGTCTAGTAACCTTCTGTCACCATGCCAAGTTGTTACAATATTAGTGACTATACTATTGACTGTATGTTACATCTTTGTGGTTTATTTATTTTCAAACTGGAAGTTTGTACCTCTTATTCCCCTTCACCTTATTCCATCCTTTTCTTTGGCAGCCATCAGTTTGTTCTGTTTCTATGAGTCTGTTTTGTTTTGTTTAATTTGTTCATGTTGTTTATTTTAATTGGCACTTTCTGAAAACATTACTTTATCCAGGGATGGTAAATAGGTTTAATCTCATGTGCCACCTTCTGCTGATTGTTGTGGATTCCTGAAGATCTGTGCTGAGAAGAATTCTACAGCCACACCTGGACACAGTGTAAAAGAATGCTGTGGCTGCTAGCAATGCCTGTTACAGACATGGAATAGGGGCTGGAGAAATTACTGCGAGTATTAAATCCTCATCTTAATCTAAGAACATATCACTTGAATGAAAGGAATTCTAAATTCCCTGGAGGCTGGTTATGTTTGTATAGGAATGTGAATTGCTTCTTTGCTAAAGGGTGAGTCAGCCCTGCAAGGACATTTCTTGTTACTTGTTGGTTTTCTTTCTTTTCCTTCCTTCCTTCCTTCCTTCCTTCCTTCCTTCCTTCCTTCC
>NW_006494614.1:1404794-1455981 GCF_000325575.1 Pteropus alecto
TGTGTGCGCGTTGTCATTGTTTTTCAGACAATACTGCCAGGAAATATAGTGGATACATATGTGGTTAGGTTTAATCTCTGTAGGAAATTTTTTTTTTTTGCTATAGTAAATATATATAATATATAAATATAATAAGCAAATGAATATAAAGTAATAAATATCCATTACTATGGTAGGTAGAATTCTAAGATGGACCCCAACGTTCCTGGCCCCTGGCACATATGCCCTGTATAATTGAATGTGGGCAGGACGTGTGGATATGATGAGATATCACTCTGGTAATTATGTTATATTTTGGCAAGGGTGAAGGAATTTTGTAGGTATAATTAAGGACCCAAATCAGTTGACTGAGTTAATCCAAAGGGAGATTGTCCTGGGTGATCCCCGTTTATTCAAAAAACATACCGGACCCTTCCTGAAGAGAGAGATTCTCCTGCTGGCCTTGAAGAAATAAGTTACTATATTGTGAGGGAGCCTATGCCAAGGCCAGATGACAAGGAACTGAAATAGTCTCTAGGAGACAAGAGGGGGCCCAAATGATAGCCAGCAAGAAAGCAGGGACCTCAGTCCTGCTTTTTTGAGGAAATGGATGCTGCCAACAGCCATATGAGCTTAGAAGAGGACCCCAAGGTCTAGAAATGAACACAAATACTTAGTGTGTCCTATAAATATTTAATTGATAGATAATTTGGAAAACACATGAGTGACATGAGGGTTAGTTGTTGTCAACATCAAATCTGGTTAGTCAAAAAGACTGCATGAAGGTCATGGGAGTTAAGTTGAACTGTGACAGATGGCCCACCTATGCCTAGATTGCAACTTTGTTAGACTCTGAACTGAGGGTGAGCTAGGTTATACTTAACTCCTGACCCATAGAAACTGTGCTAATAACTGTGTGTTGTTTTAAACTAGTAAATTTGTGATATTTATTATGCAGTAAAAGAAAATTAATATAATTCTCATTAAATCATAAGTGCTAGAAGGGAAAATGAAAGAGAGAGAAAGCTTGTGAGGAATAAACAAGCATGAACATCAGACTTCAGAGAAAGGCCTAGCTTACGTTTCTCCCAGGTGAATGTATACAAACTACCCTAAATACCACTGAGCACATTAATTTGTCCCTTTCCTACTGTATGAGCAGCGTTGGAATCCAGAGTACTTTATGATGTTTTAGGACACACAGAAGGCACTCCTGGGTTATGTAGCATTAACTTGTAACTTGTTCTAAGAACAACATGATAACATTAACAAAAATAAGTAAATAACCTCCCATGATATTACTACCTCTACAAATACAACTATAGTTGGCCCTCTCTGTATCTGCAGGTTCTGCATCCATACTGACATATACTATGTAGTTAGACCTATGATGGTTGTTTCTGTATGAACGTGTACGGACTTTTTTTCTTGTTATTATTCCCTAAAAAATACAGTATGACAACTATTTACATAGTATTTACATTGTATTAGGTATTATAAGCAATCTAGAGATGATTTAAAGTACACGGGAGGTTTTATGCAAATATTATGCCATTTTGTATAAGGGACTTTGGTATAAGCAGCTGTGGACTTTGGTATCCATGGGAGTCATGAAACCAATCCTCCATGGATGCTGAGGGATAACTGTAGTTATTTTTAATCACTGAATAATAACGTACTGAGTTGGTGTATTAAACTTTCTATAATCATTTTTCTATTATTGACATTTAAATAATTTTTTAAAAAATTACTTCTACTGCTGTAAATAACATTTATTTTTACTACCAAAGTTAACATTTTCCTATATATGGATTTTCCAAATGATCACATAATCTTCTTAGCATGTGTTTTCAGAAGTAGGATCATTGTTTTGAAGATATAAACATTTCTTTGGACCTAATTGTTTCCCCCCAGTTTTGTCAGTGAACATCCCCTCTGGCTTTGTGAGTGGTTTGTTTATTCATTTCAGGGCCCTCTTGTCAGCTTTAGAAATTCTCTTTTTAAGTGTTAGCCATTTAATTTTTTAAGAATCAGCTTTATGGAGGTATAATTGCATCTCATAAAATACACCCATGTACAATTCAATAGATCTTAGCAATTGTCTACTTCCATGTAACCACCACGATAATCTATGAAACATTTCCTTTGCCCTTAAGACTTTCTTTTACTCCTTGGCAATCCATCTATCCACCCTCTTGGCCCCATGCAACCACTGACACGCTTTCTATTTCTAAATTACTAGGATTCCAGAAAAATGAACTCATACAGTCATTTTTTGTGTCATCCTTATTTTGTTCAACATATTTTTGAGATTTATCCAGGTGGTTGTGTGTATCAGTAGTTTGGTTCTTTTATTACTAAGTAGGATTCCATTGTATATTAATTGAATTGTCTGTTTTTGAATATGTGGGTTGTCTAGTTTTGTGGTGTTATAATAAAGCCAATCTAAACATTTTAATATAGTCTTTGTGTGGGTATATGCTGTCATTTCTCTTGAGTAATTATCTAGAAGTAGAATTGTTGAATCAAGTAAAAAGCATATATTTAACTTTGTAGAAAACTGCCAAACTACTTTCCAAAGTGGTTTTACCAATTTACATTCTCATTAGCCATGGATGGGAGTTCCAATTACTCTATGTCTTTGCCAGCACTTGGTATGGTCATTCTTTTTAATTTTAACTATTCTAGTGGATATGAACTGGTATCTCATTGTAGTTTTTATACTATCATTACTTAGAGTTTTCAGGTAAAAATTAGGTCATAAAATGTAATTTCTATTATAGCATCAAAAATACGAATAAACAGCATAAATGAATAATAGAAATTTAATTTTTAAAAGTAATAAAAATAAAGAGAAATTAAAGAAGTTGAAAAAAATACATTTTGAAGAGGAAATAAAAAGACATCAAATAGGCTTTATCGCATAAGATGATTTCACAAAGTATGGATATTTTGATTTGTTTGAAATAAACACTTCTTTCACCCCCCACCCCACCGAGACATCGTCAGATGGGGCCACGGAGGCAATGTCAGCATTCTGAGCTGCTGGAGAAAGTCTGAGCCAGACAGAGTACCTGCAGTTAGCCTGTAGTAGCAGGCAAACATTCCTGAGAAAGTGCACCGAGGCTGAATGATTTTCCCATCGTGCTGATAAAAGTTGTGTTAATAAATATAAAATGCCACTTCCCAGGTTGATTCACTGTTTCACCTCTTAAACCCAGGAACAAAGGAGATGGGACTGAATATTTACCATTGTCAGACAATGATCTCCCTTTCAATTTCTGCTCAGGCTTTGGTGTGCTGGGATAACATTTGGATTAGATCTGTGGGAGTAGAAAGGACAATGCCTGTCTATTGGCTAACTTGAGTCAGCATGGAGGAAAAAAAAAAAAAAAAAAAAAGACAATACTCCTGAGTCAGCAATAATTATGCCCAAAGCCTTTAGACTCTATATGCTTCATAGATAGCCAGGGGCTTATCCCCCAGTCAAAAAACCTTTATGAAATGAATCTCCTATACTATGAAATTAAACTTATTGCTTTAGGTGAAACATAGTAAAATGTGTAGAGACATGTGGAGAACATAATTTCAATCAGGTAAGCTTTTAAAGATAAACAAAAGATGATTAGAAAATGACAACGTTCAATTTAGAAATTCTCACAAAACCAGCAGTATTCTCATTCTCTGAAACATCACCAATGCTGATGTGTGTACTGATGTTTTTGTCCTAATGCAATATCAGAAAGTTGACAACCTGAAAGAGATTTTCAAAGAATAATGATTTGAACAATGGGGGACAAAGGTCAACCAGTAACAGCCAGTGTGCATGAAATTGCTGCTCATACTTATTTGGAACCACATTATCATTACTACCTATGAATATATTTTTTCATTGACGTTTGTTTACATCTTTCCTAAAAAGAAATTTGAGGGGACAAATTATGTTTCTTGGTCTATGTGAGGGTTATAATCAAAGCGCACAGATTTAATCCTGATCCAACCTCTGTTCCTATTGAGACCACATGTTAAAAATTCTATCAAATGAATAATGCATTGTACTATTATTCTGTTTTTTGAGATATGCCCTCTTTAAAGTTGTCTAAATAAAGACTTACAGGCCTCTTTGTTTATCTTTTTTGCCCAAAGTATGGTTTTTAAATTTCAATGCTGGGTGGATAATACTATAAACTAATTAATTTTCCTAAAAAATATACAAAGCATGAAATAATTGTGAGGTAACTGTTGCCACCAAATATATAACTTGCAACTCATGCCTCCAAGCAATGAGTACTTCAGAGAAGAATCCAGAGAGAATTAGACCCAGAGTTCTTTTATAGAGCTTTGATACATTTCAAACACTATATATGAAAAGGAATAGCATACAGAAAACGAAGATCATATGTATGGTGTAGCTTTTCTTCAGAAATTCCTTAAAATAGAAAAAAATTGGCAATAAAGTGCTATTCCTTCAAGCTGAGAAATGGCGCCATGATGCATCAAGAGGGACTTGGGTGAAATCCAATATAGTCCATCCTTAATAAAGAATACTATTCAGCTGTTGAAAAGAAAGAGGTAGACTTATACATATTGACTTGGCAAGATCTCTAAGACATATTTTTAAGTGAAAAATGCATGGAACGATAATATCCTATAATCCCATTTGTACAAAAAGACAATAATTGCAATATAAACACACATGTATGTAAACGTACAACATTTATACCAAATTATCGACAGAGGTTACCTCTGGGAGGGGAGTAGGCAAGTATGTATAAGCATATGTATAGGTGTATGAATGTGCATGTGTGTTTTGCAGGTGGCATGACAGGCAGTAAACCAGAAATTAACATGTTTTGTTCTATATGATTCTTTTTGCTTGAACACTTTATGACTATATTTAAGTATACGACAAATACCCCCAAACAAAAACAAAAATGATGTAATCAGATGTATTTTCAGCCAATTCAGGGTTATGATATGATAATGGTATATGCCCAAATCTGTAACATTTCTACAGAGAGTAAAGTTGAAGACTGTGCTGGAATCAGTTCTGTAATGCCAAAACTATTCGTTGCAGAAGGAAATAAATACAGACACACTCCAGTTAAGTGGTAAATTCTGTAGGCTGTCCTGCTCTTTACTCTATCCCTCATGCTCAGCACGGGTCCCAATATAAAGCAGGAGTTCCATAAATATTAATTGAATGAATGTTTTGGGTTTGTTGGAAGCATATGCTTTTTGCGACTTAAAATGGAACAAATGATATTAGAGACACAGTGTGAATTTTACTACCTGGATTAATTCAGTTTCCTCAGCAAAGATAATCACATTAAAAGCACTAGCCACAAGTACTTGGTGAAACAGAGGACTGCAAGAAACCAAAATGGCATCCAGCTCCATGCCAAATGGAAATTCTCTGGCATGACAGTAGTGTCCAACCTTCGCTAGATGCCACATCTGGCTTCTTAAGCCATTCCTTCAGCATCATCCACCAGCCCTACTTAACACGAAACGTGAAGCAGGATCTCCCACAACGTGCCCCTGGATCTCAGCCAGGCTGCCTACCCTGTGGCAAAGCTGTCTGCAACACAAGATCTTTGGGGAGGACGTGTGTGGAGAATGGATAGCAATGCAGGCTGTGCACCAAGCTGAAATGGGATCACCACAAGCAGGGTGGGCAGAAGAAACACTGCGATTTAATATCAAATGATAGGCTGTGGAGGTGGACTTCTGGGAAATCAGATTCAATGGAAAAATTCTTTTCAGGCCAAGTCCTGCTGTGGGGAAGAGGAAGAGAATAATGAATGAAAGATAATTGTTTTTGAAGTTTTAGCTTTGATTGAAGGTATATTAGTCAATGGGTGGAGTATAAAATAGTCTGCCTACCAATGAGTGTCTTCAGTACGGTCATCATAAATAGCGATATTAGTTTTAGGTACAAAGTGATTTTGCACAGTTAATATAGAATATGTCTATTAACGTTACATTCATATGGAATGTTCTCACATAGTCATGGTATTTACCTAGGTTTGAGATTTGTAACCATGTCACATTTTAAAACATTGAAAAATGATTCTACGTTCATAATTTCCAATATAAAATGAAAATACAGACCATCTGGAAATTATCAAAATGCTATGTAAAGGCAATGATGCCATTTACTGTACAGAATCAATTTAGCACACCAATAAAACACACACACACACGCAGGCAATTTTTTTTCATAGAACTTTTCCTTTAAATTCTGTTGTCATTTTGTGCAGTAAATTTTGTTGTCACACAGCTATGGCTAAAGTGCTTTTTATTTGATGTAATCCTACTGCATCATTAAAATATCAGTATTTTTTATGTTTTGCAAATATTTGTGGACACCATTAAGCAACACAAAGCATAGTGCAGTAACAAATGTTCGTTTTATGGCCACTGTCAGACTATATATTATATAATGCCCCAATATTATCAGCAAGCTAGACCTAAATTATCACAATCCTAAGTCCATGAAACACAAGATATATATATATATATATAATCTCCCTTAGTCCATGTATTGAAATGTTGGAATTAAAAGGTTGGGCTATGAATTCGGGCAGAAAATATCGTTTTCCAGAGGAATTTTTCACTCAGAACAAAAAGGAGAAAGGCAAAGGAATGAAGCTAAGGGCATATTTTTCAGAACAACTCTCAACTTGAGAGAAGATTTTTTTATGTCTCAAAGAAGAAACAGAGGTGAGAAGGGAAGTAAATGTGCAAGTGGGAAAAGTTTTTTTTTTTGTCACAGTGCATTATTATTTTAATTAACATGACATTCAGATTATCAGTAAATAATGTTTGTTTATGGTGTTAGAGATTGTCTCTCAATTTACAATTCTACTAGAGAGAAGTCAAGGAGAATGGTGTTTTAAAATATGATGACAAATTACCTGCAGCATATGGTTCCTGGCAAATACTGAGCAAATAGTCTCTAAGTTGCTCAGGAATGTGACCAGCTAAGGTGCAGCAGGGAATCTGTATGAGGTCGGGTCAAAATGGGAAACATTCTGTCATGTAATTAGGCAGAATTACTGTGTGACTCATAAACACCGGAGATGCAATTTGCCCTGTGACAAAGAAGCCCCCTAACTTACTGTTAAATTATTTCCTTTCTTCCACAAAATTTCTTTATCACTTCTGTAAATCATAAAAGACAAATCACCTCCCACTGCTCCTACATCCTTTGGTCTTCTTTTTTTGTAGAGCTTTGAAGGTGGTGAAAGAATCGATTTTATTGACTACAAATGACAATATTAATCATAAGAGGTTGTCAGGACTCATAATGGTTCATGTGTCTAGAGGAGTTGAGTTTGTAGAATAATTGGCCTATTGTAGTTCCCTTCTTTGCTGTGGCCCTCCGTGGCAGCAATTGGAGGGGTGCAAGGAAGCTGCTGGATCTGGCTACCAAAGAGACAAGACTGAGGAAAGAAAAACTTAGCACTTTTTAAAGCGGTATTCTACTTTTAAATACACTGTATTCAAACAGCAAAGGCATTTTGGCAGAAGGCAAGCTGTTACTAACCATGAAAGGGATTTCAAATCTTTTTCTGAACTATGCGGACCAAATGCACATAATCTGCTTCCTAAAAATACTCTGCAATGCAGTGTTTTTATTTTTTGTCTGTTTATTATAAATTTCAGAGGCTCTCTTCCAACTGAAGAGCTGCATCCTCCTCTGTCAGAAGTTGTCTCATTTGTTAGATGAAAAATTTGAATCATAACTTCCTCCCCAAGATTTCTTAATATGAGTGCCAAATGAGAGGTTTGATTTTCTCTCCAATGTGAGTCATGTTACTGTTATTGACAAGATTTGTGACAGACTATGAGGTACCTTGATGAATAATTCTGAATTTTAAAAAAATTACAGATTTACTCGGAGAGTATTTTTTTCTTGTGTTGAAAAATTAAAATGGATATTTTATGATTTATGTCTAATTTAAAAAAATGTTTACTAGATAAAATTCTATTTCAGGTAAGAATATGTTGGAAGGAAGGAATAGTAAACAATTTTGTTTGTTTATTCATGTAAATGAACAGAATTGAGATTTTTAAGAACTTAAAAATAAAAATAACTGAATTATTTAAAGATATTCAAAATACGTGCAGATATAGTAGGCAGATGTTAAAGTTTCAATTTGATGAAATTTCAAAACAAATTATAAAATTGAGACATTTTTCTAATTGTAGTTGCTTTTTAAGAAATCTAAATAAAACTTTTTGGAGAGAGAGTTTTAGTTACTTTTATGGTATTTATGATATAAGATAGATGTAAATGTTAAAATATAAATTTTTAAAATATTTGCATCTCTCATCTAGTTTACATGTCTTTTTATGTTTAATCTAAATACTGGTAGGTTTTTTAGATTGCTTTAAGTAGCGGTTTATAAAAGAAATTTTAAATCTTACAATTAGCTCAGGTTTTTATTTGGACTTGTTTCTCTTTTAAGGTTTTTATTTTAAAAAATATTTTAAGGTTTTTATTCGAAGTTTTTTTTGGTTTTCTTTTCCTTTGGGCCTATGTAGAATTATGTGAATAATTCTTTCTATCACTTTTAGAGAGGATTTGGATGAGTTGCATATTATGAGTCATTAGAATTAATTACAGAGACTCGAGACAACATGAAACAAACCACATACAATTGATAATTTTTTTAAAAAAATCATGCTTCTTACAAAATGTAGTGGGGTAATCATAAAGATAATGTTTATATTTTTCTACACCAGTATTCTAATGACTAGAGTGGAAAAGTTTTAGTATTTGTGTTTTAAAATGGAAGAACATTATAAAAATGTTTGTTCAATGACAGGTTAGTATATGTAAATGTGGATACAAATATGATCATGCATTTGTGGATGGATGTATTAAGAAGTTTTAAACAATTTTAAATAGATACTAGGTAGGTAATGATAAGGGGAGGAGGAAAATTTTTCCTTTTCATTTCATGCCCTTCAAACAGTTGGAATTTCTGTTCTGCTATATTTTAAAGTTAGTGATTAAAATAAATGTTAGAATTATGTGCTATTTCTTTTTTCTTTGTATTTTTCTCTGTTGAAAATATTTTAGCTAAAATTTAAGAAAAAATAAAAGACATAAACATATTTTTAAAAACCTTGAAATTAAGCAGGCTTGTTTCTTGGCTTTTAGGAACAGTTATACACTGTCCAAAATATCTTTTAAATTAATTTTGTTTCTTGTTTTTGTGCTTCTTGTTATAAAATTTTATATTGAATATTTTGATGATCAGAACTTTGCTTCACTTAGAGTTAGTTCTTTTTCTGTTGACTTTCTATAGAGAAAAAATCTATACTGAGTTCTTCCTGAGACATTGCTTAGTTGCCACTCAGGTTTGGGAACTCACTGCCAGGCAGAAGTAGAATGTCGTGTATAAGTCTATATAGGAATTACTTGTATTCAGTGTTCTTTAAAGAGATGAAATTTTCTCTATCAACCTCGTTTCTTTGAGAAGTTTATGTTTGCCTGGCATATCATTCTGGCCTGACTTTGCATGCAATATGATAGATCTGTAGTGGACAATAAATTGTCTTCCAGTGCTAAACATTTGAGTGTAATTAAATAATGGCTACCATTATTTCTTGCCTTCTTCGTTTCATAGTTATACTTCTAGTGTCTGGAAGAAAAATAGATTAATTTTACCATGCACTGAAATAGAATTTTTTTTAATTAAAAAAAGTCAACTTTCGAAGATAATACTATTCAACTTCTATAACTAGAACTATATACATGTGAGGTAATAATTCATTTGCTTCCAAGATATATTCTGCTGCTGGTAAAAGAAGACAGAATTATATAGTCTTACCTTGTGTCTAAAAGATGCCAAAACAATAAGTTTAATAACAAAATCATTTTAAATTACTGTCAGAAAATATTTAGACAAAACAACTGGCCATTATTTCATTTTTTAAGGAGTTGTTTGGTACTGCATTTAAGCAATAGTTAAACAAATAGATAATAAGATGTTCTTATATTAAATCTAATAAATAAAAAATAAAATAAGAAAATTATTATTGTTTGTTTCTGTTTCAATCAAAATGTAGACAATAATTGATGGAAAAATTTCACTTAATATAGATAATGAGGGTGCGATAAAATTGTTATTTAGATTTTAAGGCAGCAGATTTGTTTTTAAATTCATAAATTCATGTGGTCTTCTAAGATTAAATATACATCTTGTATTCAGCTTTTCGTATTGTCATAAAAAGCTCTGTGGGAAATAATAAACAGATCAAATTTAAGTTCAGGTTCATTTTGCTATGCATTTTTGTTGAAAATTATGTGAAGCCTTTCTGCTTCCTTCAGAACCATATGTTACTGTGTTCTTTTTACACTAACAGATAGTCGTATGACAGAAATTCAAAAATCTTATCCCCACAAGTGAATATTGAAAGTCATTTACCATTAAAAAGACACTATATCACCAAGGTTTTGTTTGTTTGTTTGTTTGTTTGTTTTACTATTTTGCATTTTTAATCCTAAATGAAGTCTAGTTCTTCAATTGCTGGAAACGATAATAAGATTATTGGTCTTTAAAAAAATTTATTTGATACAGAGACACAAAGCTTAGTTAAGTGTGGGGGAGGTATTTATGAGCCAGAATTTAGAAGGTTATTTTATTTGCAGATCGTTTTAGTCAAGCACCATGAGAATTAATTTTAAAGTATAATAATGGGAGTTTCTTCCTAAAAAAGAGTCAAACTCTTGAAGCAGTATATTCAGTGTTGCCTTAATTTAAAATCAATAATGGGTTTTATATTTTCTAAGACTTTGAGAAAGTAACTTACTGACTTAAATATTTGAAAACATGAAAGTCAAACCTATGGGGTCAATTTATCTTCATATATTTTTAAAAACATAAGTTAGCATTTTTGAGACATCTGTAGCTTGCTTTGCATAAGTACTATGACAGTGATTCAATACTTTTTACGCACATATTTTCCTAAGTTATGCTTTAAAAGAAAGCATTGACTAGTTAGAGATTTTTCAGAAAGTATTACATCAACATAATGATTTTTTTTTGCCTTATAGCCATAAATTTCTGTCATAAATTTTTTAATAACATTTCCATTTTTTAAACAGACATTTGTCTGAATTACTACTGCTGTGGTTGCTATTATTACTACCAGTAGATTTTTCCAGGTACTATGCTTAATGCAATGTGTGTATCACCCCATTTAATCCTTATAACTGTATGAGACAGAGACACTTATCCCATTTTACAGATGAAGAAACCAAGGCACAGAGAGGTTAAGTAACTTGGCCATTGTTTCACAACTAGCTAAAGATGGTGTCATGATTTAGAACCCAGGCAGTCTGAGGTCAGGGCTCATGCCTTAACTTCCAGAGATATGGGATTCAAATCTATTTAAGGTTTGAATTTTCATTTCATGTTTGGTTTGTATAGTAACACAATTTTATAAGCAAAATAATGTAATGTTCCGAAAAATGATTTTAGTTTAATATTTTTTATGTATAGGTAGGCTTTAAAGTTACAGAAAAAATAAATTGTGCGGCCTCTTTATATTCAAGGAAGAAGCTGCAGTTAACTAAGTGGGGCACAATTGGACAAACGGAAGTGAATCATGTTTTAGTTTATATGCTGCTGGCTTTGTATGATCTGTTGATATCTAGAAGTAAAGAGTGTATCTCCTGCTCTTAATTCCTTTTAGTTTGATTAGGGAATCAGTGGAGTAAATAGATAATTAGATGCAGTGTGAGCAGGACTAGGTCAGAGACAAATCTAAGTTCACAGAAAAGGATCACCTACCTTCCCTAGTTTGAGGGAGAGTGAAAAGTCTTCCTGGAAGAGGTGAACCTTGAGCTGCATACACTTTGAAAGACGTGTAAAAGTTTTCCAGGCAGAGAAGAGGTGGAGCAGAGGGTCTTGTAGGCAGAGGAGCACCACATTCAAACATACAGAAACAAATAGCAGGGTGTGATTTAGAGACTTCATGGCTAGAGCATGGGATAGAGAGCATAGGAAATGAAGCCGGAGAAATAGTCAGAGCCTGAAAACTGCCTTGCATTACTATTCTAAGGACCTAGAATATTTTATCTTGAAGGTCATGGAGAATCATTTGAAGATTTTAAGCAGAGGAGAAAGCATAATTAGATTTGTATTTAGAAAGATTGCTTTAGCCACATAATAAAGGTTTTAATGCAGTAGGGCAAGATTGGAGTTAGAAGATGGTTATACATGATTGTAATAATCCTGGTGAGATATAATTAGAACTTGAATTAAAGCAATGAAAATGGAAACAGAAAAGAGAGGACAGGTTTAAAAGCTACTTAGGAGATGACTAAATGATGGGTTCACTATCTTCCTAAGATAACCACTATTCTGATTTCTGTTACTATAAGTGAGTTTTGGTTGTTTTTGAATTTTATATAAAATCATACAACTTTTTTTTTCAGTCTGGCTTCTTTTACTCAATATTTATGTCATTGCTTGTAGCAGTAAGTTGTTTTTTTATTCATTGCTATAATTGTATTCCCTCGTGTGAATATATCACAATTTATTTAGTCTATTGATTGAAATTTGGGTTGTCTATTTTTGTGTTAATTTAATTAATGGCATGTAAATATACTTGTACGTATTTTTGGTATTTATATGTATATCTTTTAGAAATGCTGGGTCATGGGTTATAAGTATGTTCGGCATTAGTAGACATAGCAAATGGTTTCCAAAGTGGTTGTATCAGTGTACAGTCCTATCAACATCGATCAACGGATCCAGGTGCTCTGTACTCTCAGCAATGCTAGAGTTTTCAGATTCTTTAATTTTAGCCAATCTGATAATACCTCATAGTTTCATTTTGTATAATTACTGATAACTGACAATACTTTCATATGATTGCTGGTCATTTATATATCACCTTTTGTAAAGTATCTGTTCAATCTTTTGCCCATTATTGAAAACGATGATGTTGTCTGGCTTTTGCACATTGATTTCTGGGAATTAATTTTATATTCTAGATACAAGTTCTCTATTGGAAAATACTTTATTAGACCTGTGTTGGGAGTATCTTCTCCTGATCTGTGGCTTGTCTTTTATTCTATTAATGTCTTTTGAATAACAGAAGTTCTAAAATTTAATAAAGTCTACTTTATTAAATTTTTCCTTTGTGGTTAATACTTGCGTTCTGTTTTAAAAATATTTGCTTATCTCAAGTAAGAAGACATTTTTTATCTTTTCTTCTATAAACTTCATCTGTGATAATCTGAAGTTTGTTTCTCTATAATGTAAGATAGGGGGTAGTTTTTTTTTTCTTTTATGTGTATATCTAGTAAATCCAGGAGTATTTATTCAAAATACTCTACTTTTCTCATCACACTGCAGTGTCACCTTTATCATAAATCAAATAAACATATATGTATAGATCTGTTTCTTGAGCATTTTGTTCCACTAGTCTATTTGTAGATCTTTGTTTCAATTATCACATTATTTTATTATTGTAGATTTATGATATCTAGTTGTGTATGTACTACAAAATTTCTTCTTAATCATTATCTCCAAATTTGTATTTCTGCATAAATTTTGTAATCATCTTATAAGTTTCCTCATACCTAATATTACTAATATAGTTTGTTAGCTAGTCATAATGGAAATAAGTGCTCTTTTTCAGTTTGGGATTAGTAGAACTAAAGTTGCACATTTTTCTTTTCAATTTCATCGATCTCCTGAATTCTAGTCCCTGATTAAGAATCCCTGACATAGGCATGACTTTAACTGCTTCCTTCAAGTTTCTTTTAAAATGCTACATTTTCATTGTATACAGGTTAAAGTATTTTCTAATTTCTTTGTATTTTTCCTTTGACTATTGTTATTTAGAAGAATATTGTTTACATTCTAAAGATGTTATTGATTTCTGCCTTAATTATAATATAGTCTGATAGCATACTCTATGTATTTCAATACTTTAAAATTTATTGGACTTGTTTATGACCTAGTATATGGTCTATTCTGGTATATATTTCTTGTGCACTTTACAAATCAATGAGGTGTGTTTGGTTAATTATGTTGTTTAAATCTTCTACAGTTTTAGTGATTTTCTGTTTCTTCTAAAATCACTGAGAAGCATGTATAATATCTTATGATGACATAAGTTTAATTATTTTTCCTTTTAATGTTAGCTTTTGCTTTTACAGTGTTTCGATGACTTGTTGGGCATGTGTATATTTGAATTGTTAAATTGACCCTTTTGCTATTATGAAATATTCTTCTTTATCTCTAATAATACTTGTCTAATATTACTCATTATTATAGCTATAGAAGTTTTATTTTTATTGATACTTGCAAGGTGTATCTTTTTAATCATATACTTTGAAACTTTTTGTGTCATTGTACTTAAAGTATATGGCTCTTGTATGTATAACATTTACATATTATATATATATTTTGTATACATATGTATATATATGCACAATTATTGCCTGTGAATTGGATATTTACCTGATTTGCATTTAATATAATTACTAGCATATTTTGGGTTAAATTTTCCATTTTTATATACATTTTCTCTTTGTTACCTCTCTTCTTTTTTCCTTTTCTCTCTTTTTTGCATTTATTGATATTATTAATAAATTTTATTACCTAATTTTCTCTATTTTAGTTCATTAGTAATATGTTGCTTAAGGGTTGCTCTGGCCTACAACATGCATTTCTATCCCCTTAGAGCAGACCTTAAATTAAGTACTATTTAAGCTCTAATTTTCTATGCAATTCAAGGACCTTAAATACTTTAATTTCATTTACCACATCCCATGGTGATGTTGTCATATATTTTACCTCTACTGTTGTTAAAAACCTCACAATACATTAGTACTACTGCTTTAAACAATCAAAATTTATTTAGAATTAGCCACATATTTACCCTTTTCCAATGCTTCTCATTTCTTCTTTTATTACCATGCCTCCATCACACATTTTTATTCTTTATGAGGAACTTACTTTGGTACTTCTTTTAATTCAGACTTGCCGACTATGACTTATCTTGTGTTTTGTTTGTCTGAAAACCTTTTCCTTTTTTCTTCTTTTTTTTTATTGGAATAACATTGGTTAATACAATTATATAATTTTCAGGTGTACATTATCATTTCACATCTGTATATTTTACTGTGTGTTTACCACCCACAGTCCAGTTTCCTTCAGCTACCATATATTTGATCCCCTTTACCCACTTCACTCATCTCCTATCCCCCTATATTTGATACCCTTTACCCCAACTACCTCCCCCTTCCTCCCCCACGCCACTAATAACCACTACTCTGTAGTCCTCTGGTAACCACTAGTCTATAGTCCATGTCCATGAGTCTCTGTTTGTCCTGCTCATTTGTTGCTTTTAGGTTTATATCCCACATATAGGTGATATTATGTGATTTTCAACTTTTTGTCTGGCTTATTTTGCTTAGCATGATTATCTCGAGTTCCATCCATATTGACCTAAATGTCAGTATCTTATCTCTTCTTATGGCTGAGTAATATTACATTGTATATATGTACCACAGTTTCCTTAGCCAATCATCTATTGTAGGACATTTCAGTTGCTTCCATGTCCTGGCCACTGTGAATAATGCTGCTATGAACATCGGTGTTCAAATATCTTTTTGGATATGGGTTTTCAAGTTTTGGGGGTAAATACCCAGTAGAGGGATTGCTGGATCATATGATAGATCAATTCTTAGTTTTTTGAGGAACCTCCATACTGTTTTCCAAAGTGGCTGTACCAATTTGCAGTGCCACCAGCAGTGTATGAGCATTCCTTTTTCTCTGCATCCTCTCCAACATTTGTTATTACCCCTAATAGCTAGCAATGTTGAGCATCTTTTCATATATTTGTTGGCCATTTATGTGTCCTCTAGGGAGGTGTCTGTTCGGGTCCTCTGCCCATTTTTTGATTGGATCGTTTGTTTTTTTGTCGTTATTGAGTCGTATGAGTTCTTTGTATATTTTGGATATTAGACCCTTATCAGAGGTGTCGATTGCAAACATATTTTCCCATTCTAATGGTTCTCTCTTGAAAACCTTTTTCTTTTGTGTTCCTTTTAGAAGATTACTTTCACCGATCATAGAGTTCTAGCTTAGCAGTCATTGTACTTTCAGCATTGGCTTCTACTGATTCTGTTAAAAACTCAGCTTTCAGTCTTATCGGTGGCTGCTCTGAAAATGTGTCTCCTTTCTTTGGCCACTTTTAAGACTTTTCTCTTTGTCTTTGGTTGCTTACATGTGGTTCTATTTGCATCTATCCTACCTGGGTTCATGCAGTTTTTTGAATTTGTGAGTAAATTCTTATTAAATTATTTCTATAAATATTGCTTTTGTCCGTTCTGTTTTTCTTCTTTTGGGACTCCAATTACATATATGTTTTTGATGTCATATATGTCTCTTTTTTTCTGTATTTTTATTCATTTTTCTCTCTGAGTATCAATTTTTTTTTACTGATCAATCTATTATTTTCTCTGTTGCTGTGCTTATCTGTTTATAGAAACCGTCTACTGAATTCATAGGTTTTAAATGGTATTTATCAGCTTTACAAGTTCTATTTGATTATTTTCTTATAGATTCCAGTATTATGATGTAACAGTCCATCTCTTGATATTTTTAAATAAAATGCTAATCATAACTATTTTAATATTTGTTTTATACAACTCCAATTTTGTATTGCTTCTCTATGTATTTTTATTGCTTGCTTTTTTTCTTGGTTTTCAGTCATTGTGTTCTGCTTAATTTCATATTTGGAATGTTGTATTGAATGATGTACATTGTGTATGACAAATTGTAGAGGCTTTGGATGATGTTATCTTCTTTCATGGAAGATTTAGATTTCTTCTGGCAGGATGATACAGCAAGAGAAGACAATTTTAATCTAGTCGAGGCTGAATTATTTCTAGTTTGCCTTAACTTCTGTGATGTAACCCTTTCAGAGATCTCAGAAAAGATTAGAACTCCTCTTCTTTGAGCCCTGAACTCCCATTTTTGTCCTTCTAACACCACAGAGGTCACCAATCTCAGCCTCGCTTTAAAACTTCTTATTAGGTGCTTTGTGCTTGATTTCTCAGAGATTCACCTTGCATGTGCACATTCTACATTTTGTGCAGACTATTGGTAATGCTTCTCTGTAGTTTCCTTCCTCTAGGATTTTGAACCCTCAAGTTCTGGCTGTTTTTGTAGCATTGAATTCTAACTATATACTGCTGTTTCTGTTTGGCCTTTTTATCTTTCTCTGTGATTTGGCAAATGCCCTGAGGAGGAAAGCTGCTGTGAACAAAAGGTTCATTTCAATGTGCTTCCCTTCTCTTAGGATCTTGTCACCTTAAATCTTGGCTGCCTTGGTTGCTCTTAGATATTTTATAGTAACTTTTTTGGGGTAATTTGATAGTTTTTAAAATTATTATTAGTTATTGTACTCTCCTGGATATGTTTGTTTGAGGCACCTGTCCAATTGGAGACGTCCAATAGGCACTGTGAGGTATAAAGAAACTATTCAGGACTGAGATTTATATTGGAGCTGTGGATTGATAGTCAACATGATATAGGGGTCCCTAGAGATTATCAAAGTCAATGAGTTTCCCAAGGAAAATATAGAATGTGCAAAAAAATAAAAATAAAAATAAAAAAAAATAAAAAAACCAAGCCGAAGAGACAATGTTGTCAAATACCACATTTTGGGGGTGAGAAGGGAAAGAAGAGTGGTCATAGATGGAGGAAATGAGGGATATTATAATGTCACTGACAGTAAAGGAGTTTTAAGAAAGTTTGAGGTTTCAGCTATTAAAAAAAATGTCAGAATAAGAAATAAAAATGTCCAATGTATTAAATGAGAAATTCATGCATGATTTTGGCAAGAGAGGGCAGTAGGTTAAAAAGGAGAGCAAGTGAGAACAGTAAATATACACATATTTTCAGAATTTTGGTTATAAAGAGGAGAAAGAGCGAAGGAAATATTTGAGCATTTTTATAGCTGACAGGAAAGGGCCATCAGAGAATAGGAGGTAGTGCCTAAGCTCCAAGGAGACAGGGATCATATCTGTATTGTGCTCAGCTGAGTCTTTGGCACCTAACAAAGGGCTGAGACATGCTAGGAGTTTAGTATTTTTCAGTTAGATGAAGTATCTAATGGAGCTTATGAGGATAAAGTTGAGAGGAAATATCAGTAGAAGGAGATCACCAAAGGGTTTGAGAGGGGAAAAATGTAGAGAACTAAAGGAGAAGACCCTTCTACTGAGGCAGAAAAGATGCAAGTGAGGAGGGGTGACACTGCACATAGTCTGTAGATGTGTGAATAGGGGCAGGAAGTTGAGTAAGTTCTTATTTTAGTTTCTCTGAAGAGAAGTAATAGAGGATATTGGAATCAGAGGGGGCTGACCATAGCCATTGGGACTGCCTGACAGCTTAAGGGATATTTAGAGTTGAGACTATGAATTTATTTAACCTAATTTTTATTTTAATCATAATATGTTGCAAATATATAGAACCTATATAAATTAATATAACACACAGCCTCTAGCAGCTCAAAAATGTACCATCTAGGTATTATTTTTTAACATTTTCTCATATTTGTCTAAGATTGCTCTCTAAGAGATAAAATTCTATTGAAATTCTACTGAAATAAAACCACCTTCTGGTCCCACAATTTTTTTCCTCTCCTTTCTTCTCCATTTTCCTAAATATGGTGTACATCATTGCAATATAAATTTAAAATTTTTATTATAATGTGTCTTCATAAACACTGTATGCTGTTATTATTTGAATTTTTTATAAATGTTATAATCTCTACGTCATTTTACAAGTTTTAAACATGATCTTTTATTTTTTAGATCTATCATATAATGTTGATGCATCTAGACTATTCATTTTAGCTGCTGTGTAGTATTACATTGTTTGAACATACCAGAGAGTATTTATCCATGTGTCTGAATGACAATTAGTTGTATCTTCTTTTCTGCTATTACAAATAGGGCTTTACTGAACTCTCTTGTAAGTATCTTCATTTTTCAAGGGTACTGGAAGAATTTCCAGGCTTTATGGTGTGTGTATGTTTAACATTACTTAATATTGCTAAAGTGCTTGCTAAAAAATTCAAAATTAAAAAAATTATAATGAAACAATACTGTATTTGTGCAAACACATGCATGCCTGTGTGTGTTCATGCACGTGTGTGTGCACGCATGTGTGTGTGTTTCTTACTCATCAGACCCAGAGTTTGGAAAAAAGTAGATGTTTAAGGTGATCCATGATTGGAATTTTATTGGTAATGTAGCAGAAGGACAAAGGTTCAACAGAGTATCAAAGGAAACAACTGGAATAGAAAGGTAGATTGAAAGGAAATAGAGGTTCAAGGAGCTGAGTATTTCAAAGTAGTCAAAAATAAGTATATGAGAGAACAAGGAGTTCTAAGGCCGGGATGTTGTGGTTGATGTTAATTATAAGGTATAAGATAAGTTTGTATAGCAGAAATAAAGTGGAGATGAAGGTGAATAGATCTGAACATTAACAAAACTGGGAAGACTGGGCATTAAACATATATCTAAAATTGCATTAAATTTGTTCAAGATAATAGTGGGCCTTCACCCCAGATGATGTCACACATTTTGAGGGGTCTTTTTCTGCCAGGTAGCAGATGGGATACAGACCCTGAAAGCTCAATACAGCAACTTGTGCTCCTTGCCAAGAGAAGTTGTGAGCAGTCTTTTTTTTTTTTTTGGCAAAGAGAAGGCTTTGGAATAAGGAGTGCCTGGAATTAAGGCAAAGGTGTTAAAGATGCAATGGTTATTGCATATGCTCCGTCTGATAAGTGGTCAGGGCTGAGCTGGAGCAGATGGCAAGGAAGAAGGAACTGCAAATAACAATTCATGTCACATTTTACTCTATAATTTGATGTTTTGGGATCAGTTGGGATCAGTTGCTCAGTTGGAATCTCCATGACACGTTTCTACATGAAATTATCCCATTCAGAAGCTGCTGATGCTACTAGTGGAGAAAGAAGCTTGAGAAGATGAGAAGTGAACAACTTTGTTAAGACAGGACTCCCAAATACGCTTTATTTTCATTTGTTAGTCCACACGTAAAGTTACTTCTCAGCCGGAAGTACTGGTAAAGGCACTATCCCATAAAGTGTCTTGGTACTTGACAATTTAATTTACCAGAGAGTTTGGCAAATTGAACAGCTCAAGTGTGTCATGATTACAAAGCAACACAGGAATGATGGGTCCTGTAATTCTAATAGGGTTGGTTGTTAATTCATGCAGAACCACTGAGTTATAGCTGTGTCACTCTTGCCGATTTCATATTACCCTTGAATCTTTCTTCTCTCAGTTCATGCTAGTTGTGTTACAAGTTGTTTCTCTTATGTCTCCACAATGGCAATTGTCATGATTATAGATTAATCGATCTGTGACTTCTTGTCTGAAAATAAAACAAAATAAAACAATTGTATGCTCCCAGCTGGAGAATCTGGACATGATCTATTCATCCGTTTTCAATGAACAGATCCATTTCTCCTTTGGCTGCTTGGCTAAACAACTCCGTAGTTTGGTGGTAATTTGTTTTGTTGAATTAATCTTTGTCTCTTGGTATCTCTCTTTTCAAGAAGTTTGAAGTTTAGTACTGTAATAGACAAAGGGTTACTGATGTATTCATTCTTGCTGTTTTCCTAGTTTACAGGTGTGATTGTTTTTTTGTGTGTGTGTGCTACCAGCACATCATTTTCACACTTTGGGGGCAGCTGTGCCTTATCCTTCTTTGCACGAAACACCCTTGTAAAATGCATTGGGATGGAATTTCCAAAATCTAGCTTAGAGTTACTAATATCTTTCTTCTTAATACATACTTTTTTCCTAATATAACAAGGACAAAAAGGCAATATCTTCTTTAAAAGATTGTTTATTTCCTCCCCTCATAGCTCTATTAATCCTACTGACTGTGGGGATCCCACCAATTTTCCTCAAATAACCAGTCTTATGTCTTCACAGGTGGTTTTTTAAGCTAATACTATAGTAATTTTCTCTCTGGACATCATTATAATTCTCAAACTGTACTTAACATTTTTAGTTGTCATCCTTCTAGGTAATATTTTGAAGTATAATTATAATATATGTGAATGTATCTATTTTGATAAACAATGTTTTATTTATAAACTTCACTTACAACAATCCATACTCAAAAACACTTCTACAACAAATCTATCAGGGACGTAGTCGTTGTTTAACATGATATGGTTAAAGAAAAAGTATTGGGAAACATCTAGCAAGTTAAAACTTCCTCCCCCATTCTCTACTTAATGTATTTTCCTCTTTTACTTATTTCTTTTTTGGCATGTCTTTAACTGCCTCCTTAAAACTTGAAAATGCTATGAGTGTTGGTACCACATACTAATAACTACTGACTAACTTCTTGTGAATTGTTTAAGTGACTAAGTCAAGTGGCTGCAAACAAGACGTGTTCAGAAAAGGATTGCACTGTGTAATGACAAGGTAAGTTCTAAATTTCCTCACCTATAAAAGGTAGATAAATGGAAGATAAAGTATTCCATGATAAGAAGGCCTTCTCCCAGTCTGATCTCAAGACTGAGACTCATGTGCTACAGAGGAGGGTGGGCTAAGGAGTGAAGGGAGTGACTGGAGAAAACTGAGTTCAAAAGTATCAAGGATACTTCAGTGGTGCTCTTATCTGAAAAGATCCTTTTCTGCAGGGCTCTAGGTTGGTTGTAGAGGTTCCTTGCTGGTTTAAGGCACTTTGTGGCCAAGGCATGCATCATATAATCTCCTTGGGCTCTTCTTATTACTATGACCATCTCACCTGGAGAAGGTGCACTTTGAATTTCAATTTAAAGCAAGGATTATTCATGAATTGGCAGAGCCAGACAAAATTCTGAGACCTAATGGAGATAAGAAAAGATACACTGAATACAGACGTCTTGGAACATGTAACACCAAACTAGGAAGAAAAAAGAGCAGTGGTGGATAAGCCAATGATTCTTTTATAGTTACACGTGGAATCCATTAAAAGAAAAGTAACTGCTTTGTTTGTATAGTTTTCATAAGAATTATTTTGGTTGCAAGTGGTAATTCAAATTGACAAGCAAAAAATAAATGTGGGAGGAAAAGAATTTATTGATTCACAAGACTAAAATTTGGTGTATCTAGATTTAGAAGCTCAGATTACTTGGTCTCTCTCCATCTCTCACTTTGCTTGTCTTTGTACTATTTTTTTTTTAAGGCAGATTCTGTTCAGGACATTAGGTAAGGTGATAAGATGGTTGCCAGAAACTTCGGAATAACTCGATGAGCCTCTCTCAGCAACAATGGCAGAAATTCCTTGTGTGACTAGGATTCACCTGTTTTAGTAACTAGCCTATCTCTGAACACTCTCAGAGGGATGGAACACTCTGATGGGCCAGACTGGGACCCAGGGAAGGAGACCATGGTGCAGTTAGCCCTACCCAAACTACATGGACTGAAGTAGGGGAGTACTTCAAAGAACAAGTAAGTCCTGTTACCAGAAGATGACCCTGAGCAAAACAACAAAATAAAAAATATTCATAGCAATAGTACCTTTTCCTTCTGGGATGTTACCATATAGTATGGTAATATAGCGTGTGTGTGTGTGTGTGTGTGTGTGTGTCTGTGTGTGTGTGTGTGTGTGTCTGTGTGTGTGTGTGTGTGTGTCTGTGTGTGTGTGTGTGTGTGTCTGTGTGTGTGTGTGTGTGTGTCTGTGTGTGTGTGTGTGTGTGTCTGTGTGTGTGTGTGTGTGTGTCTGTGTGTGTGTGTGTGTGTGTCTGTGTGTGTGTGTGTGTGTGTCTGTGTGTGTGTGTGTGTGTGTCTGTGTGTGTGTGTGTGTGTGTCTGTGTGTGTGTGTGTGTGTGTCTGTGTGTGTGTGTGTGTGTGTCTGTGTGTGTGTGTGTGTGTGTCTGTGTGTGTGTGTGTGTGTGTCTGTGTGTCTGTGTGTATCCTTAAAACAGTTTTAAAGATCTCTGAGTCCCCCATATATGCTCTTCCTCCTGCTTGAAATGGTTCTTTTATCCTTACCTCCCTCTATAAACTGGTTGATGTCTACTCATCTTAATGGCTCAAGATGAATGCCATTTTTTTAAGGAAAGCCTTCTTTGACCTAACAAACAGGTTAATGCCTCTTTTAAATGTAGCCTTCAGCACTTTGTTTTTGTGCACTTACTACAAGTTTGTTACTTAGTTTTCCACTAATATTTACTTAGCTTTTTGTCTCCCTGACCATTTACAAGCTCCATGAGGAGAGAGAATGCAATTATGTCATTTACTGTTAATTTACCAGTACCTAGCACAGTGCCTGGCAAAAGTGTGTACAAAAGTATTTGTGGAATGAATACATAACCCAAGTTAAGCCTTAAAAATATGAAGTATTTGTCTAAAATTTAGAATAAAATTTGCTAAACTATTTCTTAAAAAAAGGTTTTTTTTGTTAAAACTCACATATGACGACTGAGTGTACCAAGGTCTTGAAGATCTGTACTTCTATTTAGAGGTACAGTAGTTTGCTTTTACTTAAGGATAGGTATTACACATTTTATAACTAATCATGTTTTTCTTATTTACTGGATTTATAGGAAGGTGAAGAGTCAAATTTGCTGAATTCATTTAATATTTTATCCTGTACTTTTATAAACTTATCTTAGATACCGTTCAGGCCAAAGTGGGGTATAAGTAAATCAGCAATAAGGCATAAAATTAAACTTAAAATTAGGACAGATACTTTATTTACCACAATTATCTTTGTTAAGTGCATGGTAGATACCTGAAAAGAGCTGGAAGTGAAAATCGTTCATAAGATCTCTTCCTACATTGGAGCATATTTCAGCTTGAGTAATTGTAAAACTATATAGTTCGAATTTCAAGGAGCAGAGCTGAGTTCATTTACGGTGTAGTATCCTCTGTAGAGATCACTTACCCTTTGCTTTCAGAACGTTTGCTACTGGGAAATATATCTCACTGAGATTGGCGCACTTCTGCCCCACAGAAACCTAAGAAACCTAAGAAAAAGTTTCTCTAAAAAAGCGTGGCTAACAACAATTGCTGTCTTGCCATCTCCTCTCTTTCTCAGGGTCCATCCTGTTGGCCTTATGTCCAGAGCACTCATTTAAAGTGGAGGCCAAAAAGGAGTGTCTCGTGGACATACAGACCAAAATGTACCCCAAGGCAGGGCGATCAGTCACCAGTGTATTTCCTCAGGAGTTGAGGTCCCAAGCATACATTATCAGAACCAAGCATGAGTCAAGCATGATTCTGATAATCATCAGATTTCTCTCAACCTGCTTCAGAACTTTGAGGCAGAAGAGGAATGAGAGCAGAGAAAGTGTGTTCTTTGGATTCTGGCTAAAAATGAAGCTCTTTCTCAGAAGCACGATGTTGAAACAGTGTGCTTCTCTCTCTGGCTTTATGCAGAAGCCTTACACACAAAAAGTATACCTAATCCTATTTCTGTACTTTAAAAAAATTATAAAAGTAAATTAAATTAATGAGTTTTATTGAAATACTTTTTGCCTTGATGATTATTCTGGCTAGGAAACCAATTTGTTTAGTTTTGTGAAGAATAAAATATTTCAGTACAGAATAGATGGATTACAGTGTCCAAGGTTAAGAAGAGTTTTTCACACATTCTTTTTTTAAGCCATGGTCTAAAAGTTGAACAAATATATAAAGACTCAAACAAGACTTGACCTTAAATAATCTTTAGTGTCTTTAATAAGCTAAGTATAAGTAGATGGAAACATATGGAATTCATTTTTTAAAAAAATAAATCTTGATTCTAAATTGAGAGGAGTATGTGAAAAAATACATTCTAGATTTCAACAAGTTTAAAAGAGCTGGAAACAAGGGCAAGATGTTTGATGAACTAGTCTCCCTTTCCTATTTTTGATTATACCCAGGATGCCTTCTCTCACCCTCCCTATTGCCCAAATTTCAAAGGGAGGGATAGACAACATAATGGGGCAAGTCTAATGTCAAAATCATATCCAAACAATGGGATAAAACTAGTGAGACATTTGTAAAAGCTTTTTGGCATTAGAAAGAGAAAAAGTAAATTAAGCTGGTGATGTGGTCTGGTAATAGGGTGGGATTTTTAACTGCTTGTCTGTTTCCTGGGTTCTGATTAAACTGCCTAATCTTTCCTTATTTCATGGAAGTCAAAGAACTTTTTTTATTTGCATTAATTCCATGGGAAGAGAAGATAATTGGCTTTCTCTATTGTTTGACTTCAGAGAAAATAGTTGTAGAAGAAGTTTTACAGATAAGAACCATAACCCAAGAAATTAAAAAAACAGAGGTTAGGACTATCTGGAAGAAAAAAAAAAACTCTTATTAATAATAAGCAACTTCTAGACTATAGCAGGCTGTAATCCTCACTACTTTGTAAAGATTGGTATCAATTATCCCCATCTGCCATGATTGCTGCTCCTAGTTAATTTACCAAATTATCTTTATAATTTCTCCTCTTTCCTAGATGTTTTCTTATTTCAGAAGATATAAAGAAATACTAGAATTAGCCAAAAATTCCAATAATAACTTGGGAATTTTAAGATTGGAATTTAAATACACTATAATGATAAATTATCAATGACCATATGAACATTTCTTTACCAAAGGAGTTTGTATATTCAGCTTGAAAATTTGGGCGTCAGGTGAAATTAGGTAACTGTAGCAAACATACTCTTAGTGACCTCCAGTGAATGACGCCTTTATATAATCATCTCCTACTGAATGTATAGGGAACTTATTTGCTTCTAACTAGTGATAAGGTGATAGGAGTAAAATCCATGAATATGTTTAGTTGTATAAGACTCTATCTCAGCAGACTGAAGTGAAAGAGATTCTCTTGTTGGCCTTGAAGAAGTTAAATGCCATGTTGTGTGAGGGTGTGTGAGAGGGCCACATGGCAGGGAACAATGAGTGGCCTCTAGGATTTGAGGGTAACCTCCTACAATCAACATGAAAGAAGCTGAGGCTTTCATTCACAGTGCAAGAAAATAAATTCTGCCAACAACCTGAATCAGCTTGAAGGTAGATTCTTCCCAAGCTGAGCCTCCTGGTGAGAACTCAGCCTAAGTGACATCTTGACACCTTGTGAGATGCACAGCAGAGGGCCCAGTTAAACTATGCTTGGAATCCCACCCACAGCAACTGTGAGATAATAAGTCGTATGTTGTTTTAAGCTACTACATTGATGGCATTTTGTTATGCAGCATAGAAAACTTAATATAGTAGGTGATGTCATGGTATATTTATTTAAGAGACACCAAAAAAAATCAAGTAGAACTGCTGTTTTCTGGTACCTGCCTGAACCAGCTGGCTCCTCTCCATCCTTTAGATCTCACTTTAAAGAGCCCATCCTCAGAGATTGCCTCACGCAAGTGGATCTGACTGTTCTTGAGGCGTAGCTTCGTTATTGCACCCGTAGTTTCTTTAATGCAATATATATATGCCTTACTGTTGAATTGTACACATGAAACTTACTGGATTTTGTTTATCAATGTCACCATAATAAAAATAAATTAAAATAAATAAATAAATAAAGAAGCAACAACCCATATACACACTCAAGATTGTCTGCTGACTATCCATTCATAAATATGTACTGATAAGTTTCAAATATAAGCAGATGTTGTAGTTAATAAATTAAAACACATGTGAAATATCTTCTCAATCAAGAGAGATTTTTAGAAGATTGGCCCAGGAGCTATATCATACAACTTAGAGTGAATTTTGACAGTGCAACTGTGGGCAGTTGTTTAAAATTCACCTTCTTTATGAGATAATGACAAATTGTTCTCCAAAGTGATTATACCTGTTTATCTCCCATCAGAAGTAAATTGTCACCTCTTTTGCTCCACATATATTATCTTTAGATTTTTGCTGAACTTGTAGGTAAGAAATGGCACCTTATTGTGACTTTAGTTCTCGTAAATTTGTAATGTATATGTAATATTTATTAGTCATTTATGTTTTCTTACCTGTGAAATGCCTGTTCATGACTTGTGCTCATTTTCTGAGTTATCTATTTCTTACTGATTTGTATGAGGTTGTTTGTTTGTTTTTTAAATTCTGGGATATATCATTCTCTCTTCTGTTTGTATGGTTGCAAAACGATCTCCTAGTTAGTTACTTTTTTTTTTTTCACTCTATTTGTGTTATCTTTTGATGAAAAGAAGTTTTTAATTTTTACTTGGCCAAATTCATTAGTCTCTTCCTGTATGGTTTGCAGATTTTGAGTTTCTTAATGTATTTTCCTTTTTTTTCTAAAAGTTTGACAAATTTGACTTCCACATTTAACTTGGACAATCCTAAAATAATGTTTTATACACTTACCTTCATCACGCTGTTTTTATGCTTACCCAGAAGGAACCCTATAGGTCCCAACTGCCATTGTGTAAGTTAGAGTTCATTACAGGAGATCTTCCTGAATATGGCAACTGTACAAATCAGAACTATCAGCTTTTCATTCTGGAATAGACTGGCAAACTCAGTCCCACAATGCAACTGTGCGATTTCTTGGAAAGTACAAACTCGGTCTTTCAAGTATTTTTAAAGTTGCGTGCTAATTTTGTATTTCAAACTACTTTCTCAAAATTGTGTTTTCAGTCCCTGGGTAGCTAACCTGATCTTTTTTCTCTTAGAAGAGAATGCTTTGTGATGATGTGGGACAAAGGGACTGACTAAATGCAACACCATGAAAAACATTGTTTGGAAATGCTAGATGTCAATAAAAGTCACCAGTGTTGCTGGTGAATAGCAGCTTCTGTTCCAAATGTTTAAAAGATTTTACTTTTAGGCTGGTATTAGTGAATTAGTGACTTTGAATATTTTTGCAAATACAATTTCAAAGAGTCTCATTTTATACAATAAAAATCTCTCATTACATGAAGAAATGTGTTCATAAAAATTATCTGGAATTTTATGTATTTCTTTTCCCTGAAATGCCTAGTTACTAAGAAATTCTCAATCCTTTCCCCTGAAAGATATCTTTTTAGAATGTCTAATCTCAGTGGAAAACTCTGAAAAATGGCTTTAATTTTTTTCCCCACAGTAAAATACTTGAATTTTTTTCTGTTATTTCCTTAGGGAATAAAAGATTCAAATCATACTGACCAATAAATATTAGTATCACTTGGAATAAATTGAAATGAAATTATTTTAATTACATATTGGTGTTGATCTTTCATTTCCTATCTGTGTACAATTAAGTGACATAATGGCTTTATAACCAAAATCTGCTCCTATGAGGATCTAGATGAATCTCATATGGAATTAATGATTCAATTTCCAGAAGTGGATTTAAGCTATACTGGATATTGAAGCAATTTAAAAGAGCGCCTTTGTTATTTTCTTGGCCATTTAGAAATATGGGTTGGAGATAGCAATATAGTCTGGTTCAATCAATATGGGATAGTAAATATTTAAGTGTGTCAGACTAAAAAGAGGTAATGTAGTTAAGCTTAATCCTGGGTAATAACCATCTCGGCCACTGGCCTGCTTTTGAGCTGAGAACACACCTGCTTCCCTTTGCATCCTTTGCCAGAATGTGTATAACACTTTGAGCTGGGATTTCAAGGAGAGTCAATACAGATTACTGCAGAATCTCATTTGTATGACACCCTGGGTGTTCTGAGAAGAACCTGGGAAACCTATGCAGAAGTTTATAGACCAACAGGACTTCCATATTAGGCTTTGCCTTGGCTCTGGGCATGGTATGGGCCTCTATTGCATAATCCCTCTTGATGGAGAGGTACCTCTTGCAATGAAAGTCAAATGCATTATTTTGGCTATTTAGTCTTCCCAGCTGCCACATGTCTTATTTTATGTCTACTAGACAGCTGGTTACAGCTGCCTGGAGACAGTTCTATCCATTAGAGTCCTCTGGTGAAGGCTGATGCTTCTTGAAACTTAGATCATGGGTGGTAGATGTCCCCACAGTGACGCCGATGAGAGAGACCAAGCAGCTTTGTGTTTTGAGAGGAGTTCTCTGACTGCAGAAGCATTCTGAAACTTCAGGTTCTAATCCTGACCCCAAGTACTGTGTTTTGTGGCCTAATTATTTATTCTCTTCTAAACTTTATTTTTCCTCTTCATATCTATCATGGTCTTTCTGCCTCTACCTCTGAATCCTCAAAAATGGTTAGAAATATTGATACAGGGGAAAGACACAGGACGTTCTTTTAGGATGATGTTTCTGTAGAATACAGAGAATGTAGAATAATTTTAGCATTATTAAAAGGTTGCACTCTCAAAAGATCTTGTTACAAATGTTGTTCAAAGTTGTATAGGAGCTCTAGTGACAGTCTGGGACCATGACATGGAAGGTGTTTTGTGGATTTTAAAGCAACAGGAGAGAAAGAGCAAGCAAAGCAGTTCCGGATGCTTACATGTGGGCTGATATGTGAAAGAGAGAGAAATTTCTATCTCATCTGAGTCCTGGGGTGTGTGGGTGTGTGCGTGTATGTGTGTGTGTGTGTGTGTGTGTGTGTGACATTTGTTAGGGAAGTCACATCTAATATTCAGGATAATATGCTTTTGTGCTTTCTTTTCCTTATGAGGAATCTGTATGTATTGATTTTTAGAAGTAAAAGTTTAGAATAGAACAAAGAACTGATCTACTAACTAATGGAGATATTTCCTTTATAACTGTTAAGGTAAGTGTCATCTTCTGGGATACCTCCGATTACACCGCTGGGGAGACACTACATTCCATAGGTGGACAACATGAATTAAAGTTGGAAACAGGAAAGACATATCCTACTCTTCATTCACAATTTTACTTTCATACTTTATTGATTTCTTTCTTCTCTTGAATTTTCCTCTGTCTCTTTGTAACCCCCTTTATCAGTCCTAGTTTTGTCCATTTTAGTTATATAGCAGGATTTGTAGCCCCTTTCACAGAATACATAAAGAGTGTGTTATCTCGATAATAAAGAATATTAATGGAAAACCAACAACATGCCAGGCTCTGTTCTTTGCTTACATGAATGGCCACGTCCAATCACTTTGATCTTATTAGATAATTCCATTAATTCATTAATTGAATCTTAGAACAATTAGGTAACTTACCTATAGCCACACAGCTAGCAAAGGCTGAGTCAGGGTTTGAATTCAGGCAGTTCCATGCCGGAGCCCATGCTGTCACCACTTCTACCTTACCTCTTCTTTTTCCTTTTTTCCCTCCTCAGGTCCCAATATACCCTGCTGTCAGTGATTACCCCATAGAAAAATCTTCTTCACTTTTTTCCGGCCCTTCTCTGTCATCTGTAGTCACCATTATTTGTCTGACTTGAGGTCCTTCCACCTCTGGGTTGGTCACATTGGTGACACACTCAGTCAGGTTGTGGATGAACAGTGCTGAGCAGGAGAGAGCCAAGAATGTACCTCTTGCTGTGTATAAAATCGAGCCATTAGTCAGTTGCCTTTGAGCCCTCCATTCTCTGTCTCCCTGACTGAGTGAGCCTTTGTCAAGTGCTTTGCTGATTCAGAATAGCTTTCTTCTTCTGTTGTCATCAAGGAAAGTATATTACACTTTAGAACCAGTCATAGATATAATTTCCCCTAATCTACTGCACATGGTTTAGCACACCCACTTTAACTGAGAGGAAGCCCTGGGGTCTATTCTGGGCTTTCAGGAGAGAAACATCTTAGGAATTGTGATGAGGAGTTAAACCGAGAAAGGATAATAAACAACGAACTCGAGAAAGCTAACAAATTATTCTAGGCAGTTTTAGTAATTAGAATAATAACAGTATATTTGATTGTTTTCATGTGTTTTTCCTTCATCTATTTACTGTAAACTCACGGGCAGTGTACTATATCCTCGTATTATGAACATTTCATCAAAATACATTGAAAGTGGAACTAAGAAAAGCACATCTGACTTGACTCACAAGCCGACTATTCTCATATTATGGATGATGCTTGTTCTGGGATTAAATCACTGCTTCTGCTCTATATCACTGTAACTACATTTCCATTTCAATTCAGAAAGAACAAAGAAGCATTAGTCAACTCTGGTAAAAATTCAAATGTCATGTGGGCCAAATCAGGTTAAAATCAGCCAGTGGAACAAAAATATTTAATGTTTTACTATATTCTCATTGGACTTTGCATTTTGGAGGAACTCTGGAATTCAGAAATAAAATAATGATTTGGCTGTCAGTCTCACTGACTGTATACCAGGTGTATAGCTGAGGCAAGGAAACGCATGTTGGGTAAGGTATCGTGGCATCTGCTGTATGCCCTTTTACATCATGTGACTTAGGGAAGGAGGAAAGAGGCGTAGGGGAGAGAAGAGGGGCCATTGGATGAGCCGCTAAATCCTCCTCTGTTTTATGTTGACATCTCAATCATGTTTAGAACCAGTAAGACTTTAGAATCTCTGGAAGGAAAATAAATGCCACCAAATAATAGCGCAGATACTCTCAGCATTCTTATGAGCACCTGATATTTGGATCATTCATGGCTTAGAAAAATTTTTCTTCGCTGTAACTCTGATAGGCAGGCAAATTGTTCTAAGGAAGCTTGTTTCAAATGTCTGTGGGGCGTTAGTGTTAAAAGATACCTTGCACAAAAACATTCAGTTTAAACAAAGAAACAGTTTACTTTCAGATTTCTCAGTCTTTAATACGCCAATATGCATTAAGAATCTGGGAAGGAAGAGTGGAGAGGAGGTATAGTACTCGGTGGTTCCCCAAAGTTATTTGACCAGAGAATCTTTTTATTTCCCCCATAGAATGCCATTCTGGTATTAGTATTACATGGGATACACTTTTTTAAATGCTCCTCTGGAGACTTGTTGGATAGCTGCAAGATTAAAATCAAATTATAGTGAAGTTAGTTCAAATCGGGAGTTTTGAATAGGATGAGAAGCCACTCACATTAATAATGACATAAGCTATTAATCCCTGCTGAAACTCTGAATGTTGACCATAAGTTAGAAGAAGGCTCCTGGTGCCTTATAATTTCACTGTGATAGTGTCCACTAATAACATTTTCAAAGTTCTTTTGCTTTTGAGAAAAATTTAAGTTTAGTTGACAGGCCATAAATCTTTTCCTCCTTTCTAGTCCTCCATATATTTCATGTCCTCTGAAAACCTTTTTAGTTTCTATTGAGTTTTTAAAAATAATGTGTCAGGTTCTAATGCTCCTGCTGATTTAAGGAAAAATGTTCTCACTAATAAATTATAATGAATTGTCAGTCTCAACAGGCCTGTGACCTTCAGTCGATGGGGGGTTCAGGGCTAAAGTCCATTTCCCCCTCTTCTTGTTGGGGCCACTTTTCTTGTTCTAGCCTGTCCTCTTAATTTATGGGTGGGCTGCCTACGGGACAACTCACCTGCAAAAACAGTTCATGCTGCGGTGTTTATTATACTAAGTAGGTTTCATGCTGACTGAGAGTTTTTACAAGGGGATGGAGTTGCTGTCAAGATCCTCCATCATCTGAGCAAAGCTGGCATTCAAATTCTCTTATATTTCAGCATATTAAATTTAATGAGGTGGGAGTAAGATGGATGAGAGTGAGACGAACACAGTGGTGTGAAGTCTGCTTAAATGTCATTCCAAAACCCCTAAAAATTGGATGTTAATAAAATACATCAATAAGACAGCAAAATTAAAAAGGCATACATTAGAAATAGTAAAATGATGCTCTATTAGCACAAACTAATAAAAAAAAAAATCTTTGTATCCCGTGCCTTCGCTGTTAAGACAAGTGGCTTTAAGCCGATTTTTCTGGTTTGCTGGGTGAAATACTAACTGGATATATTTTCTTGATTCTCCAGTTTTAAGCACTGCTGACTTATTAAATGAATGTGTTCTCTTTATAGAGAATTTAAAAAGAATTTAAAAAGAATACAATAAAAAAAGAAAAAAACCCAGAAACTCCTACCACCCTCTCTTAGTGGCAATTATTCCTAATACTGTAGTTTTCTTTCTAGTGGGTCTTCTGTGCATTTCTTCCATATTTGTTACAATATAATATATACAATTTTGTGCCCTTTTTGGCTTATTATATCATAAGCATTTCTCCTATTACTAGACACCCTTTGCAAACATATTTCTAATGCTAAACAGTGTTTTACAGGATGCATGTATTGTTTAGTCATTCTCCTAAAGCAGAATACCCTTAATACTATGCTCAGTCACATGGGTGTTCATTTTTTCTTTTCTTTCTCCCTCCCTCTTTCTCTTCCTCCCTTCCTCCATTCCTTTTTCCCCCTCTCTCTCCTTTCCTTCCTTTCTCTCTCCCTGTCTTTCTTTTTCTTGGAAATACTCAAAAATCAAGTTCCTTCTGGGAACTCAGGGCCTTTGCATTGCCATCTTCTTTGCCTGCAGGACCCTTCCCCTAGATCTGCCAACATCGAATTTATATAAATGATAGTAAATATAAAAGATGTGAAAATAGGATATGAATGAATATATAATTGAATGAAAAAATGTGTAGCAACATTAAAAAACTAGAAGACTAATGGTGCGTGATATCCTCTGATACCAGATACATACTGTTTTTCCATACCAACAACAACCAATTCTCTGACATCAACTGAGTATCCAGCTCTGAATTATGGAGCTTCTCAATGTATTAGGATGTTTAGAGGAAATTTTGAAAATTTACTTTAAAGTGTTGAAAAACTATTTTAAATAATTATTTTAAATACAATTGCATGGAGCAATGTTTCCACCATAGAAATAAAATAGACCTGTTTGCCATGTCAATATTTGTTTACTGTATTTTATTTTGACTGCTAGGACAGTATAACTAGTAAAAGAATATTCTTTCTCAGGGTGGACTTTTTACATTGGGCACAGGCTATGTCTGTGAATTATACAACTGACCTTGTAGAGATCTGATGCTATTGATACAGAATATTCTACGAATAAGATATAGGTAAATTTCACAATAAAATGATGTTGCTTTGAATTTTCTCCCATGGTTTTAATACTTTATATTAATAAAATAGTTCACCAGAAACATACATCAGCTTTATTTATCAACATAGGCCTAATGACAACGATGCTTGACATCTACACATTTTATAACTTTGTGTTTCAAACCCTGAAGCAATACAGAAAATATTTATCCCTGAGATGAGTATTTCCCACCAAGTTAACTTATTCAAATTAAGGTAACCACTTTTCTTATTTTCCGTTACTTGGATGGATTTGTATTTACAAATGAGATATCAGGGGCATTACCAGTGTCCTAATGTCTCACATGGAAAGTGTATTTTCTTTCTGCTGAGATAAGGGACCTCAGGATTCAGTGACTGGTTTGACCCTAGGTTTGATTTCATCTGGATCTCGTGGCTAGTATTGGTTTGATTACTGATATAACAGCACAGAGACTCTTTTCCACCAATTTTTCTGTTTATTTTCCTAAGGATAAAGTATCTAGGTAGTAGAAAAATCTGTAGAGAGGCATTCCAGTAATTAAGAATTTTAATAAGAACTCTAGAGTTTTATATCTAATTATCTACTCAACACCACAATTTTCTAAAGTCCATTACTGAAAATTCCTGTCACCCTTTCTCAGTGTGTGTTAACATATGATACCATAAGTATGACTTTTATTGTGGAGTAACTTAGTGCCAACTTAATGGCCCATTTTTTTATGAGTCTTCGGAGTATTCTTTGTCCACTTTTTCTAATCGGTGTTGTCTAGAAGATGACACCACTAGTAAGTCAATTTATTTCACAAGTACTGTCATTGATGAAAAAAAAAATAGTCATTGTAGATTTAATATGTCCAAGAGAGACCTTCTGATTCTCCTTCCACCCAATGCCACATGCAACACTTTGACATTTGTCAAAAACTGAAAACTTGTACTCTCCCTATGTTTCCTTAAGTTTTAAAATGACATCTTCAGACACTTAATCTTCAATTCCAAATGCCAATAAATATTTCTGAGTCCTCTTTCTCTCATCATCTATATCCAAATCCATAAGCAAGTTGGTTAATTGATTCTTTTCTGCACTATTTCATGACGCAGGTTTTGCCTACCCCTCTTACCTTACATCGTATGACTCCTTGTTTCTAACACCCCAGCCACACTCACTTTTGGTCTGTTCCTGAAATTTAATAAGCTCCTTCTTGCCTTAAGGACTTCGTACAACTCTTTCCTTGGCCTGGAATGATTGTCATATCATCACTTAGTTGGCTCCTCGTCGCTATTTAGATCTCAGCTTAAATTTCACCTCCTCAGAGACTTTCCTGACCACACACTCTAAAATAGCCAGTTCAGTCACTAAACGTTCTATTTTGTTTTTATCTGAATAGACCATCTAACAGATATTTTCTTGTTTGTTATCTTTAAGTTTGACAAGAGAGGTACGTTATTTTGTTTAATACAGTAGACCCCATACCCAGAAGAGGGCCTGCTACATGGCAGGTGTTTAGTCAACGAATTCATGAATGAATGCATGATGATAAAATTCTGAAATCTATAGGCCTAATGAACTGCAGCTTGTAATATATACTTTACAACCTACTGAAGCCTTTTGCCTTCTCTCTGTCCTAGTAACTATGTTGCTTCTTTTCTCTCTTTCTTTTCTCTTTGTCTTTCTTACTCCATCTGCATTTTACTTTTCTCTATATGCAACGTCTTTTAACCTCTAGCTTTTTTCTTCACTATCACCTCTCTCCTCATTCTCTGCTCTTAACTGGACACAAAATGAGGCTGGAATATCTTTTTAAAATATTTGTTTTATTTGCTGAATAAATCTTTAGTTTTCCTGCCCTTAATTGAAAAAGATGAGCTAGATTTTTTATATATTTTTAAAGATAAAGACACATAAGTTAGTTTTTAAAAATTAATTTTACGTATCAGTGACCCTAGAAATACAGGTGAAAATTTTCCCTGCTCTCTTCCTGTCTTAATGGTTCAAAGACTTTTGAGTATCTGGAAATCTAGAGCTTAACTGAATGAGTCTTACTCAGAGAAGAAGAAGAAATTGATGTGCCTTGAATCTAGAAATTAAGAAAAAAAAAACACTTGGGGTCCCCTTCCTGGGACTGACTGACTACCTGAAATGCGAGAGTGAGAAACGAAAACACTCAGGATGCACCTAAGTGGAAGAGAACTGTGACTCCAGTGACTCGAACCGCAGGCACATTGTCACACCTCTGTGATCAAAAATGCCGAACACCTCAAGGTCAATGAAGATGCTTTGGTTTCACCGCACTACAGTTTGGACGACTTGTCGTCAACACTAGCTAATTCTTCTATGTTGAAAATAGAGTGTTGTTAATGATCTCGCCAGGAAAAGTGTATATCCTAGGTTGTTTTGTCTGGTATGGAGTTCATAAGATGTAGTGGCTCTGTAGAGTTGAGAAGCTACTAAATGAGAATATGTTTTGAGGAATCAAGAGTTAGTTCAAGAGAACAAAGAATTAGAATTAAAATAGCAGTGGGTTGTTATAGAACCAGGATGGAGTAGTCAAAATCTAATATGTGTGTGGGGGGCGGAGGGGAAGGGAGGGAGAAAGAGAGATGCAGAGAGGAAAAGAGAGAGAGAGAAGGGAGAAAATAGAGAAAAGGCAACTGTCAAATTAAACCAAATAATTTCTTTGGTTATAGTCTCAAAATACAACAACAAAAGTATTAGAATATGATAAGAACACCAAACTCAATGTTTTCTTGTATTTGTATTCTTAAATTCCTCATTAAAATATGAAATGTTTAGGAATATTAGGAGTGACTAAGCAGATTACAAAAGATAATAATAAGCCCTGCATTAAAATAATAAGATAAATCAACTTTATTTAATAAAGAAAATATTTCAGTTAAAGAGGAAGTTTTATTATGAATGCTGAGAGCTGCCCAATTTGGATGCAGATGTGAATTCTAAGATGTTGTGACAATTAAAAGAAATTATAACATGTAATAACTGAGAAAGTTGTTTGTTTATCTGAGATGGGAGAAAGAAAATTCCTCGAGTGGTTTCCATTCTTTCATGCCAATCAAGATATTCACATTCGAACAACATGAGTCTTGGGAAGGGAGGAGTAAGAAGAACAGACAAGACAAGAAAATATTTAAAAATTTGGATGATACGCCAAGCATAAAAACATGAGAATAGGTTTGCTTCCATCCAAGCTGTCACAAATCTGAAAAGCAAGGTCAAAATCCCATAAGAATTTGGCCCAAGATATAATGCTATTTAACACTTGCAGACAATATGTAGGTTATAGATTTTAACTGTACAGCTGTGAAGACACCTGTGCCCTCTGACTTCTTAGATTTCTTGCTTCTGCATTATTAAAAGATCCAGTCTGATTTCCATGAAGGTATTTCTCTCTACAGATTTAGGACATAGTAACAGAAAATGTATTGTTTGAGTCCCATATGCCTTCATTTTAATGATTCTTCTTCTGTTAGAAGAGTAAATTACTAAGCACTCATTCAGATATTTTAAACACAAAGCCACTTACAATCACTTCTAACAGTGCATGTAGTTCATTTCCAGTTATTCGATGATCAGAATACACTCTGCCTTTAAATTGAGAAGATCTGTGATATACCCTTCATGAATGTGGCTTTCCTTCAGAGCAAAGGATTTCTCCCTGGAGTTTCTGACTTTGCCATGGAGGGAGAGGTCACAGTTGCTGGAAGTCCCCAGACATGACCCCATTGACCTCAGACATAACCCTAGAAAGTTGGTAGGTAACAGAAATGTGAGGAACAGTGAAAGCAATAGAGAATGGTGGGGACTGTGGTAAACTGAAGGGTAAGTGTCCTGTCTAAAGGGAAAGCCAATACTAAGCACCATCTGATCATTACCAGGTTCTCATGGCAACCCGTCATTGGCAGATCTCCCCATTTTTACCTGGAAAGCCTAAAATTTTTATGTATTTCAGGGTAAAATCTCTGAATTGTAGTATGTTGGGAACTAAATCAAATTTTTAAAAACCACCATGCCTAACAAACGAACCACATCTATAGTTTTTAGTCAGTCGGGAAGCTTCCCATTCAGGCTTCTGACATTGATAGGAGATTTAAAGAAGATCGCATCTTCACATGATTACAATTTGGAACCTGAACTGGCTACTCTTCATACAATCTCGCACATAAAATATCACCTCTTCCTTGAGGAATTTGTGACTGTATGTTTGCCCTACTAGAGAGCGAGTGACTTTGAAGAGAATTGAGCTGTCTTCATCTCTGTATCCTTTGAGTACCTATCCCAAAGCTTTACATATGTGAGACACATACACATGTTTGTTCAATAAAACAATAAAAACACACAAGAATGGTCATCCACTGGTCCCATTTTAAGCATTTCAGGTTACAATATTATGGCCAAAATAAAGTAAATTGAGTATAAATATCAGTTTTTGTGGGAGTTATTCCATTAAGTTGGTGCCAATGGACTTATAAGACACTCTTACTTGGATTTGAATCAGTACATCAGAACTGGTTTTCTACTAGTTGTACTCAAACAAAAAATGCTTATACTTGGTATGGAAATGGCTAAACAACAGGATTCAGCATCATGTGGTACCCTGTCTGTGTTTTGTCATTATAAATTTTCAAATGTATTATCTCACTTGCTACAGCTACTATGTGGTATTGAGCTAGTGAGATTATTTGCAAAAAAAAAAATTTTTTTAATTTACAACAATAAGTTCCATATTGTGCCCAGGTGATAAGATCATGAATTGAGGCACTTAGTAAAATTCTTAGCAAATCAGTTAAGGATCAGAAGTTTAAAAAATACCCTCTGATACCTTGACAAAAATCAGAGTATAATATTTTTAAAATTTTAGAGTGTGGAGGATATTTCTCAGGAAAAAATGAGAACCAGAAATTATAAAAGAAAAGTGGCAGTTTTGATTACTTTAAAATTAAAAACTGTATGCAATAGACACCAATAAAAATACCTGACAAAAACAATCATGAGGAAATATTATCTTTCTATCCACCTACCATTCTTTCTGACTAAATCTGCCATCCATATATTTATGTATCTACATATCTTTACATCTATCTATGCACCTATCTGTCTGTCTCTATCACCTATTTATCTATCCAATCTATATTTCAGGGTGTTAAAAGAAATAAACTAATCACTGTTAGCAGTCAGTAAGAAAGAATTAAGCTACTCAGATAATCGGAAAGGAGATGGACTGGCAATTCACTAAATAAGAATAAATAAGCTACAAACAATTGAACAGATATCTAATCATAATAATAATTATGCAAATTAAAATGATAAAGCAATTGTTTTACTTATCAAATTCACATGTTAAAAAACTTGATACTGTGTGTTGGTTAATATTTAGGCAAATGGAGTCATATGCTTTTTTCAAGAAATATAAATTGGTAGAAACTTTTTACAAAGCCGTTTGAGAGTAGCTGTAAAAATCAAAATACACAAACTCTTTGATTTTCAACTATAAATTTAGGAATCTGTCATGCAGAATGATGTCTTTAAGCATTCAGAGATGTCTATACATGGATGCAACATTCTTTGTAAGAGCAAAACATTAAAACAACCTGTGTGTCCATCAGTGGCAGATTGTTTTGGTAGATTCTGCTGTTGTACCAATAATGTAGATTTAGCTACATGTACCAACACTAAGAGATGTCTACAATATGGTAAATGAAGACCTGCAAGGTACAGTTCAAAAATGCTGAAGTTTTGTAAAATTATAAAATGGCTTCATATACATATATATTTAAGACTTTAAAAGCATAGAAAACATTCAGAAAAATAAACCTCAAAACAGTGGTGAACTCTGAAAAATGAGACTGGAAGGAAGAATAGTTAATCTTATACTCTTCCATAATTCTTATAATTTATAACAATGAATCCTCTGCTTTGTCATTGTACACTCCTAGTGAAATGTTATTTTATGAAACGGACCCTTAGCATGTAAACTCTTTCTCCACTATAATTTTCATATCACAGACATGCAGTTTTTTTTTTAAAGGTCAAAGACTTAATGCTCAATATGGGCATAATTTGTTCAATAGACATCTCACCTGAAACAATTTGCTTTAATGGAGTTGATATAAAACATATAGTAACATCTGAGTGCCAGCAGCATCCCCATCTGTTAGGTAGAGGCCTCTGGTCCAAGATGTGGTCAGCGCTCCATGTCTGAGGTTTAAGAGCTAGTTTGAATACATAAGATATGGCTAAAGCCATTATAGAATATGGTTCACTGTTGCATGAATTCATCTCTACTGAGGATTAAATTATTACTCCTCAAACCTCACTGTGTACAAAAAAGCCAGATGAGCACTGAGTCATGCATATTAATATTGAAATATGTTATGAAGGACACTAAACACTATTGTGTCACGAGTTCCCTGGTTTGTCAACACAACTTTGAAGGATTGGTATTATGTTTTGTTCATTTTAGAAATGAGAAAATTGTATGCTACCTAAGGCTATAAAAGCAATAATTAATAGCGTCAAGGTTTGAACCTAATATTTTAGAGAAGCAATGTGGTAGAGCAGAAAGGGCCTAGGCTTCCAGGTTAAAAAAATAATAAAAAATTTGCTTGATGATAACACAATAAACCATGTAACTAAGGCAGTAGATTAGAAGATCAGGTAACAAAATGTCACTATATTAGTACTTCATTCTGTAAGTGTGAACTGGTCAGGTAATAAACACCATGCTTTATGGACAAACTCAAGAATAACAAACTTAACGCAGCAGCGGAATTTACTGACTTTCATGTCATAGACATGCAGTTATTTTGCACTCTGCCACGAAGTCAGTCCTAACCCAAGAACATATGCAGAGATGATAAATTCGTGAGTGTGTCTGGTAGAAGAGCTGAAACAGATGTGCAGAGCGAGGGACATCAAAGTTAAAACAATTACCATCTCAACAAATAGGTAGTTCTCCCAGATACAAGCTTAGCATTTAAAAAGACCTGGTGATTCTTTATGTTATACCAGTAGATCAGAGGTGGTATATTTAGATATGAAACATATGTAAATTGTTAAAACAAAACAAAGCAAAAACGAGTGGCCACTAGTTGTTTTAAAAGATACTGCTACTCCGCAGCAAATTTCATGGAATCATCCATTAATTATCTAGGGGAACAGCTTTTTTTCTCTCTTACCCTCCACTACCCTTTCCTGTTTTTTCCCATTCGTATTTGACATTGTTGCCTTGGCAAGGTTGACAGTTGGGCCACAAAGGAGACTAGCTATCTTCTATGGCCAGGTAATATTGACAAAGGGGAAAACTGAGTAAAGGCTGTAAAAATAGCCAGGCAGAGGGGAATACATGGCTGGATACAGAGCAGGGGTCTTCTCTGATCAACAGAATTGAAGTCATCATCATGTGGATGTTTCTTTCCGGTGCTAGGGATTACAAATGGTTTAAAAAGAACAATCATTTAATGTGCTTGTTTGCTTATGTCACACAGAAAGGAATTTGAAAGGATTTTTCTATTAAGTGATCATTATGTTTTATTCTCAGTTTATTATGATAGGATGCAGATTTAATAAATTAATGAGTAAATTAACCTTGGTCTTTTTGACTTTATGAGTAGGTATTTTATATTGAATAAAAATGGGCCAAAAGAATTTCTAAAAATAGATTTCATTTTCACTGCCTGTAGCTTTATTGTACTATCTTGAAAACATCAATAACTGAAAACACTTGCATCTATGGATATTCCAAAGGCTGCTTTGCCTGAAAATGGTCTTTATTTGGTATTTTAGTAGCTTTTAAATTCTCGTGCTCCTGTTTAATAATCATTAAGAAAATGTAAACCACTGGTCTGTATTTCTGACAAATTATAAATTGCCTAGATTGAAAAATAGCATTATAATGAATTAATGGCTGATGACTGTTCAATATCAGATTTAAAGACAGCTTTTTCATTGTGTGCCCTTAGCAAAAATGCTGTTTTATGAAAATGACACCTCAGCATGCAAACTCATACTTCATTATGACTTCCATGTCACAGTCACATAGTTTACTGGTTCAAAAAAAAAGGTGTTACTATGTGCTGCGCTACTGAAATTGAATTAAATTATTATTAAACACAAGCTGCCAAAGAAATAATAGTGCAGCTGAATATTTTTATGGATTTGTTGGTGTGTTGTTGTAATTACAAGAATTCTCCAAAAGGGATGACTGTGATTTTGAACTGCTGCCTCCAGGAATAGAGAAGATAATGTGTTGCAAACGGAATAAATAACATTTGACTCATTTCTAAAAAAAGATATAAATATAATTTAGTATGTATATTTAGGAATGGTTCCTTTATTTTTTAGGTTTTGGGGGGTATATATTAAAGTGTTTTTGTTGGCCATATGGACTAAAACCACAGCAGCAGAGTCTCTTGACCTAAATGGTCATGAGTTGGACTGAAGCAATCACTAGTTTGCCAGTTAAAGTTATCTTGCCAGTGCTTTCTTAATACAACAAATTCCAAGTGTGAATCATACATGTGAGAATAGATCAGCATACTGTAGCTGGGCTCTCTAACTTCCCCTTTTATGTGTGCCTTACAATTAAGCCAAGATATTTAATACATTAATTAAAAGACATACAGAATTGTGTTGAGCTCATGAACAAATAGAAGAGTGAAGTTAGAATCTCTACCCCCACCCACCATTGTTCTGAACTTGAAATATTTTGTCCAAAGCAGTCTGTGTAGAGTCCTGAGGGACCAACCCAGGATACAAATTTAGGACGCACTTTATACTGGTTGTTCTATCTTTCAAGCTGAATTTAAATCTCATTAATTTTTAGTGAAAGCACAATAGTTAAATATCTTGCAGATGTAGCTGTGTATTTAAAATTCCTTAGAAGGTTTCCATTTAGGGTTTTTACTACATTAGTTTGATCTACTGTGCATGACAATATGACATGTGCATTTCTCTCAGGATGTGCAATTTGATTTCATACTGTGGAAAAATGCAGAGCGTAAAATATTAGCATGAACAGTGTCAAGTGTCGATGCTAATTCTTTTATTACTGTGACATCATTTAAGGACAGCAATCATTCAACTATTTTAAGTGATAGATATTAGATATTGAAAAATATTTATGTGATCAGCTAAGACATGTCCTTGGAGGGGAGAAATTTCTAGAAAGATGACAGATATACACCCATTCATGGATTTCTCATGTTTGTGCAAGATTACAGAGGATGCAGCTGTTGATTCAGTGAATAAAATCATAATGTAACATTTAAAAATTGTTGAATGTGTGTTACAAAACAAATGTGCTTATTTTGATGATTATAGGCTAAAGGCATTTATTTTTAAAGGAGCATAGTTATCTTCATGCCTTAGCAGAAACATATATTATAGCACAAATGATGATGCCTTGTAAGATGATAAAAAAATTTTTCAATATTATTCTTGGGGACTTTTAAGGAATTAGAGTTGAGGTTTTCTGTTAAAATAAAAATTATTTAAAAGAAAAACATTCTGATTTGCATTGCTTATTTTTAGAATCTATGTTAAGTATAAACATCATAAAGAAAATTTGGTCTGAATAGAAGAATGTTCCAAAGAACTGGTTCTCTTGGATTTAAATTTCTTATCCTGATTTTAGGAATAGAACCATGAGTCTCTTCTCCAAGTACTTTATGGAAATGCTATCCTATATTCAATGAAGGGATTCAGTAGCAATAATTTATTATTATGCTTTCACAGTTGACAGACTACTGTTACCTATAGTATTTATATTCTTAAGATGCATTCAGGATGAAAGTATTTACCACAATGTCAAGTTTTAGAAATGCCAACTCATTCATTTAGCAAATGCTTTTTGAGTATAAAAATGAAAAGCCCATAAAAGGGTTAGATGGTTTAGATATTACTCCTCTTCATGTTAGTGGAGAGAGGTAAATTATGATATAATATCATAACTCTACTAGGGGGTCACGTACAAAGGGCAGCAGGACTGCTTGGGAGAGTAGAGAAGTCAGTGCACGCAGAGGGGTTCCAGGAAGGAGGCTGATGGTAAACAGAGGCCTGAAGGACAAGAAAGCATTGGTCAGTATGCAAGTGAGGGATGTGGGCTAGACAGGGATGCTGAAGGGCAGAGCTGTGAGCAAAGTTGGCATGATGACTACTCCACAAAAGTCATCTTGGCTGGGAGCACAGAGTTTGAGGTGAGGAGAGATCGTGATTGAAACTGGGATCAAAAAATGCAAAATTTTGTATGCTTTCCCGGATTAGATTAAATCCTATAGGTAGAACAGAGCATTGCATTTTGAGCAGGGGAGTAACATGCCCAGATTTGAATGTTTTATTCTGGCACCTGTTTGGAGAATGGATGGGAGGGAAACATCTTGAATAACTCTTGAGTTCTGGCTTGGGTTGATTTTGGTGCCACCTTTGCGCTTGGAGTTCAGGAGGGAGCAGATTAGAAGGGTGAAGATAGGAAGCATAAAGGAGACTGTGAGGTCTATTTGAATGGGCTAAGATTGGAAGGTGTAAAAAAGGCCAGGTTTTTAGTAGGAAATAATATGTAGTTGTCAGGATTCAGTATGAAGCTAGACTGAAATGTTAGTAAATATAAATGGGTTAGTCATGAAAATCACCTTAACTGGAACAGCTGTAGATCACCAGGCATCTCAGGCATTTTAAGCAGGGGATACCAATCACGAGGGGAGAGAGATGGTAAAGCATGTGCGTTGAGACCCTAGAGACAGATTGCCTGCGTTTAGATCCCAGCTTTCCTACTCGGCAGCTCTATAACCTTGGGCAGATTAGTTTTTGTACCTCAGTTTCTTCAACTATGAAATGTGAATAAGAACAGCACAGATGCTCCTCAGCTTACAATGGGGTTAAGTCCTGATAAACCAGTTGAAAATATTGTAGGTTAAAAATGTATTTAATACACCTAACCTACCAAACCTCACAGCTTAGCCTAGCTCAGAACACTCACATTAGCCTACAGTTGGCAAAACCATCTATCACAATGAATACACCGTACAATGTCAGTTGTTCACACTTGTGATTGTGTGGTCGACTGGGAGCTGCGGCTGGCTGCCGCTGCCCAGCATCACTAGGGTATTGTATCGCACATCACTAGCCCTGGAAAAGATCAAAATTCAAAATTTGAAGTATGGTTTCTACTGAATGTATGTTGCTTTTGCACTATCGTAGAATCAAAAAAAAATCCTAAGTCAAAGCATTTTAAGTTGGGGACTGTATTGACCTCAAAGTGTTATTGTGAGGGTTCATCAAGTTTCTAAAACTTTCATATTTTATTCATATGTAAAGTATTTGGGATATATAAGTTATTATTATCATTATTAATTATCTTTATTATTCCTCTCCCAAGCCCTCACACTGGAGTGGCTCTGTGGTCTATTGGGTTGTAGTATGGTGGTTCAGTTTTGTTCTGGTTGGGACTGAGGGATCTGATCAGTAATGTTCAGCCCTGGTGATAGAAGTCCCAGTAGAAAGTGGAATATTCTACTCTTCAACTCACAACCCTTTCATCTACTTTTGCAGACATAAGCTAGCAACCAAGTAAGTTTGAGGGAACCTTTAGGTGGCTTTGGGAATATAGAATCAGTTTGGTGGAGGCCTTCTAAATTAAGGGGCTGAAGTTGCCCTACAGAATTAGCTGAAAAGAAAATGGGGGAACATCAGGACACGGAGAATTGTGACTATTCCAATAGAGACTATTGGCAGCTGAGTGAATAGTGACATAGCTGGTGCTTTGGACTCTTTAGAATCCCATGGCGAGAAATGGCCAGACTTTTGAGTGGCCAGGGTATTCCACTTTGATGACTCATCATTCTAGGCACACTTTGTGGGAATCTCAATTAAACTCATGATATAGTATTTTCCTTATTCAAATTTCTGTTCAAACTTTAAGATTCTGTTCAAACTTTGCTTTCTCTATAAATCCTTCCTTGGATATCTCAAACTAAAATAGTCTCTCCCTTCTAGCAAATATTATCATTGTACAACATATTTTAAAATGAACAGAACAAAAACTAACATATATTAAAAGCTTGCTATGTACCAGGCACAATTTAAGCATTTTGCACATATAATTTTATGTAATTCAGATCATGCTATAGTCAATAATAATCATCTATTGCTTGTGATTTTTTCATTGCTGTCTCCAGTCATTTCTTTTTTATAGTTTATATCTTATTTTGTAATAACTATGACACTTCGTATTCAATACTTTCCGTGAGCTCTTTTCTAGAGCATAATGACCAGAGAGCAGGACATTCATGTTATCTCTTTCAGAATTTAGTGGAGTGCTATGCTTGTTGATTTGATCTAGTAGGAATAGGGCTGCCATGTTGCATAACTCCAGATGGTATTTGTTTGCCTGGTGGTCTACATAATGGTGCCCCCTGCAGTTGAGTAATGCACAGATAGGTGGCCATACCCAGTGGCCCTGGATAGGATACAGCTGGATCTGTTATCGAACTGAAAAGCAACCTAACACAAGAACTGGTGAGTTGTTTATCTATTGGTCTGTTTCCCTCTGGTAGACTCAGCTCTTCGCAGGCAGGACCTAGGTGACTCTGGTCCTGCCTTATCTTGCATAGCACTTAACACAGGATTTTACAGAAATAATATCTGCAAGTGATATTTATTTGAGAATAGGACAAGGGGCCTGAGGCAAGGTGGTTTGGCCATCCCATCTGTACTCTTCTTCTGCTCTTAATAGTAGAATAAATGGATTCCTTGCACTACAGAGTGAAAGAAATAACATTAAACACATTTAAGAGAAGGTGGATAGAAAATGAACTTCATGGACATTACAACCCATCTGTCCTTCACATATTACAGATAAGCCTGGAAGGCCAGAGGGGTTAAATGATTTGCTCAAGGTTACACAGCTCACTGGTAGTAGAGCTTGTCTAGCTCACAGGTTTCTGACTCCCAGTCCAGTGCTTTTCTCATTATATACTTTCAGAAAGAATGCTATGTAATGATCTCTTTTAAAGGAAAGAAAATCGTATTGGAATTTATAGATTGTTTCCAAAATAGATTTTAAATTTCTGCAATTAACCTACTGTCTATGTACGGAAAGACCTCCTAACTCCTATTTCCTAACATCTATTGAATTGTGTGTCTCTGTCTACATATCTATGTATTTACACCTGGATATGTGTGTGTGTGCGCGCGCGCGTGTGTGTGTGTGTGTATACACATATATATATGTGTATACACACACACACACACACACACATATATATATATATATCTCCTTTATATTCCTGATCAGAAGTTACCTTTACACATAATGCTGAACTAATTTAGAACATTTGCTTCTGTTGAAACAAAAGTAATTCGTTTCATTCACATCAATAACATATAATTGTATGTATAGTGAGCTGTGCTTACCCGGGTTAATGAATATTCAAGCGGTAGTGAGAGAAGGGCGCCCCTGGAATGATTAGGAGGGTCCCTTTCTGATTTAGCATCGCACCCAAGAGTCAGGCAGGGACAACACAGCCTTCTCTTCCCAGTTCGATAGCGGAGGCCCTGTGGCTCCGCCCACCCTGACGCAGAGGCGCGCCTGTCTGATTTGGGGCCTCTGGCAAAAAGCCTGAGCCCATTGATTACAGATCGCTGTTAATAAAGAGCATTTGTAATGCAGCAGTGGCTAGGCGGTCTCTGCACGACGGTTCATGATGGCCCTTCAGGCTCCACAATTAAGTCGTCCAGCAGGCATGCCCCCTGTTGCAGCTGCTCTGTCAATCTCATTTTGAAGCACAAATGATCTTAGACCCAGTGTTTGACATGGGGTTTTAACACCAAAGAAGGCAATTCTGCAACTTCAAATGAGCCTAATTGGCTGAGCGCTCGGGCGTTCACTCAAGCTGCTTCAGTCCATCAGAGAGAGATTTCCCGCTAATTGAACTGCTCAGAAGGAAAAAGACCACGAGGAATCACGAGGTGCCGAACCATTGGAGAGGGTGGTATATATTTTTTTCATGATAGCAAACTTAAAGATACATTCCTTCTCCTTAATTAGTCACCTGTCAACATTGAAAAGGTAGTTATTGCTGCAGATGCTCATAGCGTTATGATCTAAAATTGAGTTGTTGCTGTTAGGAGTGTAACTGTGCATGCATTGCTGATAAAAGACATTTCAAAACACTCGGTCTGTACAGCATTTTTCTGCATCATTCTGAAGGCTGCCTGAAATAAAAACATGCAAATCCAGGCTGCGTGGAGTGGATTGAGGAAACTAATTGGTGGTGCCTCAGTGGAAGTCAGTGTGTATTCATCCATCCATCTCCTTCCTTGCCTGGTTCTTACTCCGTTAAATGGAGATCATGTGAGAAAATATCTGTATCCACATCCTTATCTATGTAGCTGATAAATCCACAGCCATATCCACATTTATATGTATATATCTGATATTTTTTATAAGACCCAGAATAAATAATCCATGAAAAATAACAATCTATGTAGCAATTTTTAAAAAGTATTTAATTGTGAAATTGATATAGTAATGTATCAGGCAGTATCTTGGAACTAAGAGAATTGATCAGATGTGAGTTTTTCTAAGCAAAAACATTGCTTAAAAATTTTTATTTAATAACTCTTCGTGGTGTCAAATTCTCCACACATGTATCTAATTTACACAAATGTGGTGACAGAATTCCAACTTTGGGCGGCGAACACACAATGCAATATATATATATGACTTACTGTTGAATTGTACACTCGAAACTTATTGGATTTTGTTAATCAATGTCACCTCAATTAAAAAATAAATTGACTAAATAAATTAAATTAAATGTCAAAAAATAAATAAAGGCTATGGCAAACTCTGTCTTCAATTAAAACATTTTGATAATAAAAAAATAATTAAGTGAAAGGATAAAGTGAGAAGAAGAAACATAAAAAGATTTAGAACGGGCTCAATTTTAATTATATATTTCATTTCAGAGATGGAGAGGATCTAGAAAACATTCCACTACATATTTTAGGAAATGCAGGAAGTGAGTGAAATATGCTTAGCATCAGCAGCTTTTCAGCCTGGGAGCACATGGTGTATATTTTACAGTGCCCAAGCCTAGGGACTTGGGGAGAATAGTTGTGCTCAAGTGGCAGTATTTCAAGTCTTTAGAGGTGTTCATTTGAGTTCTGCCTGTTTTATTTTCTGAACTTGGATATCGTTCAGCTTTCCTAGGTCTCAGTTTTCTCATCTGGGAAAAAAAAACAAACAAAAAAACAGCAGGACCAAATATGACCCATCAGCCACATTATCCTAAGGATGCCTGATGAACAAAACAGTTTCTCACATATTTAATCTCTTCTTTGGTAGTACTTGTATAATTTTGTTTCATGGTAACATTTCTATTCAAAACTCAAAAGAGATCAAATCCTCCTCAATTCCCTACTCAGCAGATTTAGCAAATAATCCTGGTTCAGATTTGCCCCACTAGAGTGAGTCAGTTTTGGGGTCAGCACTGGGACACATACTCGCTTGCTGAGAGTCTTGGGCCAATGTGGAGCAATGGTGCTGCTCTGCTCCCGGGCAAAGGCTCATCAGGATGACTCTTCACAGGTTGCAGTGGCAATAAAAATGAACTTGTCTTACATTTAAGTTTAATTGTTATTAAAGTAATAAATGCACATGGTCAAAAGAGCAGAAGACAACACTAAAAAGCTTGTACTAATTGTTGCAGCTCCTACTGCACCCCTAATTTCTGCTTTCCAGAAGCAACCACTGCTATTCTTAAAGCTTCTTGGGCATAGTTACCTTCAATTTTTTAGTAATATGCTTGATTCTCTAACATTTCTTGATCTGTCAGTTTTAGGCACAATTTATTATTAATTTCTTGTTATGTTAGATGAGGAACTATCTTATTCCTCCCCTGTATTCCCCATCCCAACCCTCCATACTACTAGTATATTGACATTTTTGTTAAATCAATAATATACATTATAACTATGTGAATTCATCTGTAGTGTGTGGTACAATTATCTTTGCTCTTTTGAACAGCTTTTTTTTTAAAAAAAAAACAAAGTCAAGATTTGCCTGATTTTTCCATTTGTTTTTAATAGATTTTTTGAGATATAACACAAAGTTCACAGAGTTAAAGTATACAATTTAATGATTTTCAGTATATTTATGGAGTTTTGCAACCATCACCCTAATCCAATTTTAGAACATTTCCATCACCCGAAAAAGAAACACAGAACTCATTAACGGTCACTCTCCATTCTCCCCTCCCGCTCCTCCAGCTCTAGGCAAACACTAATCTATATTTTATCTCTATAGATTTGCCTATTTTGGACATTTCATATAACTGGGATCATACAATATGTGGTCTTTTGTGTCTGGCTACTTTCACTTAATATAATATTCTCAAGGTTCAATCAAATCGTAGCATGTATCCGTACTTCTTTTTTATTGCCGAATAATATTTCATTGTATGAATATACATAGATATTCATTCATCAGCTGAATTTGGGTTGTTTCCATATTTTTACTATTATGCATAATTCTGCTATGAACATTCATGTATTCTCCATTTATTTTTTACTTGTAGTTTCTTTGTTTATCCTTTTAATTTTTTCCTCTATGTTCCTTCAGATCTGATATACAACATTAGTGACTCCCCGCCCCCTCCCCAATGTTCGAATATATCAGGTAAAAGTTTTCCCCTTTGTCTTCTGGAAACCGTTTCCATGGGCATTTTCTTTTGCTCTAATCTGAGTGGCTACCCTGAAATCTACTGCATACATAGCTTTCTTACAGAACTGTCCTTCAGTGCACCTCTGTGTCAGAGCCCCTGTAACTTGGATCCCATGTCATCCTCTTTCTCAGTTGATTCCCCTGTTTGGTGGAAGCTGTGTAGGGCCTGAGAGGGCAGCTGGGGTCCAATTGTTCTGTATATATGCAGGGTTTCAACTGACGTCTCCCATCGCACCTTCAATTTCTGAGTTTCCTCAGATTCCCATGTGAATTGGCTCACGTCCCATTGGTATCTCTCCCTGTTCTGCTTTTTCATCTCCTAAATATGCGCTGAAATCTCTTATGTACTGAAGATTCTTCTTTAGTTCTCTTTTCCTTAAGAACGTATACTGTCCTTGTCCCGTTACTATCATTGGGAAAAGGTCTCTGGAGAGAGAAGAGGTAAACAAGTGGAATGAATGTTTGAGTTGGGGGCTCAGGTCTTGATTTCTTTCAATGATTTAGTGCATTTCCTTGAAACCACTCTT
>NW_006494614.1:1456146-1470451 GCF_000325575.1 Pteropus alecto
TAGGCTTTCTCTTTTCTTTAGATTTGGAATTTTAAATTCCCTTTATGAAAAAATAATTGTCAATGTTTACTATATTTTACTTATTTATACTCGTAAAATCTAAATGCCATAAAAAATTATGAAAGCAAAAACGAACTACCAATGGCTCCTAAATGGATAGGTGTGGACTAAGCCTAAGAGGTGCTGGGATCAATTAGAATTAAAAGGAAGATTAAGGCTGCAAGGTTTAATTCAAGCCCATAAGAAGGAGGAAACAGACTGAGTAAGGCCACCTGACATGCTCTGGGTCCCACAACTAATAGGTGGGACAGGCACAAGGAGGACCCAAGTCTCTTGACCCAGTCCAGGGAAACTTTCTTTCCTGCCTGCTGTCTCCTATTCCTCCCTAGACGTTTACTAGCATTCCCGTAAAGACTTCAAGGAGGAATCCTGCAACCTCTGTAGAAGCATATTCCAGTACCTAGTGATTCCCATGGAAATTCTTTTATATATATGACATAACCAAGCTTTTTGGGGTAAACTTGAAGTCTGTTTTTTGTTTGTTTGTTTGTTTTATTTTGTTTTCTTGTTGTTTTACCATTTTTCCTTAGTAGGGGTGTAGAGTCTCTGGTATAATTAGTTTTGATATCAAGTCACCCCTCATTTTCTCACCTCTCAGTGCTGTGAAGATGAAATAAAATACCATAGGCGAGTGCCTGGTATATAGTCTGGCACCCTATAAATGCCAGGGTCCGTGCTTTATGTTTCTTTAAAGTAAAGGAACTTTACTTTATGAAACATATGAAATATTGCATTGATGTAAAGAAGATAGGTGATATTATCTAGGGTCACTATTTGCTTTCCATAGGAATTGTTATGGAATTACTTCGAATAAATTTTAACTCGCGTTTTGTCAGTAAGCTTTTGAGTAAAGTTCACCTATAAGAATCCAGTTAACAGTAGATATATGAGGCGAATTTCAATGAGGCTCCTCTCTGGGTGTGCTCAAATTCATTTTCCCAATCCTGACTTATACTCTGCTCTGCCCCATTTGTTATGATATTTCCCATCAGCATGAATTGCTATATTAACCAATTGCCTCTGTATGACATTCCATTCTTCTAAGGAAACTCCTGTTTAGGAAATCATGCTCTAAGATTCTTATCTCTTCTTTATTACTTTATAGATTGCTCTTGATTTTTTGCAATTCCTTTTGTAGTTTTATTCCTTTTGTGGTATATGCTTAAGTAAATTACGCTACACCAGTTTGGAGATCCATAAAAATGAAAACAACTGTGTACATCAATTAGCCTTTATTTTATATGCAAGGAAACTGATGCCCAGAGAGGGAGAGTAACTTGCTCAGCCCCACAGCTTGTTTATGGCAGAGCGCTCCTAACTTCCTGCCTTGCTTTCCTGTCTTAATTACCTACTACTGAACTATACTCCATTTGTTCCAAACTATTATTCTTGCATATCCAAGACATTTAAAATTCTGTCTTCAAGACTCATTTAGATTATTAAGTGCTCGTTTTTATTTTTCAAAATAAAAACATTTATTTAAAAGTATGTAATTGATTATAAATCTCTAAGTCATTCATTTCCCTTCCTTCAAGCTTTTATTTTGAAAAATCTCAAAGCTGCAAATTTGCAAGAGTAGTACAATAAACACCTGTATAACCTTTTGCCTATATTAATCAGTTGTTGTTTTTGCACATTTTCTTATATAGGATACAAAGCACACAGGTGTGTGTGTGTGTGTGTGTGTGTGTGTGTGTGTGTATGAACACAGAGAGAGAGGTGGAGATGTTTTTCTGAACAATTTGAACGTTGTAGACACCATGATATTCCACCTTCAAGTGTTTAGATGCATTTTCTAAAAACGACCATATTACATCTAAGGAATTTAACATTGATATGATAATATTATCTAATATCCAGTCCTTTCAAAGTTCCCCAGTTGTCCTAAGTATATCTTTAATAGCTATATGTTATATTCGATTTTTGTGTCAGTTACCTATTAATGCATAACAAATCAACCTGAAACTTGGTGGCTTAAAACTATAACTATTTATTTAGTTAGTTAGTTACTTCTTTCATTCTTGTGGGCTGACAGAAGGGTTCTTCTCCATATGGTATCAGTAGGGTCACTTATTTAACTATATCTAGCTGGCAGCTGAGTTAGGCTGGGCTGGATGATCCAAGAAGACCTTTCATATGTCTGAGATTTTGGTGCTGTCAGCTAGGTGCCTCAGTTTATTTCCCTGTGTTCTTTCTCTCCATGTCTCATCCTCAGTGTCCTCTACATGTGGCCTCTTGCTCCAGCAGGATAGCCTGGACTCTTTTATTATAACATGGCAGCTGGGTTTCAAGAGAGAGAAAGCAGAAGCTACTAGGTCTCTGGAACTAGTACAATGTCTATAGCCTTTCATGGATCATAACAGCTCAAAAACCAGCCCAGGTCCAAGGAGAGGAAATAGATGCCACTGCCTGATGGAAGAAATAGCAGGGAGGAGGGAGTTAATTGGCAACAATCCTCAGAGACTATGTATGGCAATCCTCCCCGCCTCCTCCCTTCCCTTCCCTTCCCTTCTCTTTCCTTCCTTCCTTTCCTTTTTTAAATGTCTTCCAGGACACTGACATTATTGAAGAACCCAGGCCAGGCATCCAGTAGAATTTTCACAATCTGGGTTTATCTAATTATAGCTTCATAATTAGATTCAGATTAAATAGTTTTGACAAGAACACTACCTATATAATGTGTGTACTTTCTTAGGAGGCACAAAATATCAGTTTGTGTAATTGGTAGTTGTGTTAAGTTTGACCATTTGGTTAAGGTGGTGCCTGTCTGTATTGTAAAGGTAACTTTTCTCTCTCTAATTAGTAATATGTCGGGTGATATAATGACTGCGTGATGTGACTTTCCCAGCTAACTCGTACCCAATTATTTTAGCATCTACTAGTAATCTTTCCTGAATCGATTACATTGGTGGTTATAAATTGGTGATTTCAGAACTTCTTTCATTCCTTCTGATTTATTAACTGGCATTCTCTCCTTCTCTACATATACCTTTTCCATCCCTCACACTTTTTAAAATTGTTATTATTATACAAACCATAGATTTAAAAAACACAATGTGTTATAATTTATTAACATTACTATTTGTGGTGTTCGAATTGTCCCAGATTTGGCAAGGCTCCTATAAATTTTCGACATGTCCCCATCAGTCTTTGAACACTTTCTTTCTCTGTGACACAAAGCAGTAATCCAAAAAACGAACGTAGTTTTTATTCTATTATCTGTGTCATTCACAGAAGATTTTTAACAGACTGAATTCTCTCTGGATATTTGAAAGGAATTGCTATTATTATTCCTTTACAAAATGCCACAAACTCAGTTAGATCTCTCCTTGAGATTTTCTTAATCATTTATGCATCCAGGGTGACCACCATGTCAGTTTCCCTGGGACTGATGGACTTCCTTTCAGAATTTGTCACCCCATGTGTATCAAATCCTTTCATTTTAAAATGGAAGCTGCTTCTAATGTCACATTTATCAAAGTTCTGTTGTATATACTTAAAATAAATTTTAAAAATCTTCAGGTAATTAGATTACACAATTGTATACAATGTACTTTTATTTAAGGTCTTACAGCAAACCCAAGTTAAAAGAAAAAATAAAAAAGATTAAAGAGAAAATTGAAAGAAATTATTAAAAATTAAAAAGAAAAATGAGTTAGATTGGCTAGTGGCTGCCTCCATAGGTTCTAAATAGCCCATTTATCCCAGGAATATTTATGATATATTATATTTAATAATTAAATTGAGGATTAGAGTAGTCTAGGTTTTACTGTAGTTTTGATAGAGCTTTTCCATGTTACCTCTTTTATCTTTATATCAAACCGACGGTGTAGGCAGGATACTGTTTCATTATTATTGTAGAGAAACTGAAATTCAGTTACTTAAGATATCAGAAATTAGAGGCAAGAGCCAGAACCAATACCCAGTTTCCTGACTTTCTGTTTTGCTTTTCTTATTACAACTAACAAAAAAATAAACAAATAAATGTGTGTGCACACACATACAGAGTCCAAACAAAGGTGAGGAGGGCTTCAGAATCTCAGAATCATGCCCTTAAAAATATTGTATTACATATTTGAAAGTTAGTAAAAAAAATTAGCTCTTAAAAATTGTTATCATGAGGAAAACTTGTAACTTATGTGAGGTGATGGTTGTTAACTGGACTAACCGTGGTAATCATTCATAACATATATTTATACCAAATCATTATGTCATACACCTTAAACTAATGCAATGTTATATATCAATTATACCTCAATAAAACATGAAAAAAAATTTTTACAGGAAGAGAAAATTCTACAAACTTAACCAGAATAAATCATTTCTTCAGGAAGCTTCAATCTCTTTTGCTTAAGAACATTCACAATCTGGTAACTGCTGAGGATAGTGGGTGCATCTGTCTCTATTTGATTCTTTCACTTGCCAAGGACCCTGATTGGCAGTCTTCTTAAAAGCTCATTTCAAATTCATTATATTGGAGTCACACAAGCTTGCGTGTCAGGGTGATTGATAGAAACATGCATGATGATCTCCTTTTTCTGTTCTGAGAAGACACTGCAGCTGGTGGCAGGCTTTGTCATTGTAGTGGATCACATGTAAAATAGCTAAGAGCTTTCTTGCAAATAGTCCAAGTTCTGATATTTTAGCCTTTCAGAGGAGACTATTAAAAGTAGAGATAAATGCTCATAAAACTTCTCAGAAAACATAAAGAAATTTTTACAGGAAAAGAAAGTTTAAAATTACATGGACCCTCTTAATATCACATTTTTGGGAGGGTTGGGAAGTGTTAGTGGTGAATCGTTGTTATAAGTGCTAAATCGGAGATGAAATAGAAAGTCTGTATTGTGATATACTCTGGGAACACAGCATGTCCTTCCAAAGCCCTTCCCATTGTCTCTACATCTCATCTGACCCTTTATCTGATGACTTCCATCTGTTTGTCTCCTTGCGCTCTCATCTTTGCCACCCTGTGCTTCCTCCAAAGAATATGAGGAGCACCTGAACTGTGGCCTTTGTCCTCTCTGATTTTTCTATCTCGTATTGTCTTCCCGTAGATATCCACAAAGCTAACTCTCTTAACTTCTTCAAGTCTTTGCTCAGATATCTCCTTAGTGAGCCTTTCCTGACCATCCTATTTAAAATTCCAGCTACATCAGCTAACTCCCATCCACTATGCCCTGCATTCTGGATCTCCTTGTCTTGCTTTGCTTTTTTTTTTCATAGCACTTATAAGTTTCTTATATATTTATAATTTACTTTTCTTACTGTGTTTATTTTTTATTTTTGTTCCTGCACTAGAATATAAACTCTATGAAGGCAGAGATTTATGTTCATTCTGCACCCTGCTACACAACAAATGCTTCGTTCACTACTATTTATTTGTTAAACTAAATGAATGATTGTGTGAATGCATCTTTATGACTAACATGGTACCTTAGTATTAAAAACTTTAAAAAATCTTGATTGGTATTTCTTATTATGGAAGTGACATATGCTTATAGTAGCAAAGTCAAACAAAATAAAAGTGTATAAAATAAGAAATTATCTCCTTATAGCTCTGACTCATATCTCTGAAGATAATCACTGGAAATGTTCAATATGCCTTCTTTTTGATGTTTCTCTTGATTACTCAAATATACATATTTAAATATATATGTATGTATGCATATCTAGTAGTAGTAGTTATGGATATTCAATAAGTTGTTTTATATATCAATATAGCTTGTACATTGGTTTTTCTTTGTAATAAATGCATATTTATTTATTTTTATCCTTCATACTATAGTTTATTGATGAGCATTTGTACTAATTCAAAATTTTTTTCTTACAATCATGCAATGAATATTCATATATAGGAATGTGGACATTCATGCTAGTATTTCCATAGATAGATTAGAATTCTTCAAAGATATATACATTCAAAATTTTAAAATATACTTCTGAAAAGGTTTTCCCATTTTTGCTACTTCTAACATTACCTAACTCTGCCTGTTTCTCCATATCCTTGCAACCACTAGATGTTTCATTCTGCCAATTTTATGGGAAAAATGCTTTTTTTTTTTTACTTAGCATTTCCTGGTTGATAGTTAAACTGAGTGGCTCTATACATGTTATTTATATTTTTTTCTGTAAATTCCTGATTTAAGCCATTTCCCTTTTTTTACCCTATGGCTTTTTTTTTTCTTGAGTCATATATTAACCTTTTCTGGTTAAATGGGTTGCAAAAATTTTTTAGTCTGTTATTTGTCTTTTAACTTGTTTATACTACTTTTTACCATACAACAGCTTAAAATATTTATATTATTAAATCTGTCAATTTTTTCCTTTATAACTTTAAGAATTTGGGTCTTTCTTACCCCAAACAGTATAAAAAATTTCTGAAGTTTTATCTTTTAGGACATTCTTAGATTTATTTTTGTTTGGCAACTTAATTTAACCAAGATTTATTTTGTGTATCTTCTGAGGTAGGGATCTAAATTTATTTTTTCTTAGTTAACACCATAATTTTAACTCAAATAATTAAATAAATCAATATTATTCCCACATTTTAAAATATGCCACTTATATATCTAAAGGTTCACATGTTTTTATGGATCTTTTTCTGGACTGTCAAAACTGTTTCATTGATAGATTTGTCTTTTCTGTGCCCGTATCTCACTGTTTTAATTACTATAAGTTTATAGTATATTTTGATATCAAGTGGAGCAAGTCCAGAAGAAAAAAAAATTGAGTATTTCTATTTTTCTTTCTTTTTACATTGCCCTTTCCCAACCTAATGGCAATTTCTCCAGTTTGCTGTGGCTGCCTGATTTCTGCATTTACCTTGGCTCTCCAAGATCTCACACTTTACATTCTTATATACTACAGCCATATTCCTCCTCCTTTGAGGCTGGACCCCATTGGTAGGAGCAGTGTTGTTACTAAGATTCAGAACTTAAACTGCATCTTTACATGTCAAGTAAGATAACTGAATAATTAATTGACAAAGGACAAATCTGGATAATTTGAAAATTTCCAGCTAATTTGACTGAGAGGTAAAACAACTCCCAGGATGTTTTCCCACATTATCCTCCCAAATTATTTCATTTCTGTCTACAAACTTGCCAAAAATTTAAGTGTATGCTATAAACTATATGACAGCGTCTCCATTCGTTTTTGCTGTTTAAATAAACTGCTTAGTATAGTTATACAATTATTTGGCCAGGTAAGAGCAGTGATATGTTAGTGGAGAATAAGAATTAAATTTTATTTTATAACACTGTCAGCTTTCTTAATAATAATAGTAACAACAAAATAATAAAAAAATAAAACATTACATTTTAATACACTTTACATTTTCCAAAGCGCTTCCATACATAATATAATTCCAATTGACCCTTCAAAATAGGGTCCATATGACATAGAATGGCTATGTGTCTGTGAATAGGTATCTTAAATGAATGATATCTTTAGAAAATTGAATACTAATTAAAATTAAATTTAATAATGAAATGTTAGAAGGAAATGATTTTTATTATATTTCCAAAATGAAAGTGGAGTTTTGATTTTTGAATTTCACCAAAATAATATGATGGCTTTGGCTATAATTTTTTCTTTTCATACAATGCCTTAGATATTACGTGGAATGTCTCCCCTCCCCCAATCCTATATTGAGCAGTGACTGTTGACTGTTGGCTCCTTTACCAGTGCAGTGGGGTTGAATGTGGACTTTAGGATCCCCTGCTGCTGAACATAACAAACAAGCTGACCATGAAATTCCAGATGTTTCTACTTCTTTTTGTTTAAGACTATTAGACCTCCCAGGAGCAAATGTCAGAATGGATGAGTGGTAGACCCTGTACTCTGTTTGCTGGGAACAAAATTTTAACCTTGTGGCATTGCCAAAAATTTAAACTTCGGTTCCTTAGAGCAGGAAGTTCTCACAGATCCAGAGCACCACCTTGCACTGCCAGTGATATCAGTCAGAAATAAAGTACGTTTAGAAAACATGTCCTAAGTTGAATGACAGCCATACTGATTTGATGCCGCAAATGGGCCACACAAATTTTTATACTGAGCTCTGAGTGATGAACACACAGGGAGTATCTAGTTGTGATTTTAAAAATTGATTGGGGAGAAAAAAGAGGTTATGGGGAGATTGGAGCAGAAAATTGATGGCATCTAATTGGGTTAAATAGGACTCATAATAGAGATTCTGCTAGGAGAGAAAAGGGAAGGCTGGTGGAGAGAGTCATCAGGTGTTTGGTTTGATGAAACTCATTGTTTATCTCATTTACTCTGCTCGGTATCCCAAATGTACATTTGGAGCTCAGTCAGCAAGAGCTGGTTTTAAAATGAGAAAGCCTACTTAAAAACCCATTGACAGAATCAGAACTTTTGAAAAACAATCATTTCACAGACTCATCACATTTAGTGGTATGTGGGCTTTGAGGTCAATGCCATGGAATGAATTAATCTCAAGTACACACTGGCTTACATCTGAGCATAATGTGGTTGTTTTAGATCGATGGTTTATTAATCCATGGCTGTCTTCATAATTTTAATTTTTTTTGGTCTTGAATCAAACAGTCCTTTCTAAAAAGCCCTCTAAACTTCTACTTAACGATTCCACTAAAACCTCACTAAAGCAATTAGTGAGAGGAATTGAGAATTATAAATATTTCTCACAGTGGCAGTTTGGCATTTGAGCTTTTGATGGAAGGAAGGTGTGCTGTTTGGGTTATTTTTTGGTTACAACTGGAAAGACATGCAGAACCATTAATGATGCTAATTTTAAAAGCCAGTTAGTAAGACCAATTAAACTACGCAGTAAAATAAAGCTCTAGTGCTTCACACAGAGAAAGCTACACTAAACGATGGGAAAGGGCAAAAAGAAAGAAGTAAAATCCTCCATTTCAAGACTATTTTCAGGCCAAAGGTAAATTTTTTCTGGTGTGAAACTGGTGCTTTTGATTTTCTGGACTGAAAAACTGATATCCTGTGCCTCCACCCCCCCCTCCCCCTAGGCTGCCTGCTCACTATTAAAGTTGAGTTTTCACTGGGCTGAAAACTACTTGTACACTGGCCATTTGACTTGCCAGCATTCTAGTCTCCTGTGGAAAATGTGGATCTTCAGCCACATAATGTCTTTCCATTAGTGATGGCGGCTCTCCAAAGTAGGGCTATGGTTTAAATACAAATGGACAGTGCGGGCCAAAATGAATGCAATTTTGAATCTACTATCTTTAAAAGGTGGATCTGGAGGCAATTTAGTGAGTGTAAATTACAATTGACTTTGGAAGAAATAACTCATACACTTGAATCTCCTCAGATGTTTAGCCAATAGGGGGTAGCCAGGCTAACATGAAAATTTACACATCCATCAGCTAAAGAAGAGATCCAAATGTAAAAATCTAGCTATCATATGAATTTGTAACACCCCCTGGAGGACTTTCGGCCCACAAATCAATGAATGGTTTATGCTGAGCCAAAAATGTACTTTCACAGTGCTTCTCATTTTCCTTAACAGTTTCAGAACACCATATGTGAGAGGCACAGCAGCCTCAGAATTGCTCCTGCAGAAGACTCTCCTTAGCAATGAGAGGGGTACCTCATAAGGTAGCCAAAGGCATGTCATTGGCCAACTCCTTAGACCTGACAATAAATGGTATTTATTTACTTTAAAATGTTATCCAGGGAGACATTTTCTGCTATACAGGTATTTCAGTCTGTGGTACTCTAGAAGGTATCAGGCATGCCACCGACTACCACTGATTCTCTTTGCTGTTGTTACTAATCGGTGGTGGATTAAAACAATCTGATTTTGCTTACTGTCTTGTTCTGAGTGTGAGAGAGATCTGCTCTTCATTTTTACTTGATGTCAGTAGCCAGGAATACTTAGGCATTCACAGGGTTTGTTCTCTCTCTGTTTGTTCTGTTTAAGCTTGCTTAATAGAAATGTATTTAATGTTAGCTCTGAATGGGTAAAAATGACGTTCTCTTGTAGCTAGATTTTTAAAGCATTAATGATTAAATTATAAAAGCAAGAACTATTTATTAAAAACTGAATAAAATGCAGGTCATTTATTTTTGGATAACGTGGCTGTGTTAGGATGATATAAGTGATTAATACTTCTGTATTCTTTGAAAAAGAGGTCTGATGTTTTTGTTTCTTGAGTATTGACATTTTTCTATTTAGCAAAATTTAGTGGCAACATCTTACTTCACTGTCCGCATTAAACAGTAATCAAATGTTCAAAACAAAGTTGTATGGGGATTCTGTGTGGACTATTCTAAACAAGTAGTTATGGAAGAAAATATTTTTTTATTTACAGTGATAAGTGACTTGGACGTCCAAGTTTGTACAATATCTGATGTATACATATGAAACCTTTGTCGTTGGTGTTGTTGTTGTTGTTGTTGTTGTTACCTGGCATTTTAGTTAGGAATTGCATTCAGGCACTTGTAGTAGGGATCTGAACAAAACGATGGGTTAAACAAATCAGGGCTTTTTTTTTTCCTGTCATGTAAAAGAATTTCTGAGGTTTGAAATTCAGGGCTAGGATGGTGGTGTCACAGTGTCACCAAAAATCCAGGATCCTTCCAGCTCTCTGCTTTACCACCCTTACGGCAAGGGATGTGACCCTTCTCACATATGCTCAGGATGGCTGCCAGTGCACCAGCCTCAGAGCTGAGTATCAAGCAATAATATGGAAGTCAAGAGAAGAAGTTTTCCAACTGAGTCAGCCCTTTAAAGGGCTTTCCCAGGTACTCCACTCAGGGACTTTCACTTAGATCTCATTTACAGGAACTTTGCCATATAACTTGACATGAAGGAGGCTGGAAAAAAAAAATAGATTTTTTTGCTAGGTACATTGAAGCCCCAAATAATATCAGGATTCTGTTAGTAAGAACCCTTGAAGAGGAGGAGGCAAGTAGTGCTGTTTGCTACAGCTATGGTTTGCAAAACACAAATGACAGATACAGTGCCAAGCCCACAGGGCAATAAATTATGCAACTGGAGATCTCTTATAAGGTAATTTAAAGTTCTATTTTCATAGGTCACACTAGGAAACGTAATGACTGCCCACATACTCTTTTTGAGAAACCTTTGCCCGTTCTGTTCTTTGCCTGGAAAACACTTTTCCCAGGGATTTGCACGGTTTTATGCTGTATTCTGGTCTCTATCTAGAATTTGCCTCATCATTGAGGTCCTCCCTGATCTGAGAATGGATCCAGGCTTGTAAGGTCTGAAGCTTGAAAGAAAAAGATAGAAGGCATTTGTAAATATCAAATTGGATATTTTCATATAAAGTGAATGTTGACTTACAATGATAAACCATGAGTTACACAATTAAGAAGATTATTACTACTACAAATATCACAAAATCCAGAAGAATAACATATTTTATTAACTAACGATGAGACACACCTCTTTAATCCTTTCCCTCCATTTTTTTGACTGTATATCCTTTGATCTCCTTTACATATGAAAACAATTTTATAATATTTTATAAAGAAAATCAGAAGATATCCCAGTCTTTCCTCTAATATGATTTATAAAAATTTTCTTTTTATCATTGATAGTTTAAAATAGTTCCTTTCAGCTTCTAAACAACTTGTGATTGGTAATGTCATGTAAATTTTTAGAATAGTTAAATTTAGAAAAACACTCAAGTTTTTTTGGCATATGAACTTTAAGGTTTTAGGGAATATCAAATTTTCTTACGCATTGATTAATCTTTTTCTAATATTGAATTTACTGGGCTGACTAATCTTAGTTTTTGAGACAGTCACTAACATGTTTGTCATTGATGTTCTTATTATAGTGGCATATTATATGAATGTTTTATATTATCTTTGTTTTTACCAGATTTTTTGTGTCCAGTTCCCAAGGAATTCATAATGGCAAGACCATTTCAAGCTGAGGGAAGGTCATGGGCAGAGGTGAGATCTAGAAAAGACAAGGAGTCCAGTCTGGGGAGTACACTGAATGAGTAGAGCCACTGTAAGAGAGAAGACTAGAAAGATGTGTTGGAGTCGGATGGGACAATCATCAAATGCTGGTATGTGGCTGAGGAATATTTTAAGCTATAATCCCCTTAAGTTAAGGAATGAAAGGCATCTTAATGGAAAATTAAGCATATGAAAAGTGGTAAAGCATTGTGTTGAAATTGCTGTTAGGGTTGGACAAATCCTCTATTTAAATCCTAGCTTTGGTGCTTACTGGTTTATGAAAACTTCTTAGTGACACTATAAACAGAAATGACAGTGAACTACATAACCATATCTCACTAAACCCAAACCAAATGTATTTCTAACTCAAGTTCCCTTAGCTGGGTCCTAAATACACCCCAAACCCACCCAACACCATCCTACACAAGGCAAAACGTGATCAAGGAGAAGTTGGAGTGGAAAAAGACAGCAATGTAACTGATGTCAGTTAAAACTTTATATATTTGCAAATTTTACAAAAGTTTATTGGAAAGGGCACATATGAGTGAGGGGCCCATTAGCTTCACAGTAAATTCAGCTGTGTGATCACTCCTCTCAAAATTACAAAGCTCACTCTCAATACCCCTGGCTTTTCCAATTCCTCTTGCCCTTCTTATGTTTCTCCATAGAACATATTATATTATATAATTATAATATTATCTATTTACTTGTTTGCTGTTTGTTGTTTAATGCACTTCACTAGGATGTAAAACCTCCATGGTGAGAGGGACTCTTTTGCTGTCAGTGTGTCCTCAGTGTGAGAAGAGTATGTGGCGCATAGATATTTGTCGAATTAATGAATAAAATCCGTGGCTTCACTGTTTTGTTGTGTTGTGTTTTTTTTATTTCTAAATCATATTTAGTTTATTCTGTGGATTCAAACAAACTGGTTAAATGATTTTTTCTATACTATACTTTTGACTTTTGCAAGCAAAATGGGAATATTGTTGGAAAATGATGGGGGTTAGGGCGAGGAGACAGCCAAGAACAAGGAGAAAATTTAATCATAATTAAACAGTGAGCAAACAAAATCTCATAAAAGTTAGGCCAAAACGATACCATGGGTGAGTGAGGATACATTTCTGACTTTACGAGTCACTTTAGAAAGTATTTCTGATAAATGTGTCCTTTGAACCCTATGTTGAATTTATTTATGTTGCAATTAAATATTTCAGACCTCTTGCTCCTGCTATGTTCTTCTATCCAATGTCTATCTGCTAACCTCTGCTTCACAGCCCTGGAGAGGCATAGCTTTATCTATGAGTCTCCTGAAGTCTTAACAAAGACTGAAATCTAATGCTGATATTGATAGTCTCTTGAGAATGAGAACCTTGTCTCTATGTGTAGGTACTAATGATACATTTTGGTCTGCTACCATATAGAATTATTAAAAGTTAAAAGAGACTTAAATTTTGCTTTTCCATTTTTTTCCTATAGATTAACACACTTTCAAGAGATGTAGAGTGGTCTACCCAAACCAGAACTAGAATCCAGCTGTTCTGATTTTTAGCTCATGTTCTTTTAGCTATATGCAGAGATAAATCGAGAAGGAAGAACCAAAAGAAAATTAACATTCACTTGCATTTATTTTGCATTTTTACCCCATGAAACTTGAGGTTTGTGGGGGTCTCTGAGCAGCAAGCTTGTGTCTTCTTTTGCTTCGAGGATATCACTGAGGTGCCCAAGGACCTAGTAGCATGATGATTCCAAGAAGTTTTCCAGTTTTGAACTTTCTTCAAAGCTTTTGACAAGAAAAACTTATGTTGGACTGTGGAGTGCAGTTCAATACTTACAACTTAGATCTGCTCTTAAAATATTCCTCCTGAGACATGGATCCTAGTGTTTGGAGCATTAAGACAGGACTGCATATCACTAGGAAATAGAAGAAGTGTTAATGTAAAGAAAATTGCATTTCCATAGGAAGCAGCTTTCAATCTGCACTTTGTTGGTGGGGGTGAATTCATTAATATTTTTTATGTTTGAAGTATTCAGCCTTAAAAAGAATAGTCTAAAATCTAAAACTCTATTCTAAATAAACACCACCTTTCTCCCTAATTCCAAAAACAAATGCATTGTCAACCAAGTCAATAATTCATGAGCTTTCCTCACACTTTCTTTCTAGGCCTTTCATGTTTAATTTTTTTTTTTTTTTTTTTACATAGCACAGCCTCTACTACAAAGGAAATAACTTGGGAAGAATAGACCTAACGGCTGGCTGATTGGCTCACAGGGACTCTTCAATGAGCTTATCTGGGCCTTAATTTTTAAAAAT
>NW_006494614.1:1470461-1481217 GCF_000325575.1 Pteropus alecto
CTATTCCAGTGTTTTTCTCTGATATTCTTATTAAAACTGTGGCTTGTCATGGGAAATGTACACAACCCAAGGCAGGCCAATTATAACATCTTACCTGCCTGCCAACTGTGATTAGTTCATTTGAGCCAAAGTTCTTCCCTGAGATTTTTCAAATTACAGTGAAGAGAAGAAAGCCTTTTCCCCTTTGTCCAGGGATCTTTGAGGATGTAAATCTGGCAGCTGCCGCAGGCATGCCTCCTACCGTGTGGACAAAGTGGCTGTGAAGAACGGACACTGAAGCTGACAGATAAAGCTAAAGAGGAACTGTGAGGAGTTCTTAAGATCAAGGCTACCACTCTTCCCTTTTTGCTTATGTCAACTGATTCTTCTCTTTTCTCTTCCTTTTCTCATTCCGTCCTTTCTTTTCTTTCCTCTCGGCCTTTTTCTTAAGCTAGGATTTAATGGATTTCCAGTTCTGGCAACCCGAGTCTGATGGATACAATAAATCATTTATTTTCATCCTACTTGGTAGTCTAAAACTCAATACATATATAATCAGATTTCTTGTAAACACTAATATATTTTTTCTGGACATAATTTTGCCATGCAGAATTTTCATTGTTGTTTAAATATAAGAATATTTGAAGAAAAAAATGTTATTGTGTTTTCATAATTGGCCAAATTCTCTCTGAGAAGATGGACATTGTGAGGGATCAAGAAGGAGAAGGTGAAAATGACCTTTTCCCAGCATTCGGGCTATGGTACTCCCATAGGTGTGTAATGGCAACATGGACGTGGCACCCAGAGTGAACTTACAGGTAAAGCTTGGCTGTGGAGCTGGGCTCTGGGGTGTGGCCCATGAAAGGTTTGTTACTTGGAGTAGGGACATCAAGGGAACTGCTGTGCTGTTGTCCAGGGATGATGACAACTGGACTTTCTCAGGAGAGGGCAATGATTCTCTCTCTTTTCATAGATTGCTGGTCACCCATGTGTTCACAGGCTAGTAGGGTTTTCCTGCTGCTCCTCTGCCTGCCTCTCCCTCTACCAGGCCAAGCTTGTAGGTGTTCATGTTCTCTCTAGTCACTCCTGATTTGGGAGGAGAGTTTCACTCCTTTTAAAACTATATGTCCTTTTAGTACCTTAAAAAATAGGGTTTTGGTGGGGAATGCAAAATGGCGCAGCTGCTATAAAAGAATATGACAAGTTTTCAAAAAATTAAAAATAGAACTACCATAGGATCCACTAATCCCACTTCTATTTTTTTATTCAAAAGAATTGAAAGCAGGATCTTGAAGAGATATTTGCAAACCTATGTTTATCACAGTATTATTCTCAGTACCCAAGAGGTGGGGGCAACCCAAACACATATAGACAAATGAAGAAAATATAGTATATAACATACAGTGAAATATTATTCAGCCTTAAAAAAGCAGGAAATCCTATCATATGCTGCAATATTAGTGAACTTTGAGGACATTATGCTAAGTGAAATAAGCCAGATACAAGACAAATACCATAAGGTTACACTTATATGAGTCATCTAAAGTAGTCAAACTCATAGAAAGAGAAAGTAAAATGGTGGTTGCCAGGGGCCATGAGGAGGAGGAAAAGAGGAGATGTCGTTTAATGAATTTAGTTTTAGTTCTGTAAAATAAAAAAGTTCCAAAGGTCTGTTGCACAAACATGTGTATACAGTTAACACTATTATATTGCACACTTAAAAATGATTAAGATGGTAAATTTTATGTCATGTGTTTTTAATCACAATTTTATAAAGTGGACTTCAAGATTATAGTTCCTTCTTTTAAGTAGGAATGGGATACAATGTATTTCATGTGCATTCAGACCTTCCTTTCCTATGCCCCACGCTCAGTGTCTTCCTATTTCTTACCCTTCGAAGTGAAGCCTGTCTCTGGATCTTGGGATTTTATGATAAAGGATCAGGGGGAAATGGGAAGATGAGTAAGACAAGGGGCCTAAGGAAAGAAAAATGGAGTTGCTTCTCAAGGGTTTCTGAAGAGAGAAGAGAGAAGAGGAACTAATGTGGGAAGATCAGGGCTACCACCAGCCTATACAGAGCCTTTGTATGGATTAGAAAAAGGGGCTCTCTGAGTGAGTAAAGCCCACCTGCTCAGTGGCTGGCACCTTTGTTTGAAGATATGGAGCCCCTTCCTCCAACAAGTAGAGTCCTATTGGAGCCACCTCTTGGCGTAAGAGTACAGGCTAGATTCTGCTCCTTTTGGCCCTCGTGTAGTACACAGGAGTACAGAAGACACTCTGGGAAGGTCAGTGTATGAGAGAAGAAAAGAGATTTAAAAATATATATATATGTAAGTAGAGCAAAAAATTGTGTCCCCCTCATACATTTAAGTTAAAAAAAGGATTTAAGATTTTAAATAAATTATGAAATAATTAGAAACCTAAATACTCATGCAAATAATAGTGTAACAGACGCCTATGCATACAACCAAGATTTTACATGGATAAACATAGTGTTGCCATATTTTTTGTCAGACACGATAGTTGCAGATATGTTCTTACTAATATTATAGGCACAGATGAAATTCACTTTGGCCCTGTCTTCATTACTCTTCCTAGGTCTCCAGAAGTAAACTTCATTCTGAAGTTGTTATTTATACTTCTTGTGTATGTATCTTTACCATATATATTTGTATTCATAAATAATATGCATTTTTTTGGCATATTTGAAAATTTATATCTATATATATTATCCTTTTGAAACAACTTTTGCATTCAAAATTATATTTTTGAGATATTTTCATCTTATTATATATCGATCCAGTTCTATCATTTTAACTCCTTTACAGTATCCCAATGTGCGGCTATGATTTACTTATCCATTTCCCTATTGAAGTTGGGTTGTTTGCAATTAAAAATTGCAGACGTGCAATTTATAAACTTACGTGACAGCATGCCCATTCTGTTACTTCCCCCATGCAAAGAGAACTATTGATTGACTGTGCTGAAACCCCAACATTCTTGGGGTAACCATTCATATTAGATCCCTCTTCTCAAAGTTGATGCACTCAGAAAAAAATCCATTCTTAGAAGATTTCTATCTTTGCCTGTGGCCTTCCCTTCTTCTTGGCACTTTCCCTAAGTGCTCTCTTCATCATCAAGGTCGTGAAATGCTTTGGTCCTTCCATCTTGCAAAAACGTCATGCGGCAGGAAATAACGTTCTTGAGTTTGAGTCAGGACTGAAACTTAGCCCTGAGATCCTTGAAACTTTGATGACAAGAATAGAAGTAGAACAAAATATCATTTTAAACTTTCATTTTCTCTCTTCCCAGGAATGAAATAGAGACTTGAATATAGGTTGGGATAGACTCGCTTTTTCTGGAACAAGCTTTTGAATGAGACATTTAGTTTTGCAAACTTAGAGCAGTAACCACAACCAAACAATATGCTTGAGATCAGTGGCTCCAAGAAGTGCCAGATAAGAATATACCATATTGTTTAAGTGGTAAGAAGAGTCACATCTCTGAAAATACTGTTTCCTGGGCTGATTTGTTTTCCAAGTTGGATTGAAACTGTTTCATGTCTGAATAATGTTGTTACTACTTGTGGAAGTGGATAACTTCATTTTGTGAACAAGTATTATAATAGGAGCTGACACATAGAAGCTGAAGGAATTGTTTCCATAAAGCACTTTGTGCAACTCTGGCCACCAAGAAGGGCTGCCCTATGGGGCATGGTTGCCAAAAAAATTATTTGCTGAATAAACTACAGCAGACTTGGATTTGGGATGCAAACTATCCTTTCTACCTCTTCATGGACTCTAGAGTCCTGTGAAGGGATTTATTAACAGGAGTGTTAGTCGGGAGTCATTGTGACTTGTGAGCAGGAGAGCAGGGGACCCAGAAAAATAGAAAATAAGAGGGCAGAGGCAGATCTCTGGCTGTGGCAGAGAGACCTTTGGTTAGCACACCTGATCACCTCTTTGGGGACTTCCAGAAATAATTGGGAGATATTTCATGGAGGCACAGAACTCAATCAGGTGAAGATACATTGGAATTTGAACACTGAGCATTAATAGGACCTTATTGACTTTCATAGGCTGTTGAAGAACTTGTGCTGGTAAAGAATGAAGGCTGTATAACTGCTTTCTTTTTTCTTTTGAGGAGCAGTGTTAAGAAGAGATGGCGGTGTTTCTTCCTGTCCTTATGCACAGAAATCCTTTGGAAAGAGGTGAATTTTACAGAGAACTTTTTAGGCTTGAAAAGGAGGCAATTGTAGACTAAAAATGTAAAAAGATTTTTAGCTGGCAATCCCAGAGCACTTGATTTATAAGTGTAATTCATATATATATGTGTATATATATTGGATTTAATTCCCTACTTTTTTGTCTAACCTGAATGTTAAGAGCTGGAGGGGGGAAAAGGTCAAATTCAAACACCTTTCCACTATCTGAGATTGAGTTTTCATATCGATTTTTATAACATTTTAATCTAAGTATATACTTTTAAAAATATTCTTGAGTAATTTTCTTCTTTGATATTTAATTATTAATTGGACTGAGGTGGTATATTTTACTTTTGGGTGCATTGGCTGGATTTCTCAAATATCTTTGCCATACATAGGTAATGAATGCAATTTTTCTATCCTTGAGGGCTAGGAAACACCTCATTACTTGTCTGGATCACTGTGGACTTTAAAGTCCTAATTTTTAAAGATATTGGTTTATTGTTGCTTTTAATTTCATTTTGAATGATAAAGCTCTCTGAGACCTTGTTGAAGAGGGCTGTACGAATTTATTATATTGTTCTTATTACTGGTCATACATTATCCATGCAGTATTAATGGGAAAACCAGGAGAGATAAGGTAAGATTTTAAAGCAAGAGACTCATTTACAAGAAACAAGCCTTACAGCCTTTCCTTGCTCCTCTTTTTATTTTTCTTTCAGTTTCATCATTTTTCTGCCTCTGCCTTGTTCTGTTAGCTTGTTAACAGTATATAGTTTCTATAGCAACACCTATTGGTTGTTGTAATAATGAAAGCTACAGCAAGATCTCCTGCAGAGAAATCCTTGATGCTGACAAGATCAACTCATATTTTCTTTGTCCGATGTTTTCTATTTCTTCTTGGAATGACCCTTTTAGCAGAATATAAAAGATCTCTACTAATTACCTGTGAAATAAACAGCTGAAGTCAGACAGTCCTGACAGCACATGGGATGTTAGCTATATTCCGGGGATGATGAGATATGCCTGAAGGAACCAGCCAATTCCTTTAGCTATAAATTTTACTAGCCAGCACTGTTAACATGGAATAAAATGAAGGTCACTCCATTTTTTCCGATTTGAGTTAAAAGGTGTTATTTAGAGAAAATTTTCCAATGTACTCATGTTTTAGCACTTTATCAAAATAGCAAAAGTAAATGTCCTATCTTATTTTGATGTATGATTTAGAATAATAGATCAAAAATAAAAATAAAATACTGAACGCTAATTCTGATAAGATAGTTTTGAAAACCATTTAGACATCCACTTAGACTAAATCTTCTCCTTTATCTCTATTTTTGGAGCTATTGGGTGCAATTTTTTCTATCTAATTTCCTTTCCTGAATTATTTAGATGACTACATCGCTTATTCATTTTGCTTTATGCGACATATTTATCCTTATTAAATGGGAGAAATTGAGAAGTTATAAGTTTTCTTTATTGCAAATTTACCCATTGTGCATCATTAACTAAGAGTAAAGTATTGTTGCTGAAATTATAGCCTACTGTTCAATCCCAGGTCCTTGACAGGTTGAGGATCTCTGGCCGTATTTCTTATCTATTCCAGTTTCCTTTTGGGATCTTTCTGATTGTCACATGAACTAGTATGTTTACTTTTGTTTTAATTACACCTTCCTTCCCTTCTCATGATTAACAACTTGAAAATTAGCATTAAGTTGGACTCTTTGAAAATCTACATTAATTCTTCCTAGTCACTAGCCATCTATTCCATAAATTTAAATAGTTTCTAAAAGCTTAAAACAGTTTACCCATCTTCCAACAGTTTAAACATTAAATATCATTTAAAGTCTTAGTATCTAGGAATCAAAAGCAATATTAAATGACACCAAATTTTTCAATTTCAATTATAGACATTGAGTGCGTAGGCAAATTATTTAATTAAATTAAAACCTAGAAATTGACAAACCAAGAGGACAAGGGCCAAAATTCTTGTTTCCCTTTACAATCTTTTATATCTTTGTATCTATAGGAGGTTCTAATGTCTACCAAACAAACTGCCACAATTTTGCAAAACTATCATCTCTTTAAAATATATAGACACACACGTACATATAAAGCAGATCATGAGTAATGTTGGGCTCTGGAAAACTGGGGTTAAGAAGAGTTTTGCTTCCTTTTTAATGCATTTCTGTATTTTTTTTTCCCCAAAATTTATTCATTGAGAGTACCTTATTTTTATAATTAGAAAAAATAAGGAAAATCTTCTTGGCGAAGTTAATTATGGTAAACATCTTCTTACTAGGTTTCATAAATTCTGGTCAGCCTCTGGTGTTATTTCATCCTGAAAATCTTTAAATCTCATCTCTGGCAGAAGAAGTAGCTGTGCCAGAGATAATAAAGAAAGTGTTAAGGACGTTGCCACCTGAATCTCAATGAAAACTATCTTGAACCTTGCATATACCTTATTTAACATACAGAGATATCCAAAAATCCCGTATATAGTCTAGCATGCATCTGAAAAGTACTTCACCACACACTCTAGAAAAGATGTATCAGAAGTAACCTTAGGCTAGACTTGCTATTCTGATTCATCAGAAAATCTCTAGAGCACTTGTTTATGACTTGCCTAAACAGTCTTCAAAATAATTCTCAGAGCTTATAATTATATCTGGTCTGAACATCAGCTGACATTGGCTACAACTTAATCTTGAAAGTAATACTTCGTGATCTTTATATTTCCAACTTCCGTAGCTATGAAACCTTTTCTCTATCGGTACCAAGCCTCCACTTATTTGGTTCATCCAACTTTACCCAACTTGTCTCCAATGTCTCCCTTAGAACCCACTTGTTCTATACAGTGACTTCAGTGATTAGCTTCTTCGTCCCTTGACTTACCCACCCCACTGATCAGCTATCACGTTGTTGCTCTAGGTTATTTTTAGTGTATTTTCTGCATGTCGCCTCCTAGTATACATGTCTTCTTACTTAAAAAAAAGAATCAAAGCCAACAAACAAAAAACTTTCTTGCGGATTATCATGTTTAACTAATATCCAATCGATTTCTTTCTTTTTTTGTGTGTCAAACTCTCTAATGAATGATCCAAACCCTCTGCCTTCCACTTTGGTACCATTAATTCATCCCTTAATTTCATGTAGAAGCAAGGTTTTGTCTCCATTACTCTTTTAAAACTGGTTTCTCAAAAACCACCGGTGAGCTCCTGGACAAACACAGAGACTCTCTTTCAGTCCTCATTCTCCTGGGGTTGTTCTGTAGCAAACAGCAGTGTTGACACTTCTCTTTCGAAATGCCCATCTCCCGTGGCTTTCATAAACACCATTGTTTTCTGTTTGTTTGTTCATTTGTTTGTTTTTTAAGCTTCAAACTACCCATTGGCTAGCTGTCTTCTTTCATTTTCTTTTTCCTTACCTGGTGGCATTACTCAAGCCTCAGAGCAAGGTTTTTGCCTTCATCTTTTTATACTTTCTCCCTTGGAGAACATAATTTTCCAAAATATGATCCCCATACTGATAATCTTTTTATTTCCTAACTTTTATCCTCTACCCCCAATTTCACATGCCAGCTCATTCCAGGCAGGGAAATCAAGAAATAACCCTATGATTTCTGTAGGTACCCAATTTGGATATTTTACTCTCTGCAGCCATGTCACATATTGATTCTCAGTAGGACCTTGGGATGGGGTGAAGCATGGTGGTGGTGGTGATGAGGGGGCTCTCTGAACTATGCTGGCCAGATGTTATCTACAGGGGTAACCAAAGGCAGGGTGGGCTGCAGTGGTCTGTATTGGATGCAGACAGTAAGGGCGTGCATTTTCAGTACAGAATTTACAAACAATAATAAAACTGACTAAAAGTTGATTTGCTTTTCATTATCACCATGTGCCAGCAATTTTAAACAATGTCAGTGAGAAACTCCTCCTCCTCAAAAAATTTCTTTTGTTGATATACATTCTAAGCAAATGCTGTGATTATTGTATATTCAACCTTCAAATTAGGACATTTTAATTGCTTATCCTTTAATAAAGATTGTATGAAAGTTAATTTGAAAAATTTACCTTTGATACAGTCAACTCAACACATGGGAACTCAGCTATTATACATGTTCCTTTCAAGAACGAGTTCAAAATTGTTGTGAATCTTTTGTGCTAAGCACAGAAGCAGTTCCCATCAATCTCTGTCATACTACATATTCCTGCATTTTAATGAAGATTCAAAATTAGCAAGAGATTGTAAGACAAAACCTGAGTTACAGTACTTTAATTCCATCATACTAAGTGACCCCTTGCAGTTTTTATTTATGTTTAAAAAATAAGAGTACAATGGAATATGACCTATAAGCTATGATATTTTTGTTTGGCTAGTGACAATTTTAGCTCATATATGAAATATTTTACTAAATTTTAATAATAAATTTACATTTTAATTTAGTCTTTAAAAATTATTTGTTCACTCTAAAATTAAAGAACGACTCAAAAAATAATGGTTACTGATTATTACATAATTATTACTTAAAATAATTTTGCTTTATAGATGATGTGGTTAGCAGGTCACATTGAATGTATACTACATAGCTTCTCTTTTTCTTATAAATTCAGTACTTTTATAGGCACTGATGTTCAGTTTTCCTTACTAAACATAATGAAATATTTATATCATATACTAAAACACTTCTACACTATGTAGATTAAATGACAACAATACAAGAAGCTGACTCCCAAGCAATATCTTTATTTTTCCTTGCCCATGAATGAGATTTTGTGCTCAACATCTCAATTTATTCTAAAACCTGGAAGGTCATTTAATTCCAATGACATTTTAATGGAAAAACAATATAGATATATATGTGTGTGTGTTAGTCCTTTCAGGCTGCTATAACAAAATACCATAGACTGGGTGGCTCATAAACAACAGAAATTTATTTCTCACCATTCTGGAGGCTGAGAAGTCCAAGGTCAAGATGCTGGCAAATTCAGTATCTAGTGAGAGCCCACTTCCTACTTCATATTTTTTTCTCACTGAATTCTCACAGGGCAGAGAGCAGAAAGAAGAAAGCTCTCTTGTGACTCTTATATGGACACTGATACTATTCATGAGAGCTCTACGCTATGACCTCATCTAATCCTAATTACCTTTCCAAGGCCCCACCTCTTAATACTATTACAGGTGGAGGTAGATTTCAACATATAAAAATTTGAGGTGGATGGGGGAACCACAAACATTCAGTCCACAACAGTATGTATCTGTATTCCATATTAATAATATATATTTCTCTATATTATGTATTATATATATCCATATAAATTCAAACACTTTTGTTCTTGACCTCTCTGTAACATTTGGTATGACTGACTAACACTCCTCTGTCTTTCATTAACTTCTATGACATTCTTTTCTTGATTTTCTTCCAACTTTATTAACCAGTTTTTCCTTCACTTGCCCTTTGAATGAAGGATTCCCTAATGCTGAGTTCTGGGTCTTTCTCCTTCTCATCCTCTCACACGGCTTTCAGTTACCATCCATGAGCCCAGGACTCCTAAACAAATTTCTATCTTAGGCCACATGCCTTTGTTTCAGGTGCATATTTCCAGGTGGTTAAGCCACAGGCACCTCAAACTCAACATGTGCAAAACTTATTATCTTCCTTCTTCAAAACTGCTCCTCTTCTTGTTTTCCTTAATTGATTTAAAGGCACCAGAAATCTTGGAATCATTGAAAGTTAAACTCGAAAATCATCCTAGATTTCCCTCACCCTCCATTTTCAAATCCCATCCTTTCTACTTCCTAAATATCTCTCCAATCTATTTCCTTATCTATTCTCATTCTTAGCATCTTAATTTGGGTTCCTCTAAAGAGTTGTTAAATTAATTCCTAAAATTTGGTTCCCTTTCTTTTCATCCAACTCCTCCTCATGCTTCTACAGAGTTTTTCTAAAACATACATCAAACCGTGTCACCTCCTTATTTAAATTTCTCTGTTGGATTGCTAATGCCTTTAACAAAGTTCAAACTCTTTAGAATGTGAAAGAGTCTGTTGTAGTCTGACACTTCTCTACCTCCCTGCAAATATCTCCAGCATCTCCTCACATGTACCCTTTCCTTCAACCCTGTTAGACTAATCTGTCTCTAAACCTGCCCGTGCCCTCATGTTCATGATCTCTTGTCTCTGCCTGAATTTTTCTTCTCCCTTCCTCACTCTTCTTCACAACCGTTCTCTTCCTGGCTAACTTGTCCTTGTCTGTTCTCTCTTGGCTCCTCATAGATTTTTTTCAGACTTCTCGGACAGCTCTTTCTCAGGCTTCTTTAGCCTCTCTTTTCTCTCTAATTAACCCCTAAGAGTTGGTGCTCTTCAAGGCTTGATCCTAGACTCTTTTCTTTAAATTCTCTCTTTTGGAAAACTCATCCAGTTCCACAGCCTTAACTACTATCAATATGCTGATAGTTCCTAAGCTAAAGTCTCTTTTGTATACCCCGCTTGGATGTCTGAGGTTCTTAAATTTGACAAGTTCGAAGCGGAATGTCGGAAATTCCTTCCTTGTTCTCTCTGCTCCTTTTCTCT
>NW_006494614.1:1481255-1496570 GCF_000325575.1 Pteropus alecto
TGCAGAAATAAACCAGGCTTTGAACCGTCTCTGACTTCTAGTCCATCAGTAGGTCCCGTCTATTTACCTCCGAAGTACATCTCAGGTATCTCATGTCTGCATCTCCGCTGCTGCCGTACTAGTTTGACCTTATCTTTTTTTGTATGTTTTTTTGAAATAGCCTCCTGCCTGGCTTCTCTTCTTCCACTTTGGCCTCTTTACAACTTAGTCTCCAAAATAACAGCTAAAACAATATTTTAGAAAAGTGGATTACATCAAATTATTTTCCTGTTTTAAATCTCTCAATGGCTCCTTTTACACTTTTGATAAAGTCCAAAACCCTTGCAATGGTCTCTAATGCCCCCAAAAGACCTGGCTCCTGCCTCCCTCCTTGAGCTCACCTCATTCTTCTTTCCGTGTACTCTACACTCTGTTCATACTGCCCTTCTTTCGTTTTCTAAAACAGGCTAAATTGTTTTCGATTACCTGCAGTCCCTTCTCCCTGGAATCCTTTCAACTCTCTACCACTGCATTTGACACCCTCCTTCTTCATGTCACAACTCAAATATCACCTTTTTAGAGAGGACTTCTTTAACCATATTTTCAGAGTAGCCCCAAACCTTCTAATATTTTCTACCAGAACAATTGATTTCCTTCTTTGCATTTATCACTCCCAGTCTTGCCAGAGAATATAAACTTAAAAAACAAGAAAGAAAAAGAGGCCAGAGAATATAAATTTTAAAAACTGGGAAAGAAAAAAAAAAAGACTTAGCTTGATATAGTAGTATCTGAATATAATTTTAATATGATCAGTAACTCTTAGAAATCATTGTAGTCCAATAAAAATATTATTAAGGGATGTTTAATAGGTTCTTTCTTTTAAAAATGTAGAACATTAGATAAGGATCAAACACTTTATTTAATATCAGATTAAAACACTTCAGTAGCATATAATATCAGTGCCTCCTTTTTCAGAGCATGGTATTGTTTTTTACTCTTCCCTAATGCACTTTTGTATCTAAAATGCCCTCATGGTATTTGCTAACTTGGTCCTAAGTGAAGCCAATTGCTTCCTTTTATTTTGGTATGGAGTCTGCCAGAATTACATTTTAAAGATGAAATGATATTTCTTTCCTAAAGTGATTGGTCTCTCAGGCAAATTTCTTCCCTGGACATGATTTTGTTCAATCTTCTATTTCATATGAGACAGCATTACAAAGAATAAAAACATAAAAATTAGACTAATATTAGCTGCAATAGTAAATTGATATTCACATCTAGCTGTGGGATGTCAAAAATAACGTGTTTATCTTTTTTTTTCTACCTTTTGTTCTAGCGAGTTTTATTTTAATGACTGATTTTGACTATAAGTTTATTATCTGTGAAAACTGAATTAAATTCTTTGCTGTTTCTGGTTCCAAATTAAAACCCATAGTCTCTCTCCTACCATCCCATCCTCCTGGAAGTATATCTTATATGATGTTTTTAAAATATTTAACAACTCATTTTTGTCATTCTCACACCATGTTTTGCTAGAGCAATTGAGGACTCTGTAAAAAATTCAAACATAATATTTTTTGATAAGGTTATCAGTACCAATTCCTCTTTATTACTAATACGAATTGAGTAAGTTTGGCAACTACTATAAAAGGAGACAACTCAAAGCTCATTATCTGGTGTTCAGTTCTCTCCCAAAGTGACCCCATGGCCCTCATCTTCTGCCTGCCTACACCCTCCTTCAGTAGACAATAACTGGGCAGGACAGAGGGGAAAGCAATTTAAGGATGTAACGAACTCTTAGATAATTTAAAAATCATGACAAACAAAAACTCATAGACACAGACAATAGTTTAGTGGTTACCAGAAAGAAAGGAAGGAGAAGGGAGGTAAAGGGGGTCCTATATATAGTGACAGAAGGAGATTTGACTTTGGATGGTGAACGTTCATGTAATATACAGATAATGTATCACTGAATTGTACACTTGAAACCTATATAATTTTATTAACCAATGGCACCTCAATAAATTTAATAAAAATAAAAAATAAAATAATGAATAGTATCTTGAAAGAAACCATGCATTATCACAAGCATATCTTAAAATACAACTTTTATAGTTTTTCCAAGAAAAATATTCCTATGTTTTTGTATTTCTAGTAGCATGAAGGGAGTTACTAAATCAAGAATAAAAAAGAAAAATAGATTTGAGACTTAGCTAATTAATGAAATGTTTAATCTCAGTATAGAAATGATCCCATGCTGTGCATCCTACAAAATCCAGACTGTGTGCTATTTTGGCTCTATTACATATTCAAATTCATTCAGACTTAACTAAGAAATCACTTACTAGTGCATGAAAACATGGACTACCCTTTTAACATTTTCAAGTGAGGCTGTCAACTCCATTTTACCCTATGTGAAATGTATGAGCTCAAATGATTTGGATTGTAAATCATCTATATTCCTGTAATTGATTGGAGCCAAGTAAAATGGGACTTACTGTGAGCAGTCATCTGAGCTCGATAGAATTTGGTGACAGCTTTATGAAATGGAAAATTTTAAGGTGGCAATATTAGCACAGATGTGAAGAAACAATAAACAAAACAATAATTTGTCTTTCTTTAGAAGTTCCAAAATTTATTTGAAGAAAATATTGGAGTTATATTGTCATAGTTTAAAAAGACTATGGTGTCTAAGAAAAAATTCAAAAAGGGACAATAGCTATTTGCTTGAAATATTCTTTGTGGTTTTATTTATAAGAATGAACAAATCTGGGGGCAACCTAATTGGCAAGCTTTCAGGGGATTTGAATAGTATATTATGTACATAAACTGAGCAGAATGCTATTGAGCTGCCAAAAAATGATGATACATAATAATTATTTAATATTTGGTAAAATAGAAAAATACCCAATGCAAATTGAAGCTGTGCTTTGATTTCAGTTGTGTTGAATTATATGTGCTTGTAATTATGTGTATTAGGATGATGGGAATGTGGAGTTTCCTGATTTTGTTTCTTTTATTGCAGTAAAACATGATTTGAGTGTTAAATAAAAACCAGGTGATGAAATAAAGATAACAGTGCCATTTCTAATATAAAAATATTGTCAACTGTTTTCCATGGTTTCTGATTCTGCTTCTGTTGAAGTTCATTCTGATGAGGGGCAGTGAGCTTGACTTCAGTGATTTTGTTGTTCACCAGATAGTCCCAGGATAACGGCATGTTAGTGCTGAAACACCATCTGGACTTTGTTCAAAATCCTCGTTGGCATGAATTGTGGTTGGCTCATGTCTCTCCCTGTACAAACACCATAAATTATCTACTCTCAATAGGGACCTTTATCACTTTATAATTTAGGTTATTTCAACCATCAGGACATAGTTACAGGAACTTTTCGGTATTTCCCACTATTTTTTGGTTATAATTAGTATGTTTTTAAAGATACTTTATACTGATTTTTGTGTGTGTATTTTTTTTAACATGCCCAGATTTGAATTTACATACTTATATACTAGGTTGTTTCCATCTTCTAAGTCGAAAATTTAAAAATACCGATGGAAACCAAAATATATCGGATATACTGTATTAGAACAAGAATAGCAAGAAACTATTTCAGCATTTCCTCCTACTTTAACTGATAGAGGCATAGAAGTAATTTTAACTTTCTCATCCAACCACATCACTGTGGTGGTATTGCTCCTTGTCACCCCTGGAGGTTCTTGCTCCTTAAGTAGCAAGCAGCCGTCTAGGTGATAAGAATGTTATAATAATCATCTCGAGGTGATTCTTTGTGTTTACTAAAGGCAAACAGTCCAGCCTCCAGAGATGAGGAAAAGAGATTGACCTCTTGGCCTTTAATTGTAAAAACTAGAAGGAAGGTTTCACTTAGAATCTTCAGGAACACAAAAGCTGACTTTTCATCTCTTTTGGGCCGATAGACTAGCCTTTGCTTTTCTCCATGTACCACAATTTCGGTCCCATTAATACAGCGAATCATCTTGCAGGTGCTCAGTAAGTACATTGTTAACTTGACCTCGTAAGAGCATCAAAGTCATCCCCTCTGTCCTACTATCTGGTTATGGCAGCCACCTAATAGCCTATTAGATCTGGGCATTAGTTTTACTTTGGAAGGAGAGCTGAGAGGCCAAGTTAGCAGCTATGCAGCAGCCCACCTAAATCTGAGCTAAAAATACAAACAGAGAAGTGATTTTTTGAAGTGATTACTTACTTTTCGAATAATTATCCTAGAGTTACAGCACATAAATGGGTCTGGTTGATATCTGGTCTATGCAATCAGCATCTCATGACACCCCAGTCAGTAACCCCTAGAACAACATCATAAACAAAGAGTAGTGGATTGATAAAATGGGTGTAATGAAGCTCTGAGATGTGGCTGTTTTTATCTACCCACTGAAGTGACCTATCTAGCTCTGTTCTCTTCAAAATAGAGTGTTCCAGAGTGAGTACTTCAGGAACCAACTAACCCAACTGTTAAGACCAAGGGAAAGACAACTACTGAGTACCTACTATGTACCATGCACTGGGCTAGGTGTTTTACATATGCTAATCCTCAGAGTATCCCTGTGAATGGCACATTATCATCCTTGTTTGCTAGATGAGGAAACCATAGCACATAATAGTAAATTGTGGAGATAATATTGAAACTCTGAGTCCATGCCATCTTTCTACTAAATGCTGACACTTGTAAGAAGTCCAAGCTTACAGTAACATTTGGGGCTTTGGGAGTTACTATATGGAGACTTTGTTGTAAACAGGCAGAGTGGGAGAAGATCAGATGGCGTGGCAGACAGAGGATTTCAGGGTAGCAATGGGAGGGAGCATGGATTATGCTGTTTTTAGGTATTGGATGTTTACTAGAGAAATGGTGATCACCAACAGTATGCCTTCATATGTGAAACCTTTCAAAGAGTTTTCCTCTCTATTTTATCTGCCAAACTTCACCATTTATAGTGAAGCCAGAGTTGGCCAGACTAAATATTTGTTGAACTGCAAGGAGCACTTGTACTCAGTAAGGCTGAACTTAGAGTAGGGAATTGTACACATAGGGTAGAATAACACCCCGAGAGTAGGGAATACAAGTCAAGTCAAAGTCCATCAGGAGATGTTAAAGGTCACACGCAGGGAGACCATGTATAAATATCAAGTCTACGGTGCCAAACGTAGAATTGAGGGCAAGAGTCAGAGATCAAAGGTTTGAGACCAGATAGAGATGGGAATGGAGTAAAGGCAGGCCAGGAACAAGCAGGTTAAGACCAAGGCTTGGAAATGAGGCTTAAGATGAGCTCCTAGAATCACAGTGGAAGTTGTACTTGCCTTTCTGAATGTGGGTTCATAGTGGGTGAATAGGTAAGGCTGGCTTAAAGCTGAAAACAGTGTTAACATTGGCATTTGATTTTTCAAGATGACAGGGGATATAATACTATTCATATTTTTCAAATAAGAAAAGTGACACCAAGAGAGATTGACTCTAGCTGTTAGTCACATTGCATGTGAGTGACAGAGTGGTGAGTTGAACTTACAGGAATGACAAAAGCAGAGATGCACACATCAGCACTATTCATGAGAATGAGACAGAAGTAGGTATAACCCAGGTACACCAACTCCAGTTGTCCTGTTGACAGGCTATCAGGTTAACACAGATGCGTGGGGAAAAAACTAATTCCACAAACTAAAATGTGTATGCAAGGTAACTTTATTATTTTTTATAAATGATAGTTTTAAAATTTCTATGATAATCTCTGCCTCTCAATTTGAGGAAGATGCGTATTTCTCCCAGGGTTGTTTTAAGGTCCAAGTCGTGTGATAGCACCTGGGCCAGGGTAAGGATAAGGATGGAGGTGGGAATGTGGTGTGGGTCTGTTTTTTCACAGTGTCATCTGCTGAGTTATCCTCACTTCAACCTTTCTCCAGAGTAGGCTCCTTGATTTCTGGTGAGCTGCTTCTTATTCCCAGGTACAAGTTTCCTACAGAGAACCCAGACTCATGTGCCGCCATACTGGGTGTCACAAAACCTGGTGTTGGTGTTGGTGGGGATCTCTGGTCTCAGGTACAAGATAATTGTTTCCTTGTTGGAAAACTCAACCCTGCTCCTTTAATTATTTCTGCAAGTCTTGGTTCCCCACCCCTCCTCTCATTGAACAATTGATACTTCCATAATCTAATATGAAATGTAGGCAAATGCCAATGCAACAGATCAAGATCCCTCTTGACCCTAATCCCTCCTGCATGGAAATTCTGGAGCTGCCCTGGCTGTTTTCCCTGATAAAGCCAGCAAGACTTCGTGGTGTACTAGACAAGATGCAGAATGCAGTGAATTTCCCTGAAGCATCCTGCCCAGTGTTTATCTAGCTGCCTTGATTTTTCTTACTGACTAGACAGGATTAACAAGTATCTAAATGACTGGGTATGATTTTGGCTCCTTCATCAGAAATTATAACCAAGGCCAGGTCAGCCTTACATGAAGAGAGGTCAATTGCTGGCAGCTGACCTCATCTCTGGCTGATATTCTTCTGTATAATATGTATAACTTTCCATGTTTTAGAAACATTTGATGAATGCTAATAGAATATTCATCTATTAAAGATACTTTTATTTTTGTTACAATAATTGTGTGAATATTTTTACAGTTAGTTGATTATGAATAATTTTTCTCTAATTTGAATTATTTTTTATCTCATCGTGTTGTATTACAATACAGTGATATAAGGCATGAACGTTATAAATATTTTTACATGAGACTATGAGTCATTTTAGCTAATTGTGTTGTTATAAAATTTAACTTATTCCAGAGATAATTCTATCACATTATAAGTGGAATCTATATGGGCTGTTGTCTTTCTCTTCATCCACAAAATGAGAGATTCTGGGTACCATGAAATGGGATTGGATCAGACAGATTGGGTTCAAATCTGGCTCAGTAGTAATAAGTATCACCTTAAGCCAGTCACCTAAATTCTCTGAGTCTTGGTTTCCTCCTATGCAAAATGGGTCAAAGTGCTTTGTGAAAAAATGTACCTTACACCAAACACCTTTCCAATGTACCCTACACATTCTATAGCTACTTAGCAGCAATTTACAGATACATTATGTTTAGTAAAAACTGAGAATACAATAATGAGGTCAAAGAGGTTATTAAAGAAAAAATCTTTTTCCTTCCTTCAGCTGAGGCTATAGCGTTGCAGCAGGAAGAGTACAGGTATGAGAAGGTCTGGCTCCAAATCTTGTCTCCGTTATGTCTCAGCTACTGGCAAATAATTTCTCTGAGTATAAGTTGCAAAAAAGAAAAAAGTGGATTGGGCCTAAATGGGGAAATTTTTGAGATGATTTGTCCTCAAACTATCCTACCCACGTTCCCTTCCAGCCTAGTAGAGCTCTCTTTTTTTCTTATTTCAGATTTTAAGCTTCCTTCACCCTTTATTCATATCTAGAACTTAGCAAAATATGTGTGGCAGAGTCAGTGCTTACCAAATATTCCATTTTGCCCCTTAAGTCTCCCAGCTGTCCTTAGAATTTAGGGCCTGATGACTAGGGCTGACCAATGGAATACGAATGGAAGTGACACATGTGACTTCTGGGCCAAAGCAGTTAAGAGCCAGTGTGTTTCCTTCACTACTTTCTTCTCTTGTTCTAGTGACCTGGGAAACCATGTATCGAGATGGCAGCCTCTAAGATGGAGAGAGCCTGAATTTCTGATTTGCGGGATAGATGGCCACCCTTGTCATGGCATTAGACTGTGTGTGAGGGAAAAATGAACTTTTGTTATGCTAACACACTGAAATTTCAAGGATCATCTGTTACAGCATTTAGTATTAATAATTCCAACTGAGCACAAGTCATTCACTTGCACTTTTATAATTATGTGTTTGCCTTCCTTTTGCAATATGCACTGCAGCTTAGTTTTGCCTTTTCTAGAATTTCATTTAAATGAAATCATATAGCATAAATCTTCTGTGTCTGATGTCTTTTGCTCAGCATAACATTAAAGAGATTCATCTAGGTTTTTTCATCTCTATTCTTTTTGATTGCTAAGTATTATCCCACTGTATGAATACATCACAATTTATTTACCCCACTTACCTGTTGTTAGACATTTGGGTTGTTTCTAGTTTGGGGCTCTTACAAAAACATTGTTTGAAAAAAATGAGTATCATCTGTATATAAATATATTTTTTATTTCTCTTGAGTAAATATTTAGGAGTGAAATGGCTGGGTAGTAAGATAAGTATATATTTAACTTTGTAAGAAATACCAAACTGTTTTCCAGAAAAGCCATATCATTTTCTATTCCCACCAACAATTTTGAGAGTTCCAGTAGCTGTACATCCTGAACAGTTCTTGGTATTTTATTTTTCTCCTTATTTTAAAAAAATTATTCTAATAGATGTGTGCAATATCTCATTTTGCTTTAATTTGCAAAATTAATTCTCTAATGACTAATGATGTTGATCATCTTTTCATATATTTATTTGCCATACATATCTCTTTTTTTAGTAAGTTTCTTTAAATTTTTTGCCCATTAAAAAAAATGAGATTGTTTTCTTATTGAATTGAAAAATTTTCGTATATTCTAAATAGAAATCCTTTATCAGACACATGCTTTGCAAATATTTTTCTTCTGGCATATGGCTTGCCATTTTATTTTCTTAACAATGTCTTTTGAAGAGTAGAAACTTTGTGTACTGATAAAATCCAATTTATTACTTTTTTCTTTTTTTAATTCGTCCTTTTTTTTAATCATAAGAAATCTTTGCCTAATTCAAAGTCACAAAGATTTTGTTTTGTGCTTTCTTCTAGAAGTCTTACAGTTTTTGTTATATTTTTAAGTAATTGTCATTTATGATGTGAGGCACATTTATTTTTGCATATAGATAACCAATTGTTCCAGCTCCATTTTTGAAAATTCTGTAATTCTCCCCATTGAATTACCTTGACACTTTTTAAACCCATTTACCCAATTGGTCTGGATTTATTTATAAATTCTCCATTCTGTTTCATTGATCCATATATTTATATTTATGCCAATACCACATTAACTTGGTTACTGAAGTATTTCTTAAAATCAGATAATGGAAGTTCTACAACTTTGTTTTTCCACCCCTACTCCAAAGTCATTTAGGCTATTCTAAGTCTTTTGGATTTCTCCATAAATTGTAGAATCAGATTGTCACTTTTTACCAAAAAAACCTATGAGGATTTTGATTGGAATCATATTGACTCTGTACAACTATATAGAAAGAAATGACATCTTAACAATATTGAGCTTCCAACACACAGACACAGTATGTCTTCCTATTTATTTAGTTATCTAATGTCTAGTATCAATATTTTTTTGTTTTTCAGTATATATGTCTTGTATATATTTTTAAAAATATTTCCTAAGTGGTTCATATTTTCTAGTGTCATCATTAACAATATGGTTTCTTTGTTCCAATTTGCAATTGTTTTTGTTACTATATGGAAATACAATTGATTTTTATATTCTCCTTGCATTGTATTAACTTGTCAAATTCACTTATTAGGTTTAGTAGAGTTTTGGTAGATTTTTAAGAATTTATGCTAGTCAATCAAGTGACCTGCAAATACAGAAAAAAGAAAATTTTAATGATGGAGTTTCAGACATAAAAAAAGTCTCAGGAGGGACATTGGGAAGATAACTTACAGGTATGGTTTGTGAAAGATACTAAATTGATCTGTACATGAAGCTGACTTCAGATTTTGAGAGGAGGAACCCCCAAAACTCAAATCATTTCCTTCCACAGATTTGTGTCTTAAATGTTCATTGTAGTGCTTCTCTGGATTTATGCTTAAGGTTAATTAGCATAAATTGTGCTAAAGGTTAAATTAAATATAGTTATTTAATGACTTCTCAAGCAGACTGAAAGAATTGGGATTTGAATTAAACTTTTAAGCAAAGTAACTACAATCATTTCTTGCAGAGGTGCAGGAAAGTCATAGTGTTATATTCATTCTTATGACTCAATCAAATTAAGCTTAAATAATTATGATAAACAAGGAACATATATACAAATAATACTATCAATCATGTATGCCTCTTTCAAGGTTACAATAAAAATAATGTTATGGTTAAATATTTCTTGATAAAAGTTCACCATATTTTATTCATTTAATTTCTAATATTATCCAGCTCTCTCCCATTCTTGCCAGCTCTGACTATTTCATTGTGTCTGTGGTTAATTTATATTCTACTGAAGGAATATCTCCAGAAGAATATGCTTGTCTGGTTAAAAGCTTTGGCGGATTAAAAACCATAAGTCTTTCAAAATTTCAGAAGGCTATAGAACCAAATTTTTAGTCAAAGATACACTCGTAATGTTTTTATGGATAGTTCATTTTTAAATAATGCTAATCTTACATTATATTGATACTGGTTTCTCTGAAATGCATATAGAGCTTTAAAATGTGCATTAGTTTTTTAAATGTTCAGTTTTATTTCCCCTAAATGTTGATTTACTCAAAATAGATTTTTTTCCTCTGAGACTGCATTCCAGTCTAAATGTAAATTGAAACACACTAAGATTAAATTAAAATAACCATGAATTATGGGGCAGTTTCCTCACATGAAGTCTTTTCTTACTTAACCTTTCCACATGAAAGAGAGAATCTGTATTTGGTGTCTACTGAACCTGTTTGACATTCCAGAGATGTCAGAATCCTGAAGAATACATCTTAGCTAGTCTGGGTAATGCTTTTGTTGCATAAAAGAACTAAGCTGGAGAGGGATTTGTGATTTTTCAATTCTAGAAATAGTATGATGAAAAAACTAATGATCCCACACAGAGTTCAGTGTTTGTGTAATGTTTATTCAACCAGAGAGCCGTTTTTCTCTGCTATTAATCCTCAGCTTTTCTTAGACTCTGGCATAAAGTATTGGTGGAAAGCAATGTTTCAGTAGCATGTTACATTTTATTAAATAAATGTGAGCATATGAGTGAATCACACAACTCATTTTGAAGTCAAGTACATTTCGTAACCGAACAATTTAACACTTTAATTTGTATTCATTTTCACGCTACAGAAAATGTTATTTCCCTCCTATTTCCCTGTTATCCTGCAAATTGTAAAGCAATAATTTAATGTAAAATCCAAAAATCTTTTAAAGGGATCATTTTAAATATCCCAAAATGAGAAAGATCATTTTTGTAATGGCAAATATTATGCTTTCTCTTAACTTTCTTAAACTTGCCTTTATTTTTTTTTCCAAGTCAGTATGAAGATATCTTATGAAAACTTTTGAAATGTCTTGATCCACTAAAAATTCAAATTCCATTGCATGTTTTTCTCAAATCTCTCATCTTTTAGTCTTTGCATTTTCCCAGTGAACATGCCAATTCTGATGTCATTTTAGCTTCCCAGAATCATTTATCCATCCTTTTGTGAAGCAATTTGGAATCAATGTTGTTAAATCCTCAATATGGTGGCAAAGAATAGAGCTGGAATAGGTGAGAGAGACAAACAGGAGGGAGGGGGGAGTGAGGGAGAAAAAGAGGCAGAGAATCCTTTGGAATCTTAATCAAGTTCAGCCGAATTGCAAATCTAATTCAAAAAATTACAGCAACAACACTTGGAATTTATTAAACACTTACTACCTGGTAGGCACTACAGAAAGTGTCTTCCATAATTTGTCTCACTTAACTATACCTCTTCTATGAGGTAAGCAGTCTCATTATCTTCATTGTAAAGTGGAGAAATGAAGGAATACAGAAATTAAGTGGCTTCTCCAGGTTACACAACTAAGAAATAGCAGAAATGTGACATGAACTCAGATTTGCCTGGTTCCAATGAATATTACAACCCAACTTGCTGGCACTGCAACCAGCTCTATAAAGTCCATATATTTCTGAAAGGGCTTGTTTTCTTCTGAAATTACCCAGAATAAGCCAAGTCTTTCATTTTTGGTTTTATGTTCTTCTGACAAATTGTAGTCAAATTCTCACCAACCCCCCACCAAAAAAACACACAAAACTTTGAAAACTTATTCTAGATCTTTTGCACAAGTTTCTTTGTAAATAAAAAAACCCAGCATGAAACTTGCCCTATGTTAGTCAGCCAAATCATGCTGACGGCCCCAGAGGGGCTTGCTATATAGGCGTAGCAGTGTGAGAAGGATCTTGGAACTGCTCTGGGTATTCCCAGACAAGCCTCACCTCAATGCCTGCAAACACTCTCCTTTGATTGCACTTGCATCTCATTACTGAACAAGAATCAACTTTTCAGCACTTTGTCTTTAACAGACTAGAATAGCTGTGGTTAGAGATGTAGAAATTTTATTTAAAATATGAAAATCTATAATAGGGTGAATCCACTCTTGTTCTCCCATCCCCCCATTTCCATCCCTAAATATATAGCCATCTTTGATCTGTCTCAGACAGGACAAACTGCCTGTGTCCTACTTTCAACTGCATTTGATTTCTTAAATAATGACTTCTATGTAACAAAAAGTATCATAAGAGGCTGCCCTTCATTCTAAAGCTGGCAGAGAACCAATGTCCCAACACAGTGCTGAAGGATGCCAGCAGTATTTTCTTCCACCTCTAGTCATCAGCACTTGCATTCACAAAGCATTTTGTCTTATTTTATCTAGGGGAATGTTACATAGCAGTTAAATTTTAGTTAAAGTAATTACACTCCATCTGCTGAAACTTCTCACAACTTTTAAAGTATTCAAACTGCATAAAGCATTCTTCTGCTTCCAAATTTCTACTGAGTTCTTAAGCAACAAATTTTTGTTTAGTGGAAATAGTTGAGGAAAAGGACCTCCTGAGTAAGTTAATATTCTGATTAATTTAGATTTAATGTGAATGTCCTTTTGGTTGTCTTGGAACATTTTTCTTTTTTAATGATTTGTAAACATAACATGTGGAATGTAACAAAATTATTGAGAGCAGAGGAACGCTCAAGGGTTTGAATTCATTTTCTGAATGCAATTCCTGGAGAGAGCTGTGCAAATTGGCAGCTAGTGGACCCTCCACGCATCCTCTAAGAGTTCTTTTCTCACTTAGGTTTCAAGTCTGGCTTCTTTAGGTACTATTTGATCTTGAACAATTTCTTTATTTTTTTCTGAGCCTCAGTTTTATCATCTGTAAAAAGAATAACAACTACCTCAAAGGGATGTTGTGAAGATTAAATAAGTTAATTCACATCAACATCATAGCACAATCGATGTCGGGCAAAATACAAGTGCTGAGAAAATCTTAGCTCTCATTAATACGCCTTCTCTAACTTTTAGTGTTTGCTGACTTCAACACATACTTTGAAAATTGCTTTTCTTTGGATAAATACCATGTAAATCAAATTGTTTTCTTGCTATTTGCCTCTGACTTTGGAAAAAAGAGTTTGGTCGTAGCATAGAAAAAACTACTATCGCTAGCTGGTTCTGGATTTGAGGGCATATTAAATGTTTTGTGTAAGATGTAATAGATATTTTATGCAAAGTACAAATAACTCGGTTAGGTTTGATGAATGCATATGTAAACATAAGAAACACTGGTTGGTTGACTCAAAAATATGAATTTCAAATTTCTATTTTGGATTCACAACAATCCTTACTAATCTGCATTGTTACTTTAATGGTTTCCACAGTGAACTGGCTGATGACCAAAGTTTGCACCTAATTAGACGGTCTGCCTGTTTCTCTCTTCTTTCCTTCTTGCTTTCTTCCTTTTCCTAAGATGGGCATGACAAAGGGAAATAGGAAAAGGCTTATTTGTTCTCTCTCCAGTCCTTCTCTTTGACCATCCTCTCTGTGGTGGAAGGTCGATGTACAAAGGTCACCGTCCAAGGCCCCTACAATAAACACTCTGACCTCACTGCCAAATCACTTTTCCAGAGAGTGCCACCAGATCATGTGTCACTTTTATGAACTTTTGTCTGGCAAACCTGATGTTGTGCGTCACCTCCTTCTTATTTAAAAAGTGTGCTCTTTAAAAGAAAACACTATAGATGCATAGAAGCATATTTCCAGCCTGATTTCAAGAACCTTCTTTATTTCTTCCCTAAAAATTGAAAGGATATTTAAAATACAGTACCACACAGGAACCTAGAATTTACTAGTTAGCTTCTCATTAGCATATTATAGCATATGCTAGCTATATTAAATAATGCACTAAAACAAGGTTACAATTCATGAACCATTCATTGTAATGACCTCATTTAGGAGGTGTATTTGAATTTCATTGAGTGGAAGAAGTCTTCAATTTGATCAAAGAGTTGATTCATACAAATATTAAATTTGTTTTGCTCACCTAAAAGCCAGTTTTTATCACTTTAAATGTGTTTGCTTTAATCTTATTAAATAAACAGTGGTATATTGCTTACAACTTGGGCTTCACTAAAATGAGTATGTTTTACATTTAACTTTTAAAACATTTTAATGTTTATTTCTTCATATTTTAATTAATAGTTTAAAATACTTTTTTATTCTTTAACCCCCAAAGCTAATTTATCAATAATAAAACAAAAACAAATCACCTCTTCCTTCCAAAATATACTGGCTATTTTGTAGTTGTTATCATACACACAGATCTCATAATTTACTTTTAATTTATATTTATGGAGAAAAACTTTCACACACTTAATTTTTTAAAACTATTGGAATTATTTGATAACTGGTGTCTAGGTGTATTTTATACATTTTTCTAATCATTATTTTGTTCAGTGTCACATTTATCCTTAAGCAGGTTAAATATATATACTTCTTACATCTGCAAATTATGTCATCTTAAAAGAAATGTTTACATAAAATATAATAATTTTTGGCATTGGGATTACAAATATTTATTTATATTTTAAACTGCATACACTTTTCAAGTTTATTGACTTCTCTGAGTGCATTTAAGTGATTGCCTATATTTATAACTAACCAAATTAAAATTCTTCAGAGTTATTGTTCAAAAAAAAATCTAACTCTAATTTGGAAACAACAAAAAGCCTGTATATTTATTTTATGTTCTAAAGAACAGTTGAGAACTCAAAATATATTTGATTCTATGAGTCAGAAAAACAGATTTTTCACTATCCTGCTAGCTCTGATAGATTCACCAAATTTTACTGATATTTTTATATATAAGTGGCAGTTCTTATACTTTAGGAGCTTGTAGGCTATATGAATGTTACTTACATGTTAAAGAAATAATATATAATTTACCAAAGGGCAGTTATTTCAGCGGTACACAATCTGTCATTATTTTACAAGATGAAACACCTTATGAATTTACTTATGGCTAGTGCTGAGTGATAAAAAATTGTAAATAGTTGTAAAAGAAAGTGTGCTTCCCCTACCTCCCCGCCGCCGCCCCCCG
>NW_006494614.1:1496699-1504019 GCF_000325575.1 Pteropus alecto
GTGTGGGGGGGGGTGAAACTCCAGAAAATGGATTTTCAGATATGCTATAGCTATGCAGTGCTCCCAAAGGCCCTATTTTGCAGATCCCCACAGGATATGAAATAATTTATCCCCTTTAGTTACACCGATTAAAATTAGAGTGCTGATGAAGCTAATAATTATACTTGTCTTGCTTATGTCCATTTTCATTTCCTTATGGAAGAAACTCAGTACAAGACCATCCCTGGCTCACATAATGAATGGCAAACTCAAGACTGGCAAGCTCACAAGACTGTATTTTCCACCTGGTTGCCCAGTCTGAGCAAAGTACAACAATCTTCCCATAAGACTAATTTTGGAGGAGTGAAAATACATCATTTTCTTATATCCATTACTTTTTCTTCACTTTCATCAATATCTCCAGTGGCAGGCCATCTTTAGTGGGGACACAGAATTGAGATGGAGAAGGCTATCTAGTCTGCTAAGTTCACTAAGTACTTCTTATGCACCAAGCCCCCAGCATAATGATATCAAATTTGAGCCTTGACAACGATCAGGCTTGAGACCAGGCATTGAATAGTTGAATTTACAACTGTTAAATTTGGGAATGTAAAGGGACTTCACTATTGCTTCTGAACAGCTTATTTTTAAATGCAAATAACTTTGGAAGAGATGGTTCATTGAACTGTTGGAGGTCACCTTTTCCTTATCTACAAAGATATTTATTAGATTCTTTCTTCTGTGGCCTAATGCTTAAGGTGCAGTGTCTGAGATAAACTGATAATTTGATACACTGTTGATAGTATTGAATGAGGATAATCTGCCTTGAGGGCGTCTTGAGGTTGGTAACATGAGGGGTTAAAGAAATCTCAAGAAGGGATCATTTTTAGTAAGTGACAGATTAAATGATAGTGTTGGGATTTGAACCCAGCTCCCCTGGCTCTAGAGCTTAGGCAACTACTTTCTATTTACTTGGTTCCTTATGGAGAACAGTGAAGATCTGAGTTTGGAATCTATGAGAGGAAAAGAGCCCAAAAAAGAGTGAGTGTAGGCGCTCCGCCAGCTAAATTACAAATTTCAATTTTGCTTCAGATCAGTTTTCACAATCAAAAAAAACTCCCAGAAGTAGGAATCTGTTTTATTTTAGCTCTGCAAAGTCATGTCATGTTGGATTCATTTACTTTTTCACTATATCTCAGACTGATTTACAAATACAAATTGGTTCTATAAAAGAAAATAAATGACCATAATTACTTTTAAATGTTAAGTAAATATTCTAAAAATGGTACATACCATTGGTTTTGATATTTTTTTTTGTTTGTTTAATATGGAAACAGCCAAAAAAGCAAAGCAGCCCAAATAAAACTACTCTAAAATATATACATATATATGTAGATTTAAAAATCTTTTAAAAGCAGGCAAATTTTTAAGCAATCACTTGAGTTTTATTGTATTATAGATCTCATTTTCAAGGCAAGGTGAAAAGTTGGTGAAATTGTCTAGATAATTCTTAAGGAAAGATTACTTGTGTCCATATGCCCTGATGAATAATGACAAGAATGGTTAGCCTGCTCTAATCTCTATGTGGGTTTTTTTGACTGACTGATTGATTGGCTGGTTTTTTTGGCTTTAAATCTATTCTCTTAAATCCTCAGGAAAATTTGCTGTAAGTATATAAGCCAACTGTGGTTCCTAAAAATTTGCTTTTCTTTTTAAATTGAAAGACATTTGGTGAATTTTCTGTTCTACAAATAGCAATTTAGGCAGGAACATTCTGGGACTGATTTTAGGATCATTCCTCAGTTCTAAATTTCACTTTGCCAGGAGAAATTGGTCACACTCCACCAGTCTGTGTTGTTTTGGAATTTGGAACTTCTCATTATTGGAAGTCATTACCATATATTGTTTTGGGAAATAACTGTTTAGCTATCAGTAGTTTCCAGGGAAGCCATTCTACTCACTTTCCTGTTCTGAATCAACAAATAGATCTGTCATTACTCAGGCCCCTGGGCAAATGTCTATATAATAAGGTCTAGTCTGGGGAGTAGGAAAAGTGGGGAATAGGGTTGGACTCATGAGAGTCATATGACAAGTATCAGCCAAATCATCTCAAATATTGCTTTCATTTTAAAGTTTAAGGTGGCATAAATTGTTTTTGATGCAACTGGAAGGTTATTATTTAGCCTAATATCCCCTGGAGGGACTGGTTTTCTGGATGATGGCATGGAGGCACATGATTAAATTAATAGTAGCAGGGTGGGTAGCAGGAAGCCAGAGTAAGCCCATTCAGATGAGTAAAGATCTAATCAAGTACCAAATCAGCAAGGTAAAGTTAAAGAGCATTTGGAAGGAACCACCAATGCCAAGGTTTCTTTGCATGAAATATAGCACAAGTTCAGGCTTCTAAACTCTACGTACCTCTGACCTTTGGCTCTTTTATGTCTCTATTTTTCTAGCCTGACAGACCACATGCCAATGTGCAACCCAGAATCCTTCACCCTTGTGATTTATGGCTTACAGCTGCTTCAGTGTCTCAGACATGGCAGCTGCTATTCAGATGTCTTCAAACCGGAGAGAGAGCGTTAATGTGAACTTGAGTGGCTGCAGAAGAGAAGAAGAAAAGTTGATGAAAAAATCATCTGAATTCAGCCCCCAAGCTTTCCATTGATCTTTGCCTTGGGGGCCAAGCAAAATGTTTGGTTTATTTCATAAGCTAATTAGGTGTGTGAAAGGCTACTTGGCATCTGCTATTGACTGAACCCAACAAAAGTGATCACCAGGCTGGGTAATCAATGAGGGATCAATAACAAGCGTATGATTGGATTAGCCATTTGATCAATGCTGTGTGCTAATATATTAACAAGCAAATTACTGAGCAGCCCTTAAGAGCAGAATGCTGACTCTGATTGCATTACAAACTACTGAGATCTAATGACCACTGAGTGCAAGGGGTTACTTACACAAATCAAGACCTGAAAGTACTTTTTCCTTGAAGATTTCTCCTCTCCCAAAGAAAATTCTTTTTTAAGTGATATTGAAATTAAATTACAATTAGCAAGGAGTTGCACTGGGACACCTAATTTCCAAGCAGATAGTATTCATAAGTAAGAGGGCTCACAAAGTCTAGATAAAATAACCCAGAGAACTTTGAGGAAAACCTAGATAAATATCAAAAAGGGCAAACACAAAAAATGCCAGAATAGTCACTAATATTTTTTTCAATAAAATTTTAGTAAATGGATTCCCAGTTTGGATATATAGAGCTCTCTCATGATAGACCTAATGGTGTTTCATCTTTATCAAAACCATATACGTCTTCTCAGCTCCCATTCTTGTTTTAAAGTAATCTATTATCTTAACTATTTCGTCTCAAAAATGGGTAAACAATGAGATACATCTGTGTGTATGTGTGTGTACTTGTGTATATGTGTATGCACAGAGTAAAGAATTCTGCCTAATATGGAAAAGTGTACTTTTGGGAAAAAAAAGAGAGAGAGAAAATTACATGACATAATGTAATTACATTACATGGATGAGTAAAGAAAATATCTTCCATTTTCTAACTCTTTGAAACTTGGTAGTATTACGTGATTCTATAAGTGACTTTACAAGAGTCAAAAGCCACAGAGCAGAGCTTTTCCCCTACCCTGCCTTCCCCATGATTAGGTGAACCATTTATTCAATTGATTGTCCTCTTTCTGATTCCCTAAGTGGAGACCAGGCAAGCCTTTGCTCATTTTCTTTCTTAATCCTTTTCCTTTTAAGAAACCTCTTTTGCCTTTTGCCTCAGGGAAGCTGAACCGATTAGTTTGAATTCTCCAGTGTTATTTGCAGGCTGGAAAGGTCTCCCCAGGCCCCTGAGGCAGAGTGGCAGCCAGAGCAGCAGTGAGGCAAGGTGTGGCGGGCTCCCGTGGCGTGGAGCCTCCAGTCCTGACAGGCCACTACCGCCAGGCCCAGGCAGGCAGCAGCTGACAAAACAGCCAGCCAGGCCTGCTGGAACTGGGAGGCAAGAGGGGAGAGGCTGTCAATCAGCATCACAGAAGTGCAAGCAGGGAATATAATCTCTGATGGAGCCCTGTCAATTCCAAGACTTTAGAGTGAACCAAGATTGGACTGCCTGAAGCTGAAATGCCTAGTATCTCAGGGTTGTGTGTTTGGGCACTAGGGGATATAGGCAGATTGTCCCACTTGACAGGGTTTCAATCTTTATACCTTCTGAACCCAAATAGCTAATTCACTGCCATTGAAAATACCTAATGATGTTTTTATGAGAACTATTTTTTCCATTTGAATAAAACTGCAGATATACAATGATCGCAGTGATGGTAGTCCTCTCAGACCTAGACTTTCACAGTGTTGCCTCATGTGGAAAGCCCTCTTCTGTGTTTTTAAATACTTTTTTAATGCCTACCAAAGCATAATGTACAGGAAGCTAGCCATATACAGTTAAAGGGCTTAATTTTCTTTAAATATGACAGTGCATGAAACTATGAAGTCATCACATTCGTTGTTCATGGAATCTCACCCAACACTTTCTCACAGTGAAGTTTTATAGATTAATGACAAACCTTTGGGATCTGATGAAATCTACATTACAGTAGCGTATGGTGCAATGATATAATAGTCTATGCTACAAAATTAATTCCTTCAGTCATCAATTATTATATCCATGGCAAGGAGAAACATATTTCAAATAAGCAGAAAAAGCCCATATAATAAATTTTCATGTTCATTAAAACCTTAAACAGATCAGTTGAAGAATATCCCATCTCTCATAAACGACAGACAGGTGACTATAATGCTATAAATCCCTTACCGCAATGTTGCTGGTTAATGCCTCTGACACTATTCTACTCTTCTCCTTTGTAGTGTTATTAATTTGAAGGTTTTTGTGATAGCATCATAAATATTTCTCCAGAAAGAACCAGATGAATGGTTCTGGATGATAACGATTATTATTATTTACAGTAGGAACCATTGGGTGTGGGGGGGAGTAGGCTTTTTGCTAATTTTGTAATATGCTAGTTTGCAGGAAGAACTAAGAAGGAAGAATGAGTGATAACAATAACAGACAAAAAAATGCCAATGTTCAACAATTCATTCAGATTTGTGGCTATTTTACTTGGAGGAGAAAACAAGATTTTAAGTGATATGATAAACATCATTATTAAAATCAATTACACCCTGAACATCATTTAAAATATATGCATCTTCTAATCAACAGATTTTTTTAATCTGTTTGGTTTATAAACCATCTCGTTTTACCTAGTTCCATGTGAAGCTTAATGACAGTGAATATTAAAAATTTAACGTGATATTTTCCATTAGTTTGAAGATTGTTGTGTTTCAAAATCTCAATGTTCTTTGGCTTTAGCTAAACCTTATAAAGCCCGACGTTGCTCTCATCGGTGTGGGGATAAAAGACATGTTCTTCTGCCTGCTTTCACCTAGAGAGGATTCATCTTCCCAAGACATTAGTGGTAACATTCTTGAAAGCCCTAGAAGGCTGGACTATGACTTGGTTACAATAGATAGCCCATGTGCTATCCTGTGAAAGACTGATGTTTAATCAAGACGAAAAGGCAGAGATAGGTAGTTAGCTGATGTATAGACAAGTGGCTTACAGGAAGAGAAATGTTTCTGATTTTAAAAAAAAGGTTGTAAAATACTAGTTAAGAGTTTACGTACCCATTTGGATGACTATTATTTTAAAAAGACTAACCACTTCACACTCATTATGATGGCTATTAAAAACATACCAGAAAATGGCAAGTGTTGGCAAGGATGTAGAGAAATTGGAACCCTTGCACATTTCTGGTGGGGGTGTAAAATGGTGCAGCCAGTATGGAAAACAGTATGATTGTTCCTCAAAAAAGTAAAAATAGAATTACTATATGATCCAGCAATTCCACCTCTAGGTATATACCCAAAAGAATTGAAAGCAGAGACTCAAACAGATATTTGTACTCCAATATTCATAGCAGCACACTTCACAATAGCCAATAGATGTAAGCAACCCAAGTGTCCACAGATGGATGAATAGATAAACAAAATGTGGTCTATACCTACAATGGAATATTATTCAGCCTTAAAAAAGAAAGAATTCTGACACATGCTACAACACGAATGATCCTCGAGGACATTATACTAAGTGAAATAAGCCAGTCATAAAAGGACAAATATTATATGATTTTACTTATATAAGGTATCAAGTGTAGTTAAATTCTTAGAGATAGAAAGTAAAATGGTAGTTCCAGGGGCTGGGAGGAGGGGGAATTACTATTCAATGGGCACAGAGTTTCAGTTGGGAATGTGAAGTTCTAAAGATGGATTATGGCAATGATTGTACAATAGCGTGAATGTATTTAATGTCACTAAACTGTACACTTAAAATGATTAAAATAATAAATTTTATGTTATGCATAGTATGCCACAATTAAAAAATACTAGTTAAGGGAGAACCTACAGAGATATCTATGACCATACATCTCCTCCCTGCTTTTTGGGGAGAGAAAGGAAGTAGTCACCTGCCAAATTGCATGTTGCATTTTTTTCTCCTTTTTTTGGGGACTCTGGCTAAGGAAAAAAATATATATTTTTTTCATTCCTGCACTGCCCTTGGCCACCTAGAAGTGAGGTTTGAAGAGAATGCTGAACAAAGCACTGAACTAGTCATGCTGACCTCAGTCCATTTTCCAAAGTAAGGTTTATTAATTCACCAAGGTGAACTCTGCCTATTAGAAGCTTCCTCTACTGCAGTACGAAGAGTTGCAACCTTTACTTTTTAAACTTCATTCAGTAAATATTTTCTGAGTGATTATGCGCCAGGTTCTACTATAGTCCCCACTTTGCTCAAAACCATGTTCCACATCCTCAGTAGGATTTGTGGTCATTCCAGCTCTTGCCTAATTACTATCTACACAGACTGCCATGATATGGTTAATGCCTGTCTCAGGGACTAGGGCTGTCACACCAACAAACCAGTGTCCTTTAAAGACATGTCATTGGTCAATGAGTTCTGAGTTTTCTCATTTTTTTGAACCCCATTTATATTGTTTGCCTAGTAGGGGAAACAAAAATTTCACTAGTATATCAATAGTATTAAATGATCATGATAAATACCACTTCTTCAATGCGTACAGCACCTGCAGCTTATGTAGCAGTTTTATCTACTGTCTTACACCTACCACCCAGTACTCTTACATTTTGAGGTTTGTTTTTCTTATTCATAAATATCAAGTAAATATCAAGTAACCCCAGTGTGTAAAGATTACAAAGTCTCTATTATAATATTATAATTAGACCCAAAGTCTCTATTATAATATTATATAATATTATATA
>NW_006494614.1:1504093-1509367 GCF_000325575.1 Pteropus alecto
TAATATTATATTATATAATATAATAGAGACTTTGTAATCTTTAGACACTGGGGTTACTTGATATTTATCCTCATTTTAAAAGTATGAAGTAGTTGATATATGCAAAAGGATATGTGTAAAATATGCATAAATTATGGAGCATAATAGAACAATACCAATATTGTTTGAACAACCTTCTTATTTCTCTTGGATCCCATGTAACCTCTCAAGTGGTAACACTAACCTAATTTTAAAAATCAATGTCTTCCTTTTCCACTACATATGTATTTATCTCTAAGCAATATATTGTTTTTCTTTTGTTTTGAATATTTAAAATGGTCCCATGATACATATATTGTCTGAAACTTGCATTTCTCACTCACTTTGTTTTTGAAATTCATCCTTTTTGACACAGGTGGCTACTGTTCCATTCATTTTGCTGATGAGTCGTATTTCATTGCATGAATACACTACAATGTGTTTATCCATTTTCCTGATGAGGGAAATTTAGGTTGTTTTCAGTATTTATTTTTTTCTTCTGTAGAGCATTGATGTGAATGGCCTGTGCTTGCCTTCTGGTGCACTATGCAAAAGCTTTTCTAAGATTCAGTTGGGAGAGGAAATGCTGGAGTATAGGTCATGCTAATATCAATTATCTATTTTTCTTCTTTTAAAGATAAAGTGGAAAACTGACTTCTAATCCTCAACACACACACACACACACACACACACCCCACTTCTAATCCATTTCTCTAGTTTTTTGTTTACATTCCCTTTAATTTTCCTTTTATAAATTATGGTGCCTCCTTTTACTCCAAAGAAATGCCTTTTCCATTTTAGTCTTTGAATATTTTTCCCATTTCTGCATCTTCAATTGTACATTTCCAGTTGTTCTTAAAGCCCGAGTGAAGGTAATTCTCACCCTCTGCTCTCAACTCCCTAATCATCCCAAAGCTAGTCAACTGAATATTTCCATTTTTTTAAGGAATTAATTAATCCCAACCTTTGAGCACTGCTTTAGTACTTATATTGAATAATTAATACCTGTAAAAAGAAGTAAATAAGAAATATACAAGCATATTTAATGCAATCTGCAAATACTCTAGCCAAGAGTTTAAAGCATCAGTATTTCAATTGAGTTTTTCTTTCATTTAATCAATTTGTATTTATTAAGTGCTCAGTCTGGGATGGGCACTGTAGTAACTACTGGGGACATAGCAAGGAACAAAACAAGCATGATCTAGACAGCAGTCTCCAACCTTTTTGGTACCATGGACTGGTGCTCCTATGAGAATCTAATGCCTGATGATCTGAGGTGGAGCTGAGGTGGTGATGCTACCACTGGGGATAGGCTGCAAATAGAGATGAAGCTTCACACTGGCTAGCCCGCCGCTCACCTCCTGCTGTGCGGCCAGGTTCCTAATAGGCCATGGACTGATACTGGTCCGTGGCTCTGGGGTTGGGGATTCCTAGAAGACAGGTAATAACTACATGGGATAGTTTCATGAGAAAGAGAAGTGCAATGTGCTTTAAGACTGTGATGGGGGACCAACCAAGTCTGCAGATACAGGGAGGAGGAGCAAAGAGGCCCTCCCAAGAGAAAGGATACTCAGATGAAACCTGCAAGATGAGAGATGCTCTTACAGTTTAGAGAGGCCCAGGGTGGTAGGTGGGAAGGTGAAGATGAGGAAAGAGTTAAGGAAACTTTCAGGTTTCTGGCTTAAGTATTAATCTATTGCTCTATAATTTAACACAAAAAAAGCAAAAGTAGCATTTTAGGTTCTACTCTAGTACTAGTAAAAAAGAAACAGTTACTACTGGTACAACCATGAATAAAAGGAATTGCCAACGTGTTTCACAGTGAGGTTAATATTAGAAGTCAACATCTACCTTGAACAAATTGCTTCATCTTTTTCTCATATTCCTTTCCTGTCCATGCTCCCCTCAACTCATGTCACAATCCTCAGCTCTTTCAGTCTAAACTCTTCCCTCCATCAAGACGTGCCTCCAGCACCATCTCCTCAGCAAAGTGGTTCCTCATCTCTCCACAAACAAATCCTCTCTCCAGAGCTCCTGATCTCTCCACAAACAAATCCTCTCTCCAGAGCTTTCCTGGTATTTCCCTACTGTTGCTGACACAGATCATCACTAATCTGTTTTACTCACCCAACCTTTGGAGGCAGGAACTATGTTTTACAGGCATTTTACAGTCATGATTTCTGCATCCTCCCACCTCTTTCCACTCTGCAAGAGCACTAGAACACCTTGGCTCTTGATCGATGTACTGTTGACACTGGTAATTAATCCAGAGGCCCAGGAATCGTTATTTTGTAACCGTAATGGTCACTCACAAAGAGAGAGATTTTGACTATAAAATTATCTAGTCACACATAATATAATAAAATATAATATCTCTCAAGAATATGTTCATTTTTATTGCTATTTATAAAATAAAACAATCAAGTTTCATAATATCTAGATACCCAAACACTAAACACCTGAATCACTTAGTGTTTATTTTTTGCTCAGCATCAAAATATAGCAAATATTCATATCTGTTGGGTTCTAGGCAAAAGTTTCTGGAGAAATTCAAACAGCCTGCATTTTAAAATAGTGCACATGAACCACATATATTTCTAAGAAAAGATTCATGTCTTGATGCAGAATTATATCTCACTAGTCCCTATTAATAGTTTTCTTTAAATTAAAATAAAATTACACACACGTATATATATTTGCACATATAAGTACGTACACACACACACACATACATATATGTTTTGTGCAAAGATAAAAGGCAAGAGCTAATTTGAAGTAGTGATGTATACTCTAAAAATCTAAATCTAAATCTATAATCTAAATTTTAAAGTTTAACTCTACTAAAATTTCCCCTCTCTTTATAGAAGAAACAGTATGTCAACATTTTTTAGTATATACTTGTATTAATACTTATGCACAGGCATGTATTTAATGATGTAAAATTATTGATTACCATTTGTTTATTATACAAATTCTTATCGAGAAATATTCTGAGATTTTTTTAAAGATAACATTTCTTCATAATTATGAAGTATTTTTATTTAAATGTTGGTATAACATGAGAAGAAAGATTATAGTTTTAATAGCTTCTTGGTTTATATAAGAGCACTCAAGACACTGAATGTTTAAATGTCTGTCCAAAGTCACATTCTTAAATAAACTTGGAGAAGGACTGTGATGTCTTCTCTCTCAGGCTAGCAGTGGTTTCTTCCACTACATTTTATTTCTGCATCTCTAATCTGTCTTGGCCATATCTCTGTAGAATCAGACAGAACCTAGGGATGACCCACTGAAACAATTTTTTTTAATGTCTTATTAGTAGAAAACTTTTAAAATTTTGATTTAGTCCCAGATTGAACTGGCTAGAATAAATGTTGGGCCCATTTGACTTGTTTTTTTCAAAATGGAAAAATCTTTTAAGATATCACATTATTTTCTTTTGACTCAATTGCATGAAATCCAGTAGGATTTTCTAGTTTGAAAACCAAGAAAGATATCTAATTTAGTTAAACAGAAATTACAAAATATTCTTCTTATCCAGAAAGTGAATATTAATTATTTTATCACTTTCAAATAAATAATTTCTGTTATTTATTTTAATACATTATTGATACTTATAGTTTCTTAGTTAAAACATGAAATTATATTTGAAATATAGAAAAATAATGCCTGTAAAAAGTAAAAAAAGAAAAAAAAAAAACAAATGATTCCCTGGGAAACAGCATGTACTTGCATTTTGTTTTAATTAATTAGGGTTAAGTAAGAAGAGTTATAAATTTCTTTTATACCTTTCACGAATTGTTGAGATTTTCTTTGATAATGTGCCAGGAAAATGCATATGTACTTTATAGATAAAGAATTATCTACTTATAAAACCTCATATCATTCTAGCTGAGTTATGGAATTTCCTATTGAAAATATTATTAATATTATTGCTTAATATTTTCATTCATTAGGAGAAAGAAGTGATTTTTTACATGTGCATTTATGTATACATTTCATGATCATAGCGTGAAATGTGCTCTTGGATGTACATTCAAATGACCTAATAGCAGCCTTTTCAGCAAAGTTAGGGGTATTTAACATCTGCCCCTAACTGCAGGCTACATGCCATCATGCCAGAGTTGGCCATGACATTCTAAACCACCAGTCGCCAGGAACGAACAAGAAAAGTGGGTCCAATGTGAATGGCAGAGATCCAGTGACATCCGAGTGGCATTTTACTCTATGGCTGGATTCTGTTTTCACACCAAAAAGGCTGTTAGTGACATCTGGCCACCAGTGGCTTTACCCAGGCATATAAAATAAATACAAAACTACTCATAAGGAAATTTTATAAGCATAAAACATATATAAATTTATAGAAACAAAAGATCTAAATGAGAGATAAAACCAATAGCTGCTGGTAGATAAACATATTGATATTAGTAAATACATACTTTTGCTCAAATATATCCACTTTTAGCAATTATATCCTTGTAATTTTAATAGCTCAGCTTAAAATATACTCTAGTCAATGTGAAAGATAGAGTTCTGTACCAACAACCCATTTTTCTTTGATTTAGCTTTTATTTATCTTCCTTTTTTAGTATATAAAATATATACATTTTAACATTTATATAATGTCATCCATAAAGTACTGGTTTTATCTTCACTCCTGGTTATGAATACTCCTTGACTCATTTAAGGACATGAATTATACAAGCCATGACTCTTCTTTCCCCATTACATAGGATGCAGGCTTGCCTTTTGTATTTGCAATCTGTATGCTGAATAAATTGGTGTGTTTCTTTCCCTTCAAGAGGCTACATATTTCATACACATGTGGCAGTTGTAGGTACACATGTCTGCTGTAGGTACAGCTCACATTCATCGCAAGTAATTACATAGGGTTATGGTGAGCAAAGTGAGTTGATAAAAATGATAATGCAAGGCTCTATATTTATTCATTTGCAATGATTTCCACATCAACTTCACTCAGTTTATAAATCTAAACATTAGTTCTCTTGCTGTCAGCACTTCAAACTCCACCTGGGATCAGTCAGCCAAGCTGTGCTTTCTGCCTCCTAGAATCATCATGCAAAATAAAGATTCTGCATTTGGAATGTAGCTGACAGGTTGGTTGATGCTGCACCAGACAAAAGGGAATGCACTTTTTCTCCTCAGCTGTATAAGCTCCTCTGTTCCACAGGCTTATTTCTTTAGTAAGAAAAGCAGATGTGACTTAAAGAGCAGGGACAAGATGTGGGAGGGAAA
>NW_006494614.1:1509420-1530121 GCF_000325575.1 Pteropus alecto
AAAGAGCTAGTTTCATAAGCATATTTTTTTTAACTTGCCTTAGAAAGTATTAAAATTGGTAATCAATACCTGATATTTTTATTACTGACAGGAAAAAATACATATGCAAGTTTTGCAATTTAAATGTAGGATGTGATAAAAAAAAAAAAATTCCAAATACTCAATTTCATTTAGTTTATAGTTCTTTCCCGTTGAAATTTTACATTTTCTTTTTACATTTTCTATTTTCTAATTTTTTTTCTTTTTTCCTGTAGCACTGATTGTGGTGGAAATTTATGAAACTTTTTACCTTAAATGTGCTAGTCATGTGTTATTTATCTCTGGAGCCTAGAATATTAAATTCATGAATTCTTTTCTACTTGAGGCTTTGACTACCATTCATTTATACAATTTCTTCTTTTCTATTGAATGTTCATATTTCTCAAAAGAATTGTCATTATAACATGGCATTTAACTTTCACTGATAAAACCTGATATCTTGAAAACACAAAAACTTTACTACTCTTTGGAATTATATTGCTAGTTTCTTTTATGTCAAAGCGGCAGAGTTTGTTAAGCAGAAATCTAGTCTACATTGGGTTCTGTTGGGTCTCTGCAACTGTTACTGATATGGAAATACTTCCATAAGGAAACAGTCCCATTTGTACTTTCTGATATTTCTCCATGTCCTCTTCACTCAAATCCAAGTTAATCTGGTTATTTAGATTAGATAGTAGGTCAAATGAAGTTACCAAATAAGAGTCTGAGTAGCTGAGGAGAGTTGAAAGTTACTCTGCTGTCGAAGATGGGAAAATAGACTAATAAAAGTGACACCTCAGCAATATGTCATTGTATTTCCTTTAGCTACTGTATCAAATATAAAATCATCCTGGATCCATGGTATTATTTTTTAATGTAGTAAATTTATTATTAAAATAGTATTTACCTATATAATTTTTACCTTATTAATGAGAATATTTTCATAAAATTTTATTAAATCTTAAAAATATCTCCCTCATCTAAGAAAGACATCTCCAATTTTAAATTGAATGAAATATATATCTCTTTAATGTGTCTTATAGGGACTATTGCTCTTATGCTAGCCCTTTAGAAAGTTAGTTCATTAAACAGCTATTCTGGACTATGTTCTGAGCTTCTAAAAGAGAAAAATTAAAGACTCAAATATTCTGACACAGAGTTGATGAGCTATGCACTGGAAGGGGTTCACTGGCTCTGAGTTGTCTTGGTTTATCCCCACCCTTGGTTTCTCATATCACTGGGGTTCATATAATATATTCTTATTTATTCTTTTTTATTCTCTCTCTTTCCTTTTGAACAGCCAAGATTAGGGATGCATATATTGCTGTTCCCAACAAATAAACAACTGACCAGATCCATAAACTGATCTTTCCTTGAAACCATAGCATTAATGAAAAGGAAAACAAAATAAAAACAAATTCTAACTGCTTTGGTAAAAGATGATAGATGGGGCAGCCCGGCACAATGCCTGGTATAAACTGGTACTCAATAATATGTGTTGAATGAGTGGGGAAATAAATACTTAACTATCAATAACTTAAACAACTTCTAAGAAAGGCCTTGTGATTCACATTTTATCCACAAAGTGGTTATTTAGTCATTCAACAATTATTCACTAGGCACCTATCCCATGCAAAGCTGCAATACCACTCTAGGGAATACTAAAATGGATAAATCATAACATAAAACACACTAATTACTGAATTATCATAATATTTGTATTATTACTAATATAAAGTGGAATAAAAATGCTGCAAAAGAGATCTAGATATAATAAGTGTAAAGATAATTATTATTCTTCATATAATAAGTGTAAAGATAATAATTATTCTTCTCTGTTGTGGTTAATGCATATCTCCCACAGAATATATACACACTCTTAAGAAAAGCTACTACAGTTGACCCTTGAAAAATGCTGAGATTAGGAGCGCCAACCCCCCACACAGTCAAAAACCCATGTATAACTTTTGACGTCTCCAATATTTAACTACTAATAGCCTACTGTTAACTGGAAGCCCTATCGATAACATAAACAGTGATATGTTTTGTATATTATATATTTCATTTTTACTATAAGGTAAGCTACAGAAAAGAAAATGTTATTAAGAAAGTAATAAGGGAGAGAACATATATTTACAGTATTTAAATGGATTTGCACAGTTCAAACTCATGCTGTTCTAGGGTCAATTGTACTTGTCAAATACCACCACAAAGTGCCTTTTAGATCCCAGGTACTTTGCTTCCACTACTTCACATTCACACACCAATCCAACAAGGAAAGCATCATTGTTCCCATTTTATAGATGAAGAAATAGAGTCTCAGAGAGATTATGAGGAAATTTCCTCAGTCACGTACCTTATCAGCTCCAGATTCATTGTTTCATATTGCTGCGAGAAAAAAACTTACCAAGACCCTGCCTTTGCCTCTCTCCCCATTCTTCATCCCTGACTCTTAAGGGATCAGCATGCCTCTTGCAACATCGTCCAATTCTTCTCTCTAGAAAGGGGAGATTTAAGAAACTCTAGCTTAGCACTCTGAAACTCAGCTCCAAGTTACCCTCAGTGTATGAGAGAAACAAAAGAGTTCTGAGTTTCTTCTTTGTCCCTAAAACCAGTACCCATATAATAATTTTCATTTTTTTGTTCCCAGTGCCCCAGATCTACCTGGATTGTCTAGCAATCTAGTTCTTCTAGGACTGGGGCTTGCCCCATCCCTTTCTTTGGACAAGATTCCTCCCCTTGAACTCCTACCAGGAGTCTGATGATGAAGTTCACTGTGAATCTCCCAGCATTGCCTGCTCAGATCCCTTGGAGTTGTGTGTTCCCTAACATGGAATATGAGTCCTTTGATAATGGGGCTTCTGCTCACCTCTCCAACTTTGTCTCATACCCCATGCTTCAGTTGTGCTGAACTACTTGTAGATCTCTGAATTTGGCCTGTCTACATTTCCCCACAGGACTTGGCATAAATTTCTCCCCCATCTGGATATTTTGTTTCATTTTTCCTTTGTTTTCTGGGTCTGCCCTTATTTAGAGCTCAACTTAGATATCACTTCCTCCAGGAAGTTGTCTCGTACTTTCCCAAGGCACCCTGGATTTACTCCTTAATCTCTTTACTAAGAGAAAGTTGAGGGCATCATCATCATATCTCCAGAAAGTAAGCCAGGAGCTGGCACATTGTGCACACTTAACAAATATTTTTCGTCGAAATAAAACTACTTACAAGGCAGTTTACAAGAAGCATAAAAATCAAACAAGCAGTACTTGGATGACACTGATCTCCAGTTCCCTGTTTTGTGATACAGTAATTTCTCCCTTGATACAGTATTCTAATATACTAGATGACTCTCGTGAACCTTTCGGCAACCATGAGAATTTTAGTTTCAGTATGTGAGAATTATTTCAACTTATAGTTATTGCAAAGACTTAGGGCACATTAGTGGAATCTGAATATGAGGAAATTGAAAACTAGACAAGTGTCAGATGCCGTTATGATGAGCCTCAGTTAACGAAAGATTTGAATTTACGTTCCAGTCATATTTCTTCTGAGATAGAATGTCAACATTTGGCATATGTTGCTAATTAATGTGATTCTCTGTCTGTAAATCTTATGAATGACAATGCATTTTTTAGAAATATAAAAAATTATTTAAGGAGATATATTCTTAGGGAAAAAAATCAAAATAGAAACCACTAAATTGCAATTTTGCATAACCTGGAAGGTAGCAGATTTATAGCTACCCCTGTCGACAGGTCACCTCCCACTCTTCCATGCCCACAGTGCGGGCTAGCAGTTTGCCATGTCTCTGAGCAATGTCATTCTTAGAAGGGAGAGTATGTCTGCCTGGGGATGGTGATGGCAAACCCAGAAGATGTAATGAGTATCTTGTGTGGCATGGAGCCATAACAAAAGGCCTAGAACACTGTCTGAAACATGGCAGCAGTTCTCTGGCCACATTCTCAAATGATTAGGCACATGCTATCTTTTTACACTTTGTGGAAATCTGTGTAGTTATCATTCTTTCAATAAAACTGCCTCTCTTTTAATGAAAAGAAAGGATTTCTCTGACGTATGTTGAATTTGTGTTCCTGGAGACTGAGTCTGCATACACAGAATGCTTTTTTAAATAAACAGTCTCTGACTATTATTGGAAGAAACAAAAGGTTCCTGGTACACAGTAGGTGGTACTAACATTCATTCCATGTTTATTCATTTAGCAAGGTTTTAGAAACCCAGATTATGCTAGACATTGTGCTGGGCACTGGAGATACTGGAGAGAGATGCTGTTGTGAGCAGTGAGCAAGGTGCCATCACAGTTTCTTGAGGGCCATAGAGCCCCGTGAGCAGGGTGTGGAGGGGATTGGGCACCACTGATTGTGGGTGCGTATGTGTGGAGGGGGTATTCCTTTTGATCCAAGTCTTCCCTTGTGGATTCAGAAGGCAAAATGGCCAATCAAGAATAATACAATGAACAAAATCCTTTCTTTCACCAAGCTCTCTGATTTTCTTCTTACATAAAATGATAACTCTCAGCTGGACTCTTCAGCTTCCTGACCATTGGTGAGGGGAGATGCATAAATTGCCGCCCTGCCAGGGGAATATGGACACGTGTAAATACCTTCCTACTCTGCTTACATTCCCCGTGAGAACTCAGTGCTTTTATGAACTCGTGTATAGAGCAGAGAGACATTTCATTCTTGGATGAACTCAGAAGAGGTGAATTAGCCTCCATATTTTAGATATTTGAATTATTCTTTAGTCTTCTTTAATCTATAAAGGGAAATACATTTCGTCACATCCAATACATATTCAACTTTTTTTATTTGAGTTCATGAGTCTGTCTCCTATTTTTATTTACTTATTTGGTAGTTTTGAGAAAATTTCTCCATTTTACTAAACACTTTAAAATCCTTCTTCAGATTAAGTTCAACATCTGAGGCTAGAATTTAAAGCCCAGAAAAGGTAGTAAGTAACGAATCTTTAATTTATGAAACTGAACAAGTTGACTTATCCAAACATCTCTAGGGCTTTAATGGGGGATATCTATAATTCTCTGAATTGTATTCCTTTCACAGTGATATTTTGTAATTCCATTCTATTACCCTTGCTTAACATTAATGAGATAAAAAGATCACATTATGGCGATTGATGTTCTTCAAATTGAATGCACATTTCCATGTACAAAGCTGTCTGCTAATTTAAAAAACATAGCATGTAACATAGAATCATGACCATGGTCATCACTCAGCTGGGACCAGATAGCATTTTTTATCTATTCATTGAATTTAACAAGGCATGAGATGGAAGCAGAATACAAAGTGTGGGTAGATTATCCCATATCCCTCCTTTTGGCCAATTCTTGGCAATCTCAGCAAGGAAACTGAGGCTTCATGTTTCCATGGAAATAAACCTCAAGGTCAAAGGGGCATATGGAAGGTCAGACAATGACAAAGGAACATCTGAGAGGCCATCTGGATGAGTGACCTGACATAATTAGCCATTAATCCCACTCTGGGGAACAATAGATCTGGCAGAGAGTGCGTTTGGGCTTTGATCGTGGTCTGGGTGATCTCATGGGGAAGAGGGAAAAAAGCTCCACTTGGTAACTAAGCAGATTACCCCGGCATGCTGTTAACTAAAGACGGGGTGGCCGAGGAGGCCAGTGGGATACGCATTTTACATATTAGGCTACATTTCCCTTTACTTACCACAGGCCCCTCTAGGGCCATGTGGCTTTTGGATTAGCTTCTGGGTAGCATTTTTTACAGTTTACAATGAAAAGAGAGCAAGAGTCCCAAAATACGTTGCTTAAAATTCTCAGGCAACAGATGGGAAGATAACTGGAGAGCCAATGGCATTAGCCAGCTTGGTTTACAGGTGTCAATATTTACTAAGCAAAGTTTGCCTGGGTGCCTTTTGGGAAAAAGCAGAGAGAATAGTTAATCAGTAAAACAATAGCAATCAGTCCGTTGTCTGTTTTTAACAGAAAGGATAGAATTATAAGTTGTCTTAAATGGTAAGAAGCACTCATAGGCATCTGTCTTTCTGTTCATGTCTTCTTTTTTCATGTTTATTAGTCTTAGCTGACTTTGATCAGTTACCTCTCACATGTAGCTAGAATCCTTCTACTTGAAGGGCTGGTGATGTTTTGAGATTGATCGTGTGCAATTTTGTCAGATGTGAACATGCTAGCAGTCATTATAAATGCGTGTATTTCGGCAACTGCTGAAATCACCCTCTGCCCCCCAGAGATAACTGATTATACTTGCTGTGTAAAGAATGGTGGCCAGATGAGGTAGTAAATATATTGGACCAAAGTCTCTTTATTCGAACAGCTTCCTAAATAATGAAATTTAAAAAACTATTGTGAGCTTTTAAATTTTGAAACCAGAATCTGATTAGTCATTTGGGTGCTATAGTCTGACAAACTACTCATGAGACAGTAGAAAGAGCACTGGACTGAGGTGGGGAGATGAAGCATATTGTTGTCCTAACTCTGTCACTAATTTGCTGTGTAATCATTTTGCGAACATTTCTTTATCTGTAGCAGGATGGGTTGTGTTATGTCAGGAATTGCAAATATACTTTTTTTTTTGTCATGCCAACAATGATATGCTGGTACTGGCTGCCTACACATCTACTAAAACTGAGAAAGATTCTGAAGAGCATCTACACTTAGTGAGAAAGAGTAATTAGAAATGTCTGCCATTTGGTATGGGAAGAGAAGTGGCAGCATGAGTGTTAAATATGTACACTACGTCTCCAGATTCGATTATCTTATCTATCACTTTCCATTCTATTTTGGAGGATTGGGAAAGATTATTTACAAAAATATTTTAAAAACTATTTAAAATTGTGGCACACATTATTGTTATTATCCTTAGTAATAGTAGCAGCACCAATCCAGGACTCTTGCGTTAGGTATGCTCTAGAAGTTAAGGTGATGGAAAAATCAAATTAGCTTGGTTGCCAGCATTCAACTATATTTCCTCAAGTAGAATGTGGGCACCTAAGTCATAGAGTCTACAGACAAAATCAAGATGCCAAATTAAGTCTGAATGTAACCCATGACAGAATAGCTCTCTTAAATGGTGCCATAAAGAATTATTACTTGGTCTTACTTTTTCTCTCCATTAGAAAGGTGAATTTTTGAAAATACATATTAAAAAACTTAACTATAAATTCAGATGCATTTTGAGTTGACTAATAATCTTCTATGGGTATTCAGTGTGGCTAAACATAGATTACACAGTTAAACGTCCATGAAAGTTTTAAGTCCTGGTGAGAAGTGTGCATACAGAGCTTTCTAGACTTCTTTCTAGATTCCTTTCACTGAGGATAAAATAAACTGAGCATCCAAGATTTCGTATCTCCTTCTTGTCATATCAGGAGTCTGTTTTTCTGCTGTGACATGTTAATTCACATGAATGATTTACTTAAGCATTCTCACTGATGCAACATGTTTCCGAACTCCATTCTATGATTAAGAAGTACCTAAAAGTAGCATGAAATGTAACAAGTTATATCATCATCATAACTTCTGTTATTCAAGGGAATATCCTTAATGTCTTTTATTTATAGAATGTCTATATGTGAGAATTTTACAAAGGGAGTTTTGAAATATTTTAATACTCGATTTTCACCCTGAGGCTCTGAGTTCTAGGAAACCAAGACGTTGTGTGAAAACACCCACATTTAGGGAAGTGCTGAATTTTGCCTCTTTGGCCCACATTTCCTGGTGCACAGCTGCCTCAGCTTTGCTAGAGAATTTTGTGAGTAAGTAGTAATGTGCCTCGCATCCTTTTATTTTTCAGCTTCAGTGGGGTAAAATTGACAAATAAGATTGTAAGATATTTAAAGTTTACATTATGATGATCCAATATACATAAATATTGTGGAAGTATCCCCTCTATCTAGCTAATTAACACATCCATCACCTCACGTAGTAATCTTTTTGTGTGAGAATATTTAAGTTCTACTCTTAGCAAATTTTAATTATACAATACAGTGTTATAGATTAGATCCTCAGAACTTATCTTATAGCTGAAAGCGTATACCCTTTTACCAACCTCTCCCTATATCTCCCTCCCTGAGCCTCTGATAACCACTTTTCTACCCTCTGTTTCTATGAGTTTAATTTTTTTCTAATTCCACATATAAATGATACCATGTAGCATTTGTCATTATCTAGCTTATCACTCTTAGCATAATGCCCTCAAGTTCCATCCATGTTGTTGCAAATGGTAGGATTTCCTGCTTCCTCATGGCTGAATAATAATCCACTTTGTATGTTCATGTGAATATACACACATATATATATATATATATATAAATTCCATTGATGGACACTTGGGTTGTTTAGGTTGCTTGATCCCAAAGTCTCATGTCTTCTGCCAGCATCTATGAAATTATAGCAGGCCAACTTGTTAGCTTGCAAGTAAGATAACATCTCAGGGCCTTGACAGTTCCTGACAAAAAATAGGAATAAAGCTTCCTGGAAGAACTAAGATAAGAGTTGTATGTGAAAAATGGGTATGTTTTTGCAGTGAAGAAATGCTGTTCCCAAATAGTGAACTATGTGAAATGGGCCTCCAACTCTGCTGGATTTCCCTTCATACATTTATTACTTTCTAAAATATTATTCACTTATTTGTTATGTTGTCTATATTTCCAATGGTATCTAAGCTCCATGAGGGCAGGTATAGGGTTGGGGGCAGAATTTTTTTTCTGTTTTTTGTTCTTTACTGTATCTTTAGCACCTATGATCATCTCTGGCCCAGAGTAGGCACTCAGAAACAGTGATTGAATAATTGTAAGTATGGAGACCAAAAAATGTGAGAAACAAAATGATGCAAATTATAGGTGCTATCAACATTTTCTCAAGTTAGCAAAATTCCTTAGGGAGAAAAAGATGTAAAGGAGGGCGAAATGGGTGACTGAAAGATTATAAAGTTGGGACTGTGCTGTCAGGACTGGTACTTAGGACTTCTGCTTTTTGGCTCTTGTTCTCACCTACTAAGGCAGGACCCCTTAGAACAGCCTGTGAAAATACAGGGAGTGTCAGCGTAACATTCTTGTTCCAGGCCCAGGCCCCACTATCCAATCTCCAGCACCAATGCCCCTTCGGCCAGGTCCCTCCCATGTCCCCACGCACAGCCAGCTTAGAGGGGATGTGGAGAGCTAAAAACACACTGTAGTAAGTTTTAAAGAGGAAACTATCACGCGTGTGTGTGATGCTCTGTTGAAGTTATTTTTTTACCTCTTACTTAGGATGTGTTGCCCTTATTCTGACTTGACCAGTGATCACTTCTTTCTCTCTCATCCAGCACATTTAATCTTATACTAAACCTGATTCTATCCTTTTAGTATATCTTACACTAGAGTTTCCAAGATCTGGGTCTTTCCTATCACCCCAATTCTTATCTCTTACTACTATATTGTATTCTAGATCTGGGACCTCAAACTGCATAATTCAGCCAGTAGATATGTTTCATCTTGTCCTGAGTAGTATTTTAAAAATTGGGAAATTTCACAGAAATCTGTGAATTTCCGGTCTTTACTACAAAATTGGAGTTAGCAATATTTAGTCTGCTCTACCACAGACAACAATCAGCTGAAGACGTGCCATTGCTACGACACAGGCTCCAATTCATCTTCTCTTCCTTTCTGCCTCAGCTTGTGTTGATTATCTAGTTTACTGTCTATATCAGAAGGCACTGAAGAAAGAGTGGGGCAAGGATGCGCCAGGCCACATTCTCGTTTATCTTACTACTAATATCTGTTCATTTTAAAAGTCCTAGATCAAGAGTCTCGTAGTCTATGACACTGCCCCCACTCTCCTCCACGCAGAATCCATTCATTCATGCTCAGTCATTTATTGAGGATCTACTAAGTGCCAGACAATGGGGACTCAGCAGTGAAAAGTTCAGAGGAGAGGACAGAACTAGGGATATAAATTTGGCAGTCTTTGGTATCAAATGATATTTAAGCCATGGGATAAGGTATCGTCACCAAGATACAGAGTGTGTGTGGAGGAAAAAGGAAGTGTTTGTGTCCCCCTATTTCTTGTGCCAACACTGCTCATTACTATTGCTTTTCTCATAGCATTCTTATGATGCATGGCAATTATTTATTTTTCTTTTTACAAATATTTAAAAACATTCCCAAGTACTTCTTTCAAAATAATTCAAAACTATGGAAAGGTTGCTAAATGATAAAATGGATACTCTTATACCCCCTCCCTAGATTCATAGATGGTTAGCATTTGCCATATTTGCTTTCTCTCTCCTTCCACCCCCATCTCTCTCTCTCTCTCTCTCTCTCTCTCTCGCTCTCTCTCTCTCTCTCTCTCCCTGCCTCCTCTGTCTCTCCCCGCCACCTTGTTCTTCCATTTGAGAATTGTTTGCAAACATCACTACGTTTGTTTCACCCCTAGATACTTAAACATTCATCTCCTAATGAAAAGGACATTTTTCTTTACATCCACAATCAGAAAATTTAATGTTGACATTATTACCTAATATGCTTGTCCCTATTCAAATATTCTTCCATTGCCCAATAAATTCCTTTATACCTTTTTTGTGTGTTTTAGATCCAGGATCCGATCAACAGTCATTTCTTATGTTGAGTTGTTTTATATCTTTAGTCTTCAACAAAGAACACTTTACTATTTTGGTAGGGGGTGGATGGCGATAGATAGGGAGCTTTTGTGTTGTTGTCATTTTTTTTTAGAATGCCCCTCTATTTGAATTTGCCTGACTTGAATGTTTCTTTATGATTAATTTAGATTAAACATTTTTGGCAAGAATGTTACATAGATGATGCTGTATATTCCTTATTGAATCACATCAAAAGCACATGGTATTCGTTTTTCCTATTATTGCTGTTAAATTTGATAACCTAGTAAGATAGTGTCTCTCATCTTGATTCCTCTATATGCTGCTCCTAAAGAGCTTTTTCCAATAATTTTAGCATCCAAGGATGAGTCCAACTGAATAAATTATTTTTATAATTCTAATAAAATAATGACTTTCTGTTCCTATCATTCCATCTACACTTATTAGTTGGCTTTTTAAATTTTTAATAAAGAAACCTTTTCTTTTTCTCTCTTTTTTTTAAAAAAAGCTTTTAAAATATTGAAGTATGAATTTAGACTCAGAATGAACTTTTAAAAAACATTAAATGTGTTATTACTCATTTCTGTCATTTTTCATTTCGATGCCCAGGAGTAATTATTTATTTACAAACTGTCTCCCATTAGACTATGAACTTCTTGACTACAAGAGCCATAGAGTCATGTCTTATGGATTTTTTTTTCCATTGCCCCATACACATATGGAGCCCTATACACATTTATCAAATGAATGAATGAATGAATATAACCACCAAATTATCTATCAAATTTGTTCAGTTTTTAGCAACTAAAACAATGAGATATTATTTGTTATTTATCAATTTGACAAATGTTAAAACATGTCAATACCCATTTTTTATATTAACACATTTTGGGGTTTTAAAAAGATATTCATCATATGCTCCTGGAGGATAATTTAGTAACATATATTAAAAGCCTTTAAGGAATAATGGCTAAGATTAGGATGGAAATGATTAGAGCTGAAACACCCTCAAGTTTATAACTAAATATTAGATAAAACATACAGTTTCTTTGACTCAATGATATCAGGGGTGCATTTTTGAGATATCGAACTAATGTGTTATATGGCAAACCCTTTTTTAGAGATGTTTGGCAGCTACCCTACTCAACGGATTGATGGAATTCTATTCCAATGTAGAAATGGATTGGGGGCTGCCAAGAACAAGGGAATCATTGCTTGACTTTAAATTTTAAAACTAAGGTTATTGAATCCATAATAAACTGATAGCCTAAAAACAAGTACTTTTAATTTTCAAAAGTCAGACTTTAACGAGAAATGGGAAAAGTTTGTACATTTCAGTGAGTCAGGGCTTAAAGGTCTGACCACAGAATAAATGATAAAACAGGAAAAAAATCTAGAATATTATGTAAACCTTTCCTGGGGCTAGAGAGAAGCCAGAAAGAAAGGGAAGAAAGACAAAGAGTCAAACACAAAGTTCCTCGTTTTCATCCTTCAGGTTCAAATGTCACAGAAAGGGGGTGTTTTGAATGGGAAACCAAAGCATGTGCTCTGTTTGTCACCTGCTACCTTTTCAGGAGCTTTGCAATGTCCTATGCCAACAAGAGATTAGAAATGGCAGCGTGGCTAACTTAAAACAGACGGGTCAGGTCTCCATGGGCTGTACGTAACTGGCAATGAGCCAGAGGTCATCATAAACTCAGGGAAAAATTTTGAGTACAACTGAGAATTAGAGTCATGTATCTTCCAAGGCATCATGATGGTAGTAGACAAAGGGGCAACCTAAAGGCGAATTCAGGAGGTGAGCACCAGTGTGCTGAGGGTGAAGTGTGGGCAAGCTCCTAGATCTGTCACCGGGAAGAGATCAAGGGTTTGATTACCTACAGACTCTGCAGATGGGGATGCATGACTGTAAGAGACCAGTAGGATGAGGACTTTGCCCAATAGAGTTATCCTCATACACAAGCTATCCTGCAACTTGTCCCAAACGCCAGCTTGGGAAGGGGGAGGAAAAGTTTAAAAGCCTCAAGAGAAGAGATATTGCCTAGATGTGTGGTTTGAATTTTGAATTGAGTGTATTCGTGCTTGAAAAAGACTGAGTTAAATGAGTTACTAGGTTATTATCTTTAATTAGTTAACTTAAGGTTTTTCAACTATTGTGTGGGAATAGAGATTCTTCAGCAAGATCACATCAATTCTAAGAAAGTTAAGAAAATAAACATAAGGAGTTAAAAATAAAAAAGTTTTTTTTAATATTTTTTATACACCTAAGTTACAGTAAAGCAATTTCGACCCCGTAGCATAAGTAATTTGCCCTAAAGAAAGAACACGAAATATTTACAAAGATGAACCAGTCAGAAATACCTTAATACTGGATAGTGTTTTACAATTTTATGAGTTACTAGGCAACAGTAAGAATGGTATTTTAGAGTTATAGTTATTAATATGGAAATACGCTCACGGTATGGATATCACCCACAGGAGTTTTTCTATTGACCTGATCGTTGAAAATAAATCTCTTCATCACTTCCATCCCAGACCCTGCATTTCACACCTGATTTCCTTGTTTATTTAAAACTGGTTAGTTTAATTTGTAATTATTGCATTAATTTTTCCATGTACAAGTGTGAGTGTGTGTGTGATGTTCTCTAAGCTACAACAGTATAGGTATTATGTCTATTTTATTTACTCTTCTTTACCTGATTCTCCAGCATATTGCCTGACTTATAATAGTCAGCACTAATTAATACTTGTTGAAAGACTGAAATGAAGGAAAAATATATTTACAACATTTAAGTAACATCTTATTATTGTAGAAAAACTACATTTATAAATATGCATAAAAAAGTCTAGACAGATATATGTATATATATATGAATTAATAATGATTACTATAGAAAGGTAGTTAATCTAGCGACTAGGTCATTCATTACCTGAATTTATTTCTAAATAAGGTGATTTAAATTTATTTCTTTAAATTTATTTCTATCTTCTAATTTTTCTACAGTGAATAGGAATTTGTTACATAACTTTTGAAAATGGTATTTTTAGATTTCTAAAGAATTGCAAATACTTTCAGCACATACAGTAAAAATTTTGGCGTTAAAACCATTTCTTTACATATTATTTTTAAAATATAGGGACATTTAGTGTTAAGTTTTACATTTATTCTTTACCCAAAACATATACAATTATTAGAATCTAAATGTTGAGTCATGAAACATTTGGCAGTCACATTCTTTGTATTTGAAAAGATTCAACTGGCTTGTATAATTTATATATACCTGTATTTGTTTCTTTGCCCAGGTTCACTTATGGGACAAACTACAGGATTTTCTTCCCATTTTTAAACCACTCACAAGAAGAATATTATATTTTAGGGTCAGTTAGGCCTGTGGAGTCTCACGTTTAGTGATGTTAATACTTCCTACTTTGTTTCACCTAGTTTAAAAGAAAGAACTCTAATTTTTCTACAGATTTGTTTGGGAAATTTTTAATTTAGCTCTCTATCAGAAATTTCTTAGTCTTATTGCTATGGTCTAGGATTGTAGCAAGACCTGAGAGTAGGAGTGCTGTAGTTGTTTGGGGAGATTGAGTTAGTCATAGCAGCTGTCTGCATTTAACTGCTAAGCTTTTGTTCCATGTCCTGCCCATCAAATCATAAATGAGTGAATGAGATATAATTGGCCAGCAACCCATACCTGGGTCAAACTTAGAGAATTTCCAATGTGCACAGTTCTTGAGTGGGATATTGCCTCGTTTTAGAGTGCTGTGCACAATTTGAGAGAGTTCAATAATAAAACATTTTCAGGCTATTGAATGACTTTTGCCTTTTTTTTGCTTTTTTTTTGTTAAAGTAGAAGTATCTTTAAATTTTGTTTACAATAACAGATATTTTTGCTTCAACAAACAAAGCTTATAAAAATCTTACAAGACATTTTGGACATCAAATGGCTCTTGCAAATGATTAGTTAATTGTCAGTTAATCAGGACATGTGGATTAAATTTCTCTTTCTTAAATACCCATTCATTTAATATTATAGAAAAGCTCTTAGGGTGCTTTAGCATATTTGTTGTTACTTATTGACTTTCCAAATAACAATGAAGTCTTGGAGGAAATACTAATTCAAAATTTATGTCCCTTTCCCCAATTATTCTTCAATTTTTGAAGAATAGTTTATACATAGGCTTTTATATATAGGTATAAATAGCAGTTAATGAGACAAAATTTGACCAAAGACACGCTTTGTTTAAAAATACCTTTTTTTTTTTTTTTGTGAAAGTAGTTGAAATCATGACTTACTCCTGTGAGGAGTCAAATTAACCCTTTCTTGGCATTACATGTGGGCATACTTTTTTCAGTGCTATTGACATACATCTCTTAATTAAATTGAAACTTTTACTTTATGACACATTTTGTAGAAATCACACTTTTATATAACAATTCATAGACCAATGCATGTAACTTTGCTTCTGAAAAGCTAAAGTATATTATCTTTTGCCCTAACAAAGCATTGAGAAATGGCACAATTTTATTTTTATTCTTTTTCTTGCTTTTTTTCCTATAGGAACATCAGCAGATTTGTGCCTTGAATGAACTCTTTAATAATATTCTAAAAATTGCCTAATGTGTGGCTATTGCTAAGTTTCACAATTGCTCCAGAGTGGCATTACTTTGTCCATACTTTGCTATATGACCTATTTAGCAAACTCTCTTTTCAAGTGAATTAATACTATACATGTATAGATTTTAGTGAATATGTGTTCTCTTCTTTTATAATACCGTGAGAGAACAGCCAAGAACCAAACTCCCTGCTGTAACCTCCTAGGCCCTACATGATCTGGCCTGGACTCCTCGTTCTGACTTCATTTTGCAGCCTTCTCCACCTCGCTATTCTCCAGCCATGCTAATTTACCTTTAGTCCTTTGAACACAGGAAGCATGATGCCACCTGCCCTTCTCCGAGCTGCAACAGGGAGGGCTCAGAGTTGCCCTCACTGTCTACCTATTGAAAGATGCCACAGGTCTATCCCCTCATTGTTCTCCATCCGTACTTAGATATGTTCCCTACATTGCACATATCACTATTGGAATTATTTTAATGTATTAGTTTCCTACTTGCCTCTCCTCATTAGCAAAATAAGCTTTAGAGGGAAGGCTATGTTTGTTTTGTTCAGTGGCATGAGTAAGGGCTTGGCATATAGTAGATTCTGAATAAATGTTGTATAATCAATAACTGAATGAATGTTCCTCTGGTATAACCCTTGCAGAAAACTGCATAAATTTCCTACGGAAATGGTTTGCTATAATAACTGAAAAGAATGACTCAAACAATAAGATTTCAATGCTGGGGCCACTAAGATTTCAATGGGAGGCCAAAAGCCTTCAGTGGCTTCATGCTTTCTGGTCAAGAGAATCTCACTCCTGATTAGGGAAAGGCCTTTGCTCTCACCTCAGTATAGTGCCCAGTGGATAGGAAGCATCTCTAGGACCATTCCTGGAGAGGTAGATTCATAACAGGGACCAAAGGGTAATGTCACAGTAGGAACAGGGCACTGTTAAAGAGGTGATGACTATGACAGCCACACTGCAAGTTCCTGGAGCATCAAAGGGATGAGGAGTGCATGACAGGTGACCTTCATTGTGGAAGCTACTAGGAGGATTGGGAGGTCTGAAGTTTTAGTGATGTCACTTGTGGGGCTTGCAAGTATGAAAATTACTACAAGTTTTAAAAATCATTATTATTGTTATTCCACTTTTTAATTTTATTCCCCAGGTTGGCATATCCTGGCAAACTCCACTACATGGTTTCAGAAGAAAACACACCCCCACACTGCTTGGAAACAAAAGAATTCCTTGGGTGGCTGCAGTTATACTCCTCTCTGTGTGAGTCCAGTACCCCATTTTTAAGTTGTATATTCTCTCTCTCATCATTTAAAACATTTCGAAAACAAATTGCCTATTTTTATGAGTGTGACTGCTCCTCCTTTTGTATCCCTAACAGCATTAAAGCAGGGTAACAAAAATAATATTGCTTATGCTTCTAATTTTCACAAAATGTTTCTTTGAACTCATAATTAGAAGATTTTCAGTCTATGGATTATGGAGTTTTCTTTTGTCCCTACTCATTTATATTTGAGAGGTTAAACATATTTGTATGATATGACTCAAGTCTTTCTGTTTGCAAATAATAAAATTAATAATAAACCAATAAAATTTTTCCCTCTCAAATAATAGCAAAAGAATGATAAATGTGTTCTCTCTTTTTGTCATTTTATTAGTTAGAGACTAAATAGTTTACAGATGGCAACAATAAGTAAAAGACAATTTGCATTTATTTCCTCATTCAGTTCAGTTTAAAACAAATCAACAACATTTATTAAAGAAATACAATTTAGCCAAATTAAGATTTGGACATTTGAGAGCTTGCCTGTTAAAACGAGTATGCCAATTTCCATAACCATATAATATAATTTGGTGACTGAATCTGACCTTATTTGGCAAGAAGTTCCAGTCCAATAGCAGATCAGGGAAGAATCCTACTGCAGAATAAAGACAAATGAAAAAAGTCAAGATGATTTTTTAAGTAATTCAAATTATCACTTTTTTTTAATTTAGGATATTCTAATGGATAGCATTGCGTGGAAAGTTTGATGAAAGTGGGAGATTGTGGCACTGTTCTAAATGTTTTATTTCTTGAATTGAAGGCCCATGTTAAAGAAAGCAAAAGAGAAGGGTCAATGGGTGGCAGGGGGAAGCAGTGGTCACAGAAATGAATTATTTCAAGAAAAGGGCTAGGGAAAATCTCCCACCTGCATTGATTAAGGTAAGAGCTATTATCTGAAGCAAGCCTCCTTTCCTCAGCCTCTATTGGCTTTTAATTTCCAAAATGCTAGAGAAGACAGTGCAGGCAGCAGCAGCTCCAACAGGGCACAAACCTGCCAGAACCAAGAACAGTCGCAGCTACAAATCCTCCTGAGGCTCTGGGGTGATTAATCGATGACTTTTATGAGCTCAATGGAGCAGCTAATCAACAGCATGATCAGTGCCTAGGCAAGGGGTTCTCCTTCAGGGTATCTTCATATATCTGCAAGGTGCGTAATGTATTTTCAAACACTTGCATAGTCATGGTGTATACACACTAATTCTGAGATGTGTGAGGTGTAAGTGTATTTGAGCATGACTTTAAACCTATTTTACATCAACATTGAATGTTGCTTCAAAATACATTTCGAACTTCAGACTATGGCATACTTGTTTCAAATAATGCTTCTTACTATATTGCTACAGAAATGCTTTGGACAGTAACTTAGAGTTTGTTGCAATGAGGTTCCAATTATCCACAAAATTGCTATGCAGTTGATATAAAGATATTAGCTGGGAAACATTGCTATGGATTGGATAGCAAAAGTAATACTCCTTATACCTTCTAATTTTTTAAAAAATAATTCTTTGAACTCATATATAGAAGAAGGTCTAAATCAGAGTAGTACTAAAAGTTACATGTTAACTGGCAAGGTAATTCCATATACATATATATATATATATGTATATATATATACATATATATATACATAAAGTTCATTGTTATCTTTTAAATAGTAGACAATGAGGAACATTTGTCATGTACTCAGTTTTAGATCTGTTTTGACTTATTAACTCAAGCTTTCTTCTCTTTTTAAGGGAAATAAAAGGAACCTGAAGGCATTGAAGCAAATAGAGGGGAAGAAAAACTTTTTTTAACAGAAAGAAAGAAAGTTAGCATTAAAAGGCTTTACCTGAAAGGAAAGTTTGGACAAGTAGCACGGAGAGCTACTGAGGCCACTCTACTCTATTTATAGTAAGTACGATGAAAGATTGACCCATGCCCCAGTGTCCTCGTGAGAGTGCTTGTCGACACTGGGGGCTCACTCACTCAGGGTCGTTTCTGATGTTTATGTCCTGGCCCACTGCATTCTTGTTTTCTCACCATGCCCTGTCCTTCTTGACCTTCACCATGGCATTGCGTGGCCAAAACACAGAATGCAGTCTGCTTCCTTGTCTATACACGGACACACACACACACGGACACACACACACACACACACACACCATCCTCTGACAAAAGACCCTTTTGGAAGCAGCAGACTTTATTGAAGATTTCGGGCAGGAAAAGGTGGTTTATATAAAAGAAACTCAAACCACTTAAGCCTAACTATTAGATATCATAAACCCTTTGCAACACACCCCCAATTTACTCACCTGTCCCTTATTTATAGTCTCCCTTCTCTTCCTTCTTTTTTTTTTTTTTCTGTCTTTTCTTGCTCCAGATTTCAAATGCATGGCAGTTTAATGCCTTTTGTTGTTTGTCGTCTGCTAACTCTTGCTGTCATGAATATACTTTTCAACTCGACCAGTTTATAAAGTATTTTCCCAAACTGTTAGTTCCTTCAAAGGAATTCTAATGCCAGCTATTTTATGGAATTATTTTTCCCACTCTGCTATAGTTAGAACTAAAGTTAACATATTTATATATTAAGATGATTAAATGTAAAACAGAATGTCAAATGAGATAGTGTATAGAAGAGCCCTAAGAATAGAAATGCACTAATTCATTCATTCCAAAATATTTATGTTCTAGGTTATTCTAAAAAATTGAAGATATAGCAGAGAGAAGAAAAGCAAAAGAAAATCCTTGCTCTCATGAATAGAAGATAATCAATAAATAAGTTAATGTATAGAATATGTCACGGGGTGAGATGTGTTATGAAAAAAATAAAGATGGGTGCCAAAGGTAATGGGGATACGTGTGAAATATTTTACGCGGGATTCAGCAGAGCCCTGAAGGAAGTGAAGGTACGAGCCATGCCGATATCTGGGGGAAGGTTCTGGGAAGTGGAAATAACAAATGCAAAGACCATGAGGCAGGAGCATAATGATGTTTTGTTTTTAAAGAATAGCAAGAGGTCGAAGTGACCCAAGCGGCTCAGTGACAAATAAAATCAAAGTGTCCAATAGCCAATCATGCAAAGCCTTGTAGGAAAGATTTTAGACTTTACTCCAAGTGAAATAAGAAGCCATCGAAATATTTCGAGCAGAGGAATATTGTGATATGAATTTTGTTTTAATCGAAGAGGGTAAGACAAAAGCAGAAAGAGGGAGATCAGTATAGCGAGAGATATCATGGTGACTTGGACCAGGTCAATGTGATGAAATCACAAGACGTGATCAAGAATGAGGCTGAAATTTTTGGCTAGATCAGTCAGAAGGATTGAATTGCCCTTTATTGCAGAAGAAGCAGGTTTGGGGAAGAAAATCAAGGGTTCAGTTTTGGACATGTTACGTTTCAGAAGTCTGGAACACCAAACGAAAATGTCAAGTGGGCAACTGAACACACACTTCTAGAATGCAAAAGGAGGTTGGGACTGCGTATATGAACTTGGGAGTCCTCATCATACAGATGCTATTTAAAGCCATGGGACTGGATGTGATCACCCAAAGTGTGGTTCCAAGAACTGAGCACACAAGAGGCTCAGAAGATGTGGCTGCTATTGAACACAAATCACCTATCATCACCGTGAATGAAGCAGAGAAGTAGACTCTTAGAGAACCCTTTCACCTTTAATTTTTGATTTATCTTATTTCAAAAATGAAGAAATTTATGATTGAGAGTCTGGGGATACTATCTTACAACAGATACTGAGTCCCTAATTCCTGCGGGCTTTTTTTTCTAGGTCACTTGGAACCATAAATGGTGATGGGAGAATGGAGACTATGAGAGTGGAGTAACTTCAGTAAGTTTGGCTGGGAAGAGAGATGAGGTAGGGGGTAGCTGCAGGAGGCTGTAGAGAGAGAGAGGGTTTTTGGAGGATGATAAGACATGAGGTGTTTAAATGCCAAGGAAGGATCCATATGAGAGAAAGTGGTTGAATTTACGAGTGTATAATTCACAACGTAAAGTTTCTGAGGGATTAGAAAAATCAACTTCAAAGCACAAGTAGAGGGGCTGGCTTTAGAAGGCAAAACAGCTCCTCTGCTGTTAGATTTAAATGACAGAATAATATTTCATAAGATAGAGAAAACATTCTTT
>NW_006494614.1:1530264-1597729 GCF_000325575.1 Pteropus alecto
TTTCTCTCCTCCCTTTCTCTTTCTCTTTCTCTCTCCCCTCTTTATTTATTTTACTATTATATAAGCAATTCAAGTGTGTCTCTCTGATTATAAGTAGAAAACGAACACTTACCCCTCTGCCCATTGTTTGCCCCATTGATAACAGTGGGTTTATAACAACATCATTGCTGCTTAATACCAATATCCATACTATTATAGTTTCAAGCTCTTTTTGTTCAAAATGCTGTTATTCTGGTCTTGGTTATAGTAGTGTCTAATTGATAACCTCTATGTACTGCAATATTTATCACAGTATATTATATTATCATCATATACATAGCTTACTGGTCTATCTCCTCCATTCTCCTCTGAGAGCTAACTCCCTATCTCCATACTAGAAATATTATTCTTAAGAATATTGATAACTATTAAATTTTATGGGAAATTGGGAATAGTGAAATAGGGAAATATGACATAAAACAATTGACTTGGCTAGGTTTCAACAAGCACCAAAGTGTCACACTGTTATGAAAATTAAATGGTGGCAAATGAAAATATTAGCATGCTGGAAAATTATAATTATTATGAGTGCAAAGTTGTAGATTTTCTTAAAATGCCTTATTCGTTCATTCTTGATTTTCTAAATGATTTTTAATTCATTCGAATATTTTAGAGTCTACTCTGAGCCAGGCACTATCTTTGACCCTGGGCACACTTGGATGGATGGTCCCTGCTCTCAACGGGGTCATGTCTTAAAGACCTGATAAGCAACCTAAGAAGATAATAATAAAATAAACTGTGGCAAGTGCTACAGTAGAGATTGGTATAAAATTAATTAGAATGTATCCATTTGGATATTGCTATAACAAAGGGCAGAATTACAGTAGCTTAAACAAATGGAAGTTTATTCTTTTAGTAGGCTGACATCCTGGGACTGCTATGACAGTTCCACAGCGTTGGTGACCCAGGCTCCTTCCATGCTACTGCTTTGCCAGCTTCACCTGTTGCTTCTATTTTTGTCATCTTAGATGACTGACTATTCCAGCTCTCTATGATGACTACAATCCAGAGAGCAAGAGGAGAAAAAGAGACGAGGAGGATGTGAGCATATTTTGATTTGAAGGTGGTACATAGCACTACAATCACACACCACTGGTCAGAACTCTGACAGCCATACTAGGGAGGTTAGAGATATAGCCTTCAGCTGAGTGATTATGTGGCTGGCTGCACTCAGGATAGTGCTATCAAAGGGGAGATGAGCCTCTGCCAGCCTGGGTGAAAGAAGAGGTCCAAAAAGGATTTGCAAGACAGTGAGGTTTGATCTGAAAACTTATATTAAGAATAAGGCCTTGGATTTAAATAGTATTTGCTTAATGACAAGTGATTTCTCACATGTTATTCAATATGATACTCAAACAGTCTTGTTAAGTCATTAGGGGAAATGTGATTACAAATGAGGAAACAGAGACTTGGATTAAATGGCTTGATCAAGATCATATGTTTAATACGTGGTCCTAAAATAAAACCTGTGATTTCTGACTTCTCATATCCAATGCTATTGCAGAGAGCACAGCAAAATTTAACCAGTATAGAATAAAACAGTACTTAAGCAGAATTATGCCTTATTACTAAAGGCGTTCTCCATGTGGGGACTCTTAGTTACTTCGGGATTGTGGCATTCAAAATAACAGTCCACCAAGAATAAGTGGAATGATAACAGAAGAAATAGAAATAAAATTTGTATTTTCTTGAGTTTAATTCTTATTGAGAAAACATCCAGACTTTCTCAAATTGTTTACTTTTGAAGGGGGAAGAAGAAGACCAGGGCACCTGGGAGGTAGTGATGACAGGTCACCAGCTCCCTGGCCTAGCTGACTGTTTCTGTTCAGTGTGAGTCATTTCCTCGACCAACATAATTCTTGCTGCCAACTGCTGCCCTGCAGGAAGGCTGTGGCTCTGGGAACCCACTTGTGAGCTTTGCTTTCTCACTTTCCACAGGCAGATCCTCGGTGGCAGCTGCTGTGCAAAATATAACACTGGCTGTGACTGCCTTTCTTAAACTCTTCATCTCAGTAGTATCTTGGGTCCTAAAATGTTGTAGGCAAGAGAGCTTTTAGCAGCTGTCATTTATGTGTTTGCATCTGATACGGGGTTTCAGCATATAGTTTCTACCTTGTCGTGGGGTCCTCACTTCACAGTGCACATCAGTGCACGGATGGCTTTCTGTCACCCCATTTAGCCTGCTCTCTGAGTATTATCACTTCCAAAATTTTTTAAAAAAGGATTTTTTACACAGTTTCAAGGTTAATTTTCTTTGCAATAATCAGAAAGAACAAAACGCAAATCTATCTTGTGATGTGCATGCTTCGATTTCTTTTGGAAGACTGCACAATCATAGCATTAGTCCTTCAACCCCAATTTTTCCCATGCCATCTTCACCTTGTGGTTAAGGTTTTACTTTTGTAGAAAGCCTTTTCTTTGTGAGGTGATACACGTCACTGAATATTTACTCAAATAGATAAATAGATCCATCAAAATGAATTCAAATCTCAGTAAAATGTAGTCAGTGTTATAATTAATTCATGATTGAGAAGTGATGGAGAACACGACAAGAGAGCGAAATATTGAATAGTGGCAAGAACATGTGTTTTCCCTGATGCCTTGTAAAGTTAAGAGAGAGCATACTTCCAAAGTGGACTTTCCTTTTACTCAGAAAATTTTTTACATTATGGTAAAAATCTCTGCCTAAACCATCTTCTTCCCTTCCCTGCTTTGTTGTTGTTGTTAAGAGACGGAAATGGTATATTTTCATAGCAGGAAAGGAATTGCTGCCAATGCATGAGTGCCCACCATCCTCAATACAAAGAACCTTAAAGGAAATCCTATGAACATTCCTTAACTTTTGTTCTACCCAAATGGTGTGGTGGGAAGTGAGACAACTCTAATCTGGAAGAGACGTGGGTTTCTTGTCAAAAGAGCTTGAAATCAAATGACGGCTTTCCATCTCCTGCAGCATGCTACTCATTTCCGTGTGGGTATGTTTTTCCTCCCCTTCACTTTGGTGTCACACTCTAGGGACTGCTGTGGTCATTATCACCACCATCATCATTGCAGGACATGCAAGACTTCACAGGAGCCTTGATCTTTATACCTTGTCCCCAAGGGAGGATATGGTTTTCCTTTATTCCTGTCATTGGCCAGCTCTCCTCCCCATGTAATAAATAAGGTCACCAGGCTGGTCACCAGCTGCCCTCCCTCTATTTGTCACAAATAGTTGGGTTCTTTCTTCTTCCATTTGACTTGAGACCTTCACTCACCTCTCACTTCTTTTCTTATCTTAGTTCACTGCTTTAAAATTCTCTTGGCCAATATTGAGATTCTCTCTGATTCTACAGTATTTTATTTTCTCTAACTCAAAGCTTAGAGGAAAATATGTGACTTTTAAATCAAGTTAGCTAACTATAGTGACAACGGAAGTATTTTCCAGAAAATGAGAGCTTTTTTGAATGTGCCCATGTAGATTAGCTGAGTTAGTGCTTGTAATGGGGAATTTTAAAAATTACCAATTCATGAATTTGCATTAGTATCCAGATATAGCCCTCAAGAGTTATTCTTAGTTAATAGAACTGCAATAGTTTATAATCTTCTGTGTGTTTATATATATGTACCTAATAATTATAAACGAAAACATTTTTCTCTTCATTTAATATAGGAACAGAGCGTTTATCAAATAAGGTTATTTTAACTCTGTTACAATCTATTATTTACTCCTATATTTTCCTTAAATTCTACCTTACCAGTTTAAATGTTATCTAAGAAGTATCTTTTTACTGTTTATATCTATATTTATATCTATATATTTATGTAAATCTACATAAATATAATATATATTACATATGTAATATAATATACATATGTATATTATATTATATTTATGTAGATTTACATAAATATATAGATATAAATATAGATATAAACATAGAATTGCAAAATTATCTGCTTGGAAAATAGGCAACAAGACAATATCCTCCAGCATCTCTATTTGTGGGAAAATGGCTGGTCTGAAGGATGCAGGTACTCCATGTTTTTTGCAGCCTGTTTCTCGTGCTCTCTCAAATGCAATCTTATCACAGATGCTCCTTCTTGTCACTTAAGACTCGGCTCAGACATTACATGACCAAGGAGGCCCTCCCTCTGCACTCATCTAAAGGAACCTCCTGTCTCCTACCCATCTATGCTCTTCAGTATCATTCTGATTCATTTTCTTCGTGTTCCCAATTTCTTTGTGATAGCATCCTGGTTATTGTGCAATTACTTATTTAATTCGGCATGTTCCAACTACCGTGTTAACTTCACTTAATTATTTGTTTTGTGACTACTATGTCCTCAATGCCTAAAATGGTGCCTGGCACTGAGGAGGTGTTCGATATAGAAATATTTAATGACTATCTGTTCTAAGTTGCCATTGCTACCAAGGTCAGAGAAAAGATACAGAACTGGTACAAAATTAGAGGGGAGGAGGTGTCTCCTGGGCAAATGACACTGGAAAATTCTTCACAAGCTACACCATTTTGTACTATAAAGGTATACTACAAAGGTTAAAACTACAAATAGTTTTAACTGTCCTATCTGCTGCCACTGTTTTTAAAGAAAAATGGCAGACTTTGTAAATTGTTATGTCTGAAAAAACGTGGCGAGAAATTATTTTAAAAATTAAATTTTAAAAAAAGAAGGAGAAATGAAAAGAAAAGGAGATGGTATTTCTGAAATTGTTAAAAGGGTTAAAAGATGTATTTTAAGGAGACTTTAAATAATTTTTTAGTAAAGATTATTTTTGTCACTGGGATAAGTGACTTTCACTGGGGGAAATTTCACTTTGAAGATGATTCTCACAAATCATATTTTAAGCCCTACATGTAGAAGAACCTTTCTCTTTCCTTGTCAAGTCTGCATAACTCTTTGAGGGTTTGGGGAGACTTTTATACTTTGGCGGAAAGATCACTGCTCTCTCTTCCCTATTACTTTCCCAATGGCCCTGCCTTCTTCTTGGGCCAACAAATGGTCAGCAGGGAAATAGCAACTGGAAAGAGAGAGAAAGCACTGAGCTGAAGTTTCTCCAAGTATAAAAGAAGTAGGAGAAAACTGGGATCTAGTTTGAAGGAGGGTTAGAAACCAGAGTAAGCAGGTAGGAGACTATACTTGTTTGTTTGTTTTTTAATATTTTTATTTAAGGTACTATTTTCAGAGAAAGTGCATAAATGCTAAGTGTATAACATGGCAGACTTTCGCAAACTGAGCACCCCTGTGTAATTGGTACCCACATCAGGAAACAGAATATGACCAACACCCCAGAAGCTCTCCTGTGGCCCCGCCTGTCACAACCCTCTCCACCAAGGGAAACCACTCTCCTGTTTCATTTGTTTTTAGACTTTGTATAAATGAAATTATATGTCATATAGTATTTTGTGTCTGGAGTCTTTCATTCTTCATCATGTTAATGAGACTGATGAATATTTATCATGTATTGTGTTTATTCATTCTTCCTGCTGTTCAGTGTTCCACTATTGAAAACAACTTATACATTCTTTTTTTTTTTTTTTTTTAAGGAGAGAAAGGGGGCTATTCTCAATAGCCCGAACATTCTAGTATATCTTTTTTGGTAAAAGTACACACACACACATTCCTGTTGGATATAATGAAGGAGACTTTCTGGGTCATTTGGTGTGCATATGTTCAGATTTAGTAGATAAACCATTTTCCAGAATGGTCGTATCTACTCACACCAGTAATGAAGAAGAGAGTTCCAGATGCTCTGTCTCTTCACCAATATTTGGCATTTTCTGTCTTTTTAATTTAGTCATTCTGGTGGATATATATTAAATGAGCTTAACTTATAGTTCCCTGAGGCTACCTTGTCTTTAATTGCTTCAGTCACAAGGTTTCAATATCACGGATGATGCTTACTCCAGGAATGAGTTATCTAGAGGATTACATACAGAATGAGACAAGAGACTAAATTCATTACAAGAGAATAGAAAGGTTAAAGGTTCTTGGACTCAGAACCAAAGAGAAAAAATAAAAGAAGGCAGCAAGATTACTTTTGAGTCAACTTTAGTTTCCCCTCAGTAGTCTATCAGGCAAGGTAGAATCCATCTTCTCAGATAAAAAAAACTCTCTCTAGTCATAAAAAGAACAGTCCTTTTTTTTTTTTTTTTTAAATCTGCAGTCTTCAATATGGCTTCAATATGGCTTTGAATTTATGGCTATATAACATATAAAATTCAAAACAATAGTTAGGCAATGAACAGATCTGTGGCAGACTTGGTCCTCATGACTATTCTAAAGGTCAGTGAGAATAAGAATCCAGAAACTCACAAATTAATGTTTTTGACAAGCTTCAAAACTTACAGGTCTCATAAACATATCTCCAGATGTTGTGTGTGTGTGTGTGTGTGTGTGTGTGTGTGTGTGTGTGTGTGTAAAACAGCTATCAGTGGCAGGGGTTGGAAGCATCCCTCCTTGTTTCTTTCTGTTTTTCTTTTTTTTAATGTGTCAAATTATAGATTAGACTCATTTAAGTAAACCAAATGGAATACAGAGCATTGCAGCTGAAATCTTGGGGCAACCCAAAGAATCATATCATTACACTTGGTTTCTTGTCCTTAGAAACAATCAAGAGTTTGATTTTATGTCTTTATAAATATCCTGCCTCAAAAGGCATAGGTCCATCAGAAGACTCTTCGTTTAAGAAATCTACTAAAGTGTTATAATTATATGAGATTTTTCCATGGGAGAAGCTGAGTAATGAGTACACAGGACCTCTCTATTTTGGCAACTTCTATGAGCTACAGATATTTCCAAATAAAATACAAAACATACTAAATATCTGTCTTCTAAGACAGAGAATCCTTAAAAATAAATTTTTGGATTCTGAATCCATAAAAATAAATCTCTTTGGATTCCAAATAGATACAAAAATTTTCTGCGAATTTAACAGCAATCACATGCATTCCTTTAGGTTAAACATAGTAGAAAAACTCCTGTCCAAAGTCCCTATTAAAAGATTTTTACACTGGTTAGAAGCACTGGCATACTAAGCCCTGGTGCTGGAGCATAGCATCCCAAGTACTCTGTTTCGAAGATGGATATATAATAGTGATTTTCACTGCTTTATTTCTCCAACATGAAATTGCCACTTAGCCTTCATAAAGATTTTAATGAAAAAAATTAAGAACATAATCAAATGGTCTGTAAACTAACCAGCAAACTAGTTGGATGTAATGGCCTGCGGTAGGTCAACTATGTTAGCCTCACTTAAGAGAGACAAATAAATACAATTATTTCTAAACTCCCATGAGATGCTGATTGAACAGGAAAATATAACCAAATTACTCATCCATGCCCCCCTTAGATTCTAAACTATTCCCAGTTTTAGCTCTTCAGACTTAACTTTTTGAAACAAATGACCAGATTTCTTTAAATGTGAAAATGGAAAACAATTAAACACTTAACAATTTTAATTGCTTCAGTTAAAATGGAGAATTGAAAATGAAGATTATGCAATTAGGTTTTGCTATGACCACTATACGAGAGGTTTCTTTTTATAAGTTGAGGAAGGAAACAAAGAAAACTTTCAAAAAATAATTATGCTTTATTTATTTTTGACACATTAAGTTTTTCTTCGGGAAAAGTCTGCTACGAGTTTCTTCGTTGAGCTTGCTTCCTTTCTCGGGAGTCTTACAGACAGATCTTTTTTTCCCCAACAGATAACTTGTCTTTAGTGAGGAAAAGCAAAAAAGCAAGCAAACAAAAAACTAGTGATTAAGTAAATACCTCGCTGTAGATAAGCACCTCATAAAAATTGATAAATATGCCAGACATCAAGATGATTTAGTGGAAATGTTATGCATATTATAAAACATATGTGAATTTATCCATAGGATAAAATAGAGTGGCAGAAGGCTAAATATTCCCACCAGGTAAATAATACATGTGAAGTTGGATAATGCAAACAAATTCTAAATATGCATAAAACATAACCAGCTAAATACATATTTACTTAAGAGGCCCCATAGAAATTTATACTAGACTATTCACTAATATTCATATAATATTAGTATGGAACATATTAAAGGGCATTTGGTCACACATACCAAACATGCAAAGACTATGAATGAGTGTTATATATCAGCTAATGTTAGCTTTGCACAAAGGAATGTGAGACCCCAAGAGAGGTAATTAGACATGATGGTTGAAGGAGGTGAGCAGAACATTATCTTACCAAGGAACTGATAATTGTGACAATATGATAAAGTTATGAACACGCTTGTTCTCAGAGCCAAATAATTAGAACTTCAATCAATATAGCAACCTTGAAGCTACTGACGGAAGCAAATTACTTTTAGGTAAAGAGGAAAGAAACACGATGTCCACATAATGTCACTTTCATTAGAGGAAACTTGCTTTTCTTTCTTTTGAATGCTGCATATATAATTAAATTTAAAACTCATTCACTCCGTTATTCATTCATTCTTTCATCCACTCATTTATTAATTTATTCAAAGCAGTGAACAAAATGACAGAAACCCCTGCGCTTATGAGGGCAGTAGACATATTGTAATACAGTAGGTTAGTTGGGGGAAGATAAAGCAGGAGGAAAAGTGGAAAAGGGATGGTTTGCCATTAAAATAAGGGAGTCAAAAAAGTTGACATTTGTGAGACAAACAGAAGAAGGAGGCAGCAATGTAGCTATCTCAGGTAGAAATATTCTAGGCAGAGGAGCAGCAAGTGCAAAGGCCTTGATGTGGGAACAAACTTGGCGTGTTTGAGGCATGGCAAGGAAGCCCATGGGGCTGTAGTAGAATGAGAAGTGGGAGACTCAGAGAGATGACAGTAGGCTGTTGGTGCAGGCCAACCGAAAGGCTTCGGCATTCACTCTGAGATTTAGGAACACATTCTCTTCATGGAGAGTAGAGCTAGGGGCACGGCACAAGTTAGCTGGAGGGAAGAATTGGTGTGGGGGGATTAACCAGCAGAGAACACAGCTGGTTAATCCATAGTTTGTCGATTATCCCTAAACCAGCTTTTATATAAATAAGTGAAATAATAAACTAAGGGTCTTGTTAGGAGACCTGAGTTCTGTTCCCACTCCTCTGCTTGCACCCACAGGGCCCTTTGGCTCCCCTTTGTCTTTATGTAGTGGAATATTGTGGGCAGGTGGACCCTATCTCTTTCCTCTCGTGGCTTTTTAATTTTGACCTCCCCCACACAAACATTAACAGACAGCAGGCAGCTATGCCACCCATGTCACGTTTCATCACCCGGACACACCCAGCAGAGTTTGTTTTGATGAAATAGGATTTAAAGATATTTCATATTTTGTTAAAGTTGACTTGCTGTGCACTTTCGCTCCCTCTGCTGGTCGTGAGGAATGTGAGAAACTGAAATTTTTACATTGGCCTGCTAGGAGACATTGAGGGCCACCTGCCTGACATGGTTTTACCATGGTTTAAGCCAGAGGAGGAAAAAAGTCGAGAAAGCAGTGGGCAGTAAGCAGACAACCCGATTAGGGAAAGTTTCACTCTCTGCCCTATGGGTGGTGGGGCTGTGGAATCACGCACTTCAGTGCCCCACCTGTACAGATGAGAAGGTTGAATTCCAGAGATTCAGCCTTTCTGGGCTCCAGGTCCTCAGGTCACTTAGAGCAGAATTGGGGCTTGGGGAAATGCTCTCGATGCTTGTCATAAATAAGAAAACTTCATGGACAGTGATAATGTGCTGTTAATGATAAGTTATTGTAGCTTTAAGTCATTTCAGTTGTTCTCTGAACTCGCTAGATGACTACTCTGAATTGATATTTAAAATCTAGTTTTATAAAAATAAACAGTCTAAAGGCTTTCCTAAGTTTCCTCTATGAGACCAGAAGGGAATCATCACAATGAGCAAAGCATTTATTTTCAAGTTCTCGTGTGTACCTAGTGTGAACTGAGGGTCCCGTGTCAAGTTAAACAAAAGAAGCTTGGACATAGTTTGAGAAGAAATTAACTTGTATACTTATTGTTTTAAAAGGTCAAACATTTCCTACTCCCCCACAACCAATAACTAACATCCAAAATAAAAGCAGATACATTATACATACTCCATATTTCCTGGAAAACCAACAAAACAAGACATACATTGGTCAGGGTGTTGGTGCAGTGCTTGTGACTCTGCTTCTCTTTGCAGGAAGAGGAGAGCTAAAGGTGCAACCATCTCCATCCTCCCTCCTACAGGTGACACAGGAGCTGTGTTGATGCAGGGGTAAAGGAGAAGAAAATGCCTGCCCCTTTTTTCTTATGCGCACTGCTAGCTGCAGGACTGATGAAATTGGTCTTATAAATCATGTCGTGGTATCTTTTGCCTTCTTCCTTGTAAGACAATTATTTGTATATTTTTCTTATTGAATTTCTTGATTACAAACTCACTGATGGCTGAGACAATGTCTTATTCCTTACAGCATCTAGTATGTACTAGTTTCCCAGAAGAGGTTGTTGAGTATCTAAAGAGTTATGTATTAGATTCTGAATAAGTGTTTATTGAATGAAAGAATCAAGAAAGGTATTCACTTGAGCTTTTCCAAAGTGTTACAAATATTTCCCACTTAATCCGTACAACTTGATAAAGTACATCATAGTTATTTGTCCCCATTTCACAGATGAGAAGAATGAAGCTTAAAGAGATTAAATTAAATTATTTCTTCAAAGTTGTACAGCTAGGGACAATTCCCCAACCTATTTACATTATCTTTGTGTGTTGTCTTATGAAATGTCTTGGCCACATGGAGCAGTGATGCCAGGAAAATGGGGTCTCATTCTGCTATAACCCGAAACTATTTTAAGCCTTTTTTCCAACACAGAACAATCAAGGACCATGTTAGTGATTAGAGTAAGAATATCTTTGGATTTATTGGGACCTATATCTTAAATGTCTTTCAAGGGCCTTTTACAACATTTTCATTCATTTAATAAAAATATCTTGCTGAGGTGCTGAGATACAGACATGGTCGAGATACCTCAACTCTAATGATTAAATCATGAAAATCCAGTATGCAGAGGGCTCAGTTAGATGTATATAAAAAGCACCATGGCAGCTTAGAACAAATGGCACCAAACTCTACCTGAGGCCAGTCTAGACACCCTTCCCAGGGAAAAAGATATTTGAGAGGTGTCTCAAAGCACAGATGAGAAGAAAATGGGGGAACGGAGGCAGAGTGACAGAGGGACAGCTTGGAGAAGAGTTAGCATGTGTCCATAGAATGAAAGTTGGCTCCCCTAAACTCCTCAGTCATTCACTTCACACCTTTAACCATCCTTAGTGAATGCAACGCATTATAAATTTTTTAAAGATGTAAAGAAATCCAGGTGCCGATTTCCAAGTGCTTTAGCAGGTAACCAGTCATTTTCTCATTGAAAAATCCATACAACTAAACATAAAATGTCTAGCTAGGGCAAAATAAGGAATCAATAAATTTGGGTGGATTGATTGAAACTGATTAGTGGAGTTGGCTAGAATAACTTGCAGAAATATCAGTATGAGTTAGTGCCTTTCTTGTGCCATTGGTCTCAAAAGAACTATGTGAGAGTGGCTGAATGGATCAGAGCAAATGAATCCATCTGCCTCTATCTCAATCCCAACCCCAATACCAGTAAAGGGAACAGCAATCACACATTACGTCTTTGTCTTCGAAAGGTAGAATTATTGGGATGTCATTGGGAATCATGGAATTGCAATTTTTTCCACTGATTTATTTACTTTTATTGAGGTAACATTGATTAATAAATTATATAAATTTCAACATTGCAATTTGATATCTGTGTACTCTATTTTGCGTTCAACACCAAAAGTCTACTTTTTATCAGTTATCGTATATTTGACACTTTACCTCCTCTCATGCCTTTCCCCTCTGGTAACCACCATTCTGTTGTCTGTATGAGTTTGTTTTTGTTTTATTGGTTTGTTATTTTTTTGTTTTATATTCCACACATGAGTGAAATCATGTGGTTTTTGTCCTCCATCTGACTTATTTGTTATTACATATTATTAGCATAATACTCTTAAGATCCATTTATGTTGTCACAAATGGCAATATTTCATCTTTTTTGGGACAGAGTGATATTCCATTACATATATGTCATGGACTGTGTAAAGAGATTTCAAACATTACATACCACATCTTTATTCATTCATCTGTCGATGGACAGTTAGGATGTTTCCATATCTTGGCTATTGTAAATAATGTTGCAATGAACGTATGGGTACATGTAACTTTTTGAATTATGTTTTCATATTCTTTGGCCAAATACCTAGAAGTGGAATTGCTGGATCATATGGTAGTTCTATTCTTAATATTTGAGAAACCTCCATATGTTTTCCATAGCAGCTGCACCAGTTTACAATGCCACAGTGTATGAGGATTCCCTTTTCTCCACATCCTCTCCAACACTTATTTCTTGTCCTTTTGGTAATAGCCTTTCCAGCTGGTGTGAGGTGATATCTCAGTGTGGTTTCAATTTGCATTTCCCAAATAATTAGTGATGTTGAACATTTTTTCATACGTTGGTCATCTTTATGCCTTCCTTAGAAAAATGTCTATTCAGATCCTTTGCTCATTTTTAAATCAGGTTGCTTGCTTTTTGTTGTTGACTTTATATATTTTGAATATTAGCTTCTTATTGGAAATATAATTCACAAATATCTTCACCCATTTGGTTGCAAATTTTTTAACATTTATTTTTAGCTATCATGAAACCGTAAATGAGAACTGCAAAGCTAGAAAATAAAATTGCTACGTCCTCTCAGTTTTTTGAGAATAGACTGTATTTCGATTTAAACCATCATTTGCACAATGGAAAAAGTACAGTTTTTAAAGATAATTATTTATGATCCTGATGTTTCCTTTCTCTGGCAAATTTAATTAAAATTGTAATTTTTTTGTATTTAAATGTTATGCTAATTAGTTCTTTGACCAATGTTTAAAATTTCTTTATGAAGTCTGTGAAATCTGACTGCTATATCTCCAAATTATTTTGACATTTTCCTGCACACAACTTTAATTACCTGTTAATATTGTTTTTTTAACATACCTTTTCCTGTGTCAGACATGAAGACTGCCTTAAATGCAAATGCATGTGTAACCTGTTAAAATCTCTACATGAGATCATATTCATGTAAGCCAGACCTTACTTAGTTCAGCATGTGCTAGGGTGATGTACATAGATTTCACAATGCTCTAGTAAAAACATTTCCTGGACATCATTCTCACTTATAATGATAATTAGCTAAGCATCAATTGTTTATTTCTTTATAAATGATTAAACATCAGTGAATTAGAAAACTCTTTCTCAAAACATATTGATAGATATTTATTCTTTGAAGAGCTCTAACTATAAGATTTGATATGTGATAACCATTAGTATAAATTTTTTTAAGAAAAGACTAATTGCTGGACATTTAACACTAAATAATTAATACAAATAATGTGCTATTATTGTAGGCTGTGTGAATTTTTAGTAAATGTTAGGTCAAATTCCCCTTAATAAGTCCAGTTGGAAAAGGCATGTTTCAATTGATTAAAGAATATACCACTTTCATGGTTCTCAAGCAAGTCAAAAGGCTTGCCCATTTTCTTGACATTGTATTTACTTAAAAGAGTTTATTTAAAGAGAAAGAGCAAGGTTGCAGGCAGCTTAGAACAATGTTGTAATTGTCACTAATTAAGTGTCCTCAGCTGTGTCTATATTGGGCCACTGTTTACTTGCCTTGCATATACTCAGCTGTATGTAGCCACACTAAAAATTCTTCCACTTATTATCTCCCTTGCTGTTTTCATTTCTATGTGAGGAAGTATTGACAAATATGTCACATTTGACTTCCACACTTTGTTCTGTAAATAGGTAAATCGAGGCAACAACTATTCCCCCTTATTTTGAATTTTCCGTATAGAAAGTGGCTCTAAGTGGTGGGATTCTGGCAGTTACTCATGGGCTTGGACTGGTGAAATGATTCTAAGGAGCAGAAATTCAGAATGATTGTGCTTGGATTGGTGCTACACTAGTATGAATCCATCAACAAACTCTCAAACATGCTCTTTATAACCATGGCAAGTGATTCCCAAAGTTGGCTGGTAGTTTAGCCAGCAACCAACCACCAACTAAGTTAACTGTGACCTTTATAGACCTAATCAATGACTAAGATCTATTTAGCATCATAGCTTTCAGCCTTAGAGACATATGAGAGTTAATGTTTACTACCTCAAAACATTCTTCTTAAGTTTTATTTTTTTGTGTCTTAGTTGCCATGTTTGTAAAAAGATGATGAAACACTAGACCAGTGTTCTCAAACTTTATTGTGCACAGGAATCTCCTGGGCATCATATTAAATTCAGATTTGGATTCAGTATATCTGCAGTGGGGACGGAAAACCCACATTGGCTCCCAGGTGCTAATCCAAGACCACATATTGAGTGCCAGGGGCTTGCTGATCTCTAGTGAGCCATCATCTCTGACATTCTCTTACGATGTCTTTCCTTGTGAAATATACTTTCTCCTAGAGTATGTGGTTAGTGCACAATTCATTGATTTTTTTATTTTTATTTTGGATATCATGGCATGGGGTCTTATAATGTCAATGAATGCAATAATGAATGAGGGACTAACTTCAACCCTTGAACTAGTTTCTAAAGTTTTTAAATTCATAACTGTACAGTAATAACTGTAGAAAGTAGGTGCCAAAGCTGTGAGCCCATGATTTTATCACTAAATACTAAAAAGCTATTTCATTTTCTTTAATGTGCATACACATTCTGAGAGAACTTTCAAATATTTATTTGCAAAATTTTTTATGAATTTTATTTTGATGCATTGATTTTCTTCAAGATACCCCAGAATTCTGGACATCAAATTTTTTCTCACTTTTGCCTCCGGCCACATTTCCCCCATATACCACAATACCACCCCATTCAAATTCCCAAAGACCAAATTAGGTAGAATTTTACTATAGAGAACTTTCCTTCTGAAGTCTTTTTATTTAATTCAGTTTAACAGGTAGGTATCTAAGAAGAGCAGAAATACACTCACAGAATTTAAAAGCCTCTACAGTCTCTTGCTTCTTGGAATGTAATTTTAGCATAGGCACTCTATTTTAAATCAGTTTGACTATTTCATATTCTTGTGATTTTATAAATTTTGAACATTATGCATCTCAGTCTCTTGGTTTTATTGCACGAATTGCTAAGGGATGGTATGGAAGATTTTAACAAAAATATCTGTTTCATATTTTTCTTTAAGAGATGAGATACAGTAGCGAGCAAATGTTTTTTCAAAAGTATTTCCAGTGTTGTGCAAAGCATAACATTAAAGTCTGGAGTAAGGGCTTATGGAGATAATGCATTCATGATTGAACTATTTGTATATTAAATGTGGTCGTGGGATATAAATTAACTTAAGCTCTTGAAATTTATGGACGAATTCAAAAATGTAAATCTGCTCAGAAAAAAAGCTATTTATCTCATCCGTTTGTATGGTAATTGATGGTTCATAATGAAATAATCTGATGCACAGAGTCCAGCTAAATTAGCCTGCCCATAATGCACTATCTTGAAGTGACTTCACATTCTCATTAGACCCTTTCTAATTTCTAAAGAAAAATTAATGCAATTAGTGATCAAATCAATACATATTGATCATGAGTTTCTTCAATATGGCATGAAAATATCAGGTCAAGAAGAAAGGGCTTTTTTAAATCATAGAATTAATATAAGAAATTTAAGTTGTAATAAAAAAAACACCTTTGTGCTATTTTTCATAGTAGCTATTATTTATGAGAAAGTGGTAATATGACTTTTATCATTGTTTGGGTGAAATTCAGTGTAATGTGTTACATCCATCCCTTCCCCCCAACACATCAATACTGTATTCATTGTCCATATGGATTTTTCTCCCCATAAATATCCAAAAGCAAATTTTTTTGTCATGGTGCAGAATTTCAGATGACTAATTACTCAAAAGCATTTCTTTCTTTTTGCATGCAAATATAAGCAAGATTCCAGGGAGAAGTACACCCTCCCCCCAACCCCTCCACCCAGTAAATGCACCCGTGGTGGGGTGGGCTGCAGTTAAATGTATGCAGGAAGGAACTTGGAGCCCAGAATAAAAAATCAAAACACATTTGTGGAAATCAAGGGACTGCTGCTTTTCTACATACTAATCAGCTTATTTCGGTGTGAAATAACATGATATTTCCAAGACAAAAGAAAAAAAATGACTCAGTTCCAGTAGTTCTTCTCACCCCTACCCAATGGATTCTGAGATGTGTTCAACTAGTAGATCCACTCCTGAGCTGGTGAAGGGAAACTAGTGATTAACTGTCTTAACTGCTCCACTTCCTGTTCTGAAAGTCACAGGATTATGCAGATCCTGGGGAAAACTTCTGAGATAACCCGGAGGAAAGGATCATACTGTTGGGTCAAGTCTATTCCCCAGAGGGTCAGTTGGGAAGAGAGACCTGACCCAAAGCCATAAGACTACAGACTACAGAATGGCCACTTAATTTGCTTCCACATCTTGAGGACCTATTAGGGCCTGAATCACTTTTCCTAAGTCGTATTTCAGGACTGTGTTTCCAGAAATTTTACAGCATGTGAATAAATTCTTTTTCTGTCTGTGATAAAATTCAATTGCTTTGTTTTAAAAAGGTAATTAATTTGAAGTTTTTCTTACAATTTCACACCATATGAACATGAATAAAGCCTTTCATGGTGTGTTAATTTATAAACTGTGATTACTGGAATGAACGGCAGTGACAGGTGTACATTTTATTTTGTTTCCATAATGGTCCCATTTACGTGAATGTGATTTCACAGATTCTGGTTGAAGTTCAGACATTTATTTACCGGTATGAAACTGCTCTGGTGAGGCAACCTACAGAATTGATTTAATGTCCTACCGATGTCACAGTGTTTAAAGTTTGAGAGCGTTTTGGTGAAAATAATAGGTTTATATTTGCCATATCGTCTTTTAAAATTCTCTCGAAGGAAATAGCACAAGCATTTATAGGTGCTCCTAGAATGCCACTTTAGAGTAGCAGTGTCCTAAGTGTGTTCTACTAGTCATTGGTTCTATGTGATGCTTTAGCCAAAAAAAAAAAAGAAAAGAAAAGAAAAAAAATTTCTGGATAAATATGAAATTTGAAAATCTTTCCTAGACTATTATTTTGGGGAAAATTTACAATATTTATTAGCATAATGAATACTCTGAAGAGTCCTGTGGTAAAGAAACCTATTTAATGTTGTTTAGCTCAATATTTCCCAAATTAATTTGGCCGCTCGATTTTTTTTCCTAAAACCTGTGAATGTCCCTTTGGATTTACTTTAGGACACTCTGGGATTTGGTAAATGTCAGGGAAGTTATAAAACCTGAATTCTGGGAATATGCTGAATGATAATAACCATTTCACATCTGATTTTGGCCATCAGGAGAGAGCTGGCAAATCATAATTCTTCCTCTGACATTAATGTCTTTTTTCTCAACCTGAAATATTTCAACCAAATCAGTGCTTTAAAAAATTCACTAAGACTGGTCAGTGGTACCTGTACTACCTATTCCTTAATCGCCCACTTTCTGAGGGAAACATAAAATAGCTCTTTAAAAAAATTACATAAATAATGCATATTTTCTATAGAGCATACGAATAAGCAAAAGAAGAAAAAATTACCAACAATCCCTGTAAATATCTTGATTCTGTCTTTTTATATGAATATAACCGTTTATTAAATTGGATTTGGTACATACTATTTTATAACCTATTTTTTCAATGATACCTAGTGAATGTTTCCATGTCATTCATCTATAACATTGTTTTTCATTGTATACATGTGGCATATCTTTTAACCCATTTCCCATTTAAAAAAAAAAAGTGCAACTCGTTGCTAGTATCAATTTAACATCACCCATAAGAACACTATATTTTCTAGGATTTTACATTTTTAGCAATCAAGAGTCACTATATTTTGGAAATAGAAATACCACTGCTAAAAACAGAATGCTATGAATAGAATGATGTCATTTCTTTTGAAAGACTATTGATATACTAGAGCAATATGAAAATAATAATAAAAGCAAGATATTTTGTGGCAAACTTTGGGGGTATGGTTAAGACTGTAATCCATGAGTTATCTCTGGGTAAATGCTGCAGCCACAAGCACTGTTGGCGAGTATTCTTGGAGTAAATGGGAAATGCGTTAAAAGGTACAAGACATACAGTCAGTAAATAGCCATGTATTTAAGGGCTTCTGTATATCCTTAGAAGATGTCTGGCGGGGCAGGCCCTACAGAAATCACTATAGTGCTGCAAAAGTGGAGAGGTGTGGGGAAGTCAGTTTTTCCTGGGGCAAATCATCTCTGCGGAGGAAATTCAAGGACCAAGCAGAAGCTGTGGATGCTGCCTGGGTCTGTGGCCTTTCCATCCTCCTCTCCCTAACACCCCAAACTCCTCCCCTGGCATCGCCCTCCCTGTTAATGGGCCTTTTTCACAGGTTGCAGGGGACATTTGCTCTAGAGATAGTTCCTGCTGGGCAGAAGAAGTACTGTCTTCCCTTCCTAGTCCTCCAAAACAGGATAGCAAGTGCCTCTGCACATCAGCACACACAGAGCACCAGCCAAAACCACTAGCCAGCTAAGGCTGCTCTAGAGATGCCTAATGGCTAACTTCATATCAGAGGGGCCACCAAATCCTCCAGATCTGCTCCTAGTCACTGGTCAAGCTCTGGAAGGCTTTGTCTTGCTGCTGTGTTCTCTGACTCTGCAATAGTCTTAATAGGTGCTAAGGGTGGTGCTAATTTGATTTGATATTTGAAATTACTTCTTGAGGACTTCCTGTGCACACATGCCGAAGGTTACAAGAATGCTTTCAATAAAACAGGGGTATATATTACTAGATTTTCTAATGGAAAATGGAAATGGAAATGGAAACCAAAACTCATTATCTTTCTTTTAATGGATAAACCCCAGCCTGAATTAAATGCAACCTTATATACATTTCCCAGCTATTTAGCACATTCCTACGATTCCTATCACCCCACAGTATTTGCCTGTCTGTCAATGCCCAGACATGTGAGCACCTGGAGGATATGCTGCTTTGTCTTATCTTATTTGTTTATTTTTTAATTTTTGTAATCAAGCAGAGACCTAGACATTAGTTGTGGAGCCTGGAGCTTGGGCTCTTGTTCCAGCTTTGTGAAGTGATTAAAAGCATGGACTCTGGAGTTCAAGCCTCAGTTATTCCATCTCTCTCGGCTTGGGTTTCTCCATCTTAAAAATGTGGTTGATAATAGTGTCTGCTTCACAGGGTTATTCTGAGTAATAATTAGTTGATATTCGTAATGCTTAGAATAATGTCCAGCACATAGTAAGTATTCTATGGCTATTAATTTAATTTTAATTTAGTCAAATCGAATTGCTCCCAAAGCCTCTGTTTTGTTTTGTTTTGTTTTGTTTTTCCAGTGAGATATATTAGAAGTGACCAGCACATGCCTGGAACATGTTTATTATTCCAGGCTCGGTGGACACTTCCTGGGCCACACATGTAATCCATTATATATGCTTGTGAAAGTTCTAGATGGGGCAATCATGAGAGTGTGCTAAAGGCGTGCCCTATAGCAACTTCTCAGGCCTCTTGCTTCTGAGTCTTCTTTACTGCCCATCTGTAGGGGCCATGCAATTGGCTACTTCAGTTATGTTTCGAGTACTTGTGTTAAAACAGTAGGGCATGCTGAATCCTATGTTTCCTCGACCCTTCCTCTCATAAGCCATGCCATTTTGTAGTGTAGATAAGAAAGGAAATCATAGCTGGGTCTTCAGATTGGAGATGAGAAAGAGGAATATTTTTAATGGCACTGAAATAGGAGGTGAAGCTAAACTCATCATTGCTTATTTATGGCTACAGTTATTTCTCTCTGCTACATCCCAGAGGGTTACTTTCTGTTGTTAATTGGAACTTCTAAGCCATTTTTATTTACAAAGTGTTTTACAGTCATTGGTATTGATGACTTATAATTCCCCCATGAGTTAGGTGTCAGGATGAGACACTGACATGGGCTCCACTCTCAGGAAGCTGAGACGTGAGAGTGGATAAATCTGCCCACTCCCTCCCACATGGCAGTCATGGGTCCCGGTTTGCTTTGTTTTGGCTTGTCAGATGCCTATTACCTTCTCCATGTGCTCTGATAGCAGTTACAATTGGATTCCTGGATTAAGGGTCTTTTGAGAAGAAACAGTGACACAGAATCCACTTAGCGATTCTTTTCTTCCTTCTGCTCCCCATTAAAACAAATTGTCCTTGCAACTGTATGTCTTTCGGCACACTTATTTTGTTTTTTAAAGAAGTAAGACAAATAACTGCCTGTTTATTGTTAAATTTGTAGTGCCAGCCATGACAAACATAGGGATAGTAACACTTTTGCCAGCAGGGTGCTTATCTGTTTTACTAGTTCAGAAGGACTTGATTGATGTGAAAGACCAAGGTCTCAGTAAAGATAATTTAGCCATTTCCATACAGTTTATGCTTGTGTTAGTTGTATCCTGCAGGGGAGTCCCAGGGGGTGGCTTCATTGACCTTCCCTCTAAAAGGTAACACATAGGAGATTCCTAAAGGAACCATCGTCTAACAAGACTAATGATGGCTTCCATGCCTATTATCATTCAGAGTCATAGAAAGAGGCTTTAGAAATGCAGTACCGCATTCCTCCCTTGATGTTCCACATGATCTATTAAGGCGTTATGTGGCAGATAAATTAATCATTAAAAACTTACTGTTAAGTCTTTACAAATAATAACCAGGTGTACCTTGATTATCTTTGATCTCAATATATATTTTTTTCTGTCACTAAACAGATGATACATAGCAGTTTGTTTTTCTTACAACTAATCTGAGGGACTCTAGGAAAGAAAGCTATTTTCCTCCAACGTTTTTTTCTGCATTTTTTTTTTAAAGTTAGAAGGGTTAAAAAGAAGTTCTTCACTCAGTAGTAATAGCTCATGACAGCCAAGATCACTTTTTCATATTGCTTTGCTGCGGTGTGAGTATGAAGCATCTTCACTGTTTATTATTCCAGCTATCCTTCCATTTGATTTATTTCTCCCATTCATTGCTACTTAGTATTTAAAAGTTCTGACCAAGGAACAGCTTCCACATCTTGTGTGCATTAAGTGTTCCACGATACACTGGATTTCACTTAATGCCATCACTTTGGATTGAGGTCGATTCTTTTATATATATATATATAACGTATTTTTTGTCACATTAACCACTTCCAGAGCTAACATTTTCTAAATTCCAAAAAGAAAAGAAAAAAATGGTAGCATGAAACAATACAAGTGCAACTATCGAAGCAGACATATATAAGACAAATGAAAATGCATTACAACACAGAGCAGGGTTACTTATCATAAATGATTTAATAATATCCTATTAAAAACAATTTTTAAATGTTCTAATACTCTTCTGGGGAAACTCACGTTAATGGAAATTGTTTGAGTAACTGCTAGATTCAGGAACAGCACCAGGAATATGGCGAGACAGATGAATGGTAACAGGAGTGGAAAAACTGTCCTTCAGCAGATACTTTTGTAAAGCTTAAGGAAGGAGGGCCATTTGGTTGAAATCCTTTTTCATGCCACAGATCTCTACCATCGACTCTATTAAGTAACACATGTATTTATTCAAAGTCAGTTTAGGGAGGTACACGTTTTAATTTGGCATTTCAAAAATTTAATTTGAAAAGCATTTCTTCAGAGATATGTGATCTTCCTTTGTATTTTATTCAATATCTTTATGATTGCTTTATGGCTGGGAATCAAATGATGGAGATCACTAGGGAGGGGGAATTAAGAGTATTTTTTCTGGCTTGTTGAATAGAATATATGCGAAAAGAATGTCTTTATTCACTTTGAATTCTGAGCAATTGGTGATAATAATTATTTTTACTTTTTAAAAGTTTATGTTGAACATTATTAATAAGAAGCAAAAATATATCATAATGAAGATGACAATTATAACAATAACTTATTCTAGAGCTTGTAATATTTCAGGGATTTTTATGTAGCTTAATATTTTCTTTAAAATAAAACTGATTCTTGAAAAGACTAACAGCTGTAATCAACTATGATAATTTAGCTTTAAATTTAATAGCTAAAATTTATCAAGTAGTTCTTATGTTGTCAAGGCTAAGGGCTTTACATGTGCTACTTCATTTTATTATCATAACATCATAATCTAGTATGTATTACTTTCCCCTGTTTATAGAGGCAAAGAAAGATGAAATAAATTGTCCAAGAACGCAGGACTAGTAAGGGATAGAACAGTGATGGGTGACATATATGTTCTCGGCTGAACAAATGATAAGCCCTTGGTGATGCAAGTTTTTCTCCTTCCTTTCTTGGTAAGACTGACAGACTACCCAATGTCACTTTGGCATTTTATAATGATAAAACCAAGGTCCAAGGAAGTTAAGTGACTTGCCTAAGTTCATACAGCAAGTAAGTGGTAAATGGGGAAACCTTTTCACACCCAACCCTGCTACCTGAACTGGGCCTGTTTGGCAGCCTGCACTAGACCAGAGTGGTGCCAGATGTAAGTGGATCCCACTCAGAGAGCAGGAGGGAAAGGGATCTGGTTAAGTAAAATCAATCTTCTCTTTAACTAAAAACAAGACAAACATAGGAGTAGAGTAAGAGGATGAGTTAGGACCTGCCTTAAACATTTTTATGGAGCAAACGACATGTTTCTTGGGTATGATTCTCACTTCCTACTACTACCTATCTTTTTTTCTGCACTGTTCAGTGACTTGAATTCAGATTCATAATGTTTATGCTATTCTAAGTCTAGTTTCCTTATAAGGCCATATATTTTAAAGTGTTAATGCTTTAATAATCCCTTTCCAGAAATTTAAAAAGAAACCAGATAAAAAAAGACATTGCATTCTGATCTTCTAAGTATTATAGCATCTAGAGAAAGAAAACAGTTTAACATAAAAGAGGTTTCTAGCATTCTTCAGTTCAGATGATGTAAACAACCAACTTTTCCACTTGTGAATACACTTGATCCTAAAAAAGGTAATAACAATTTTTGGAAGAACATTTACCATATGAATAATATTACATATTTACTTTAAGCCTGCCTATTTTTGAGATGCACAACTATGGCCAAATTTTAAAAATAAAACCAATTCTGTCTTAGGCTATTATCTGATATGGTAGCCCTTCCCCCATTAAAGATCCTGGAGATGAAATCAAAGCATAAGGAAGTTATTTCCAAAAGAGTAAAACCAAAGCAAAGATGGAATCTTCCTGATTCTCATTTGTATGATCGCTTATACCAATTTATTTAGTAATAGTAGCATGGATGGGAGTAGATGCTGTGTACATATAACTCTTGGACTTTGTACTAAAACAGTTATTTTGAGTTCTTAGACTTCAGACTAGTCTGACTGAACAGTAATTTTCTAAGTTCTTTTCCTAAAATGAATGAGTCTTCAAGCAAAAAACAGACTCACAAGCAAAAATTGGATATTCCTTCCTATCTTCCTTAAACTCGGTGAAGAAGAAAATGGAGAATTTCTATCCAAATCCAAAGAGAGAAGTAATTTCTCCTTACTACAGGAATCAAGTTGTCAGATTTAGTAAAGAAAAATACAGGATACCCAGTTAATTTTGAATGTAAGATAAAGAATTTATTTATTTGGGTATAAATTTTTAAAATTTGATTATTTTTTATGTTTATTTGTTTGTTTGTTTGTTTGTTTGTTTTTATTTCAGTATAAGTATGTTCCATGAAATATTTGGATGTCCTGTATTTTATCTGGCAACTCTTAGGAGGGATCTCAGCCCACTTCTGGCAGAAGAGGCATGGGCATTGTTCCTTCAACCTGTAGGTCCCTATGGAAACTGCTGCCTCATCAGGGCAGTGGAAGAACAGCACTTCTGCCAATAGATCTTGGCATGTGCAATAGTAGAAGCACAGCCCAATGTTTGTCCTGTTGTCTCAGACTACACTGGAAAGATGGTCATTGGGTCTTCTCCATTTGTGTGTATGGAAAGTGGTTAGTCATCTAGGAACTGGGCCACTGAGGCAAAAGGAATCCTTCATCCCTTTTACACTACATTGATGGAAGCCACTCTTACATTTTAAACATGGCATTGATGTCTATATTCAAACTGCTGTATTGTAATTCAGTTACCTTCGCTGGATTATATTCAAGGTCTGCTGGCTTCATCTAATTTAGGGCATAATTTCCTGACCAAAGAAATAAATGTTATTACAAAATAGCATTTGTTGTGGGCCCCCTGCTCCTTCCTCCAAAGGAATTTTCTAGTTACCCCTCCCAACTCTATGGCAACCAAGCCAAAATCATTTGTCCTTCTCAGTCTTCGTTTTCGTACTGCCTTGATATGAAGTAAAGGAAATGAAGCAGTTTGAAGGATAAGAATTAGCTGAATGATATTATAACCACAGCTAAGAAAGGATGACTTGTCCAGCAAATACTCAGATGAAAATCAGTGCTGATTTTTAAAAAATGTTAAAGCTGTTTTTAGAGTAATCATTTTATTTTCACTCTTATTTATGATTTAAAAAAAAATTAAACTAAAGAAAGACATAAAACATTTATGATTTTAAACATGTAACATGGAAAAAGGGTCATCTTTCTTTATTTAAAAAAAAAAATCTAGTGTTATTTTAGTCAAGGAAAAGAAATGAACATAAATTGTGATAATCACCTTTGACCTACAGTTTGAATAAGATTTTGACAAATTAATACAGTAAAAGGTGTGCTAGTAGCATTAAACAAAAGATAAAAAGCCAAAGAACTATTATCAAAAGCCATGTTTTTCAGCAAAGCTGTTTTCAATTGCTGAATGTTCTTCTGCAGCATATGAAGGATACCTAGTGACCCCTAGCTGAGGAATCTATAGTGCCTCGTGCCCTTCCCCCACCTGCAGACAGCTGACATTCTGGGCGCCTCTGCCCCTGCACTCCATTAGATTGCCAGAGAGAGCAGCCCTCTATGCAGCAAAGCACATCACTAATGTAGGTTCTCTCTGCCAGCAGTCTGTGTCTTTGTGTGTTTTAGCAATCAAAACTCACATCTTCTTGTCTTTCTCTTTTTTTTTAGTGATTTGTTTCTCTCCAGTACTTACATCCTAAAGATGTAAGATGTTCAGAGTAATAAAATGGTCCGGAGCCTCCAATGCGGTAGTGATGAGGCATGAGAAGCATGTATTGCTCCCTGGAAATCAAGGGCATTGTGAGTCAGGACCTGGAAAAGCAGCCCAGTACCTACAGGTTTTCCCACCAGTGGCTGCTCACCAGGCCATTGTTCTATCAAGCTGTTAGAAATTAAGACAAGTGTCTATATGAGAAATGCTTTTTAAAAAATCTTGCAATACAACTAGAAGGATGTTTTGGGGTGAGGGACTATGGTTGATTTTTCTTAAACTGATATTTGCTATAATTTTAAAATGTTCTAAAATGGACACATATAATTTCATAGGTAAAAAAATAATGGAATGTACTTTATCTAACAAAGCTAAAGGAATTTGGTTTGTATATTCTGAGTTCATACCTCTCACTAGGTTTCAGGAGTTCAGTATAAACTTGTTACCTTTGTCAGCGTCTGTGGTAAAATCAATGCAGTTGCATTACTGAATTGTGGTTTCTATACTTCGAAGATCTAAAGTAGGAGAACATAGTTTAAGTTGCAGATGCCCTTTATCCCTTCAGCCCTAGAGATAGGATGTGAGTGGGTGTGCCTCTTGAATTAAAAGAGTAGTGATGGGCCCTAAACCACCTGGGCTGAGCCAGTTTTGTAGCAAATCACATGGCAGCTAAAGAATCCATGTAGAAGTCACTTTCAAATATACAGCAATGGATCCCATAAATGAAATGCAAAATTATTGGCGATAATGGATTGTCCAAGTATATCCATTCTCCTTTTCTTCTTTAGTGCTATAGAATTTCCATGGTGAGGTCAGGGACCATATGTATCTTATACATTTTTCTCCCTGAAGTTTCTGGCACATAGCAGACATTCACCGAATTTCTCTTGAATGAATGGGCTACGAGACTGAATCAAAATTAAAGCATCAGATCTTATCAGAATTCAATTAATAAGCAATTACACATTAAGACATCTAACACAAAGCCCAAGACAAGAGTGGGCACTCACTAAGTGCTAGATGAACATCTTCCCTGTAGATCTCAGGTTTTTGTGCTTTCTATAACTTTGTGCACTTTATTATGATAGTATTTACCAAATTGCAAATTTTGTGCCTTTGAAGACGTTAAGTGATTAAAGAAATAAATTTAAAAGTGCTAGGGCCCAATAAATTTGGGAAATGCTGCTTACATTATTCGGCCTTTAGAAACTTTCCACTTACTAAACATTTGAGAGTTTAGTAGTAAACCAACTTGCTTAACCATTTAAAATATTTTTGCACATAGTTCTACAATGTTTATTATAAAACATAAAAATCCCTCATACAAGATTGCTCTTTCCTGCTTCCCAGAGGCACCAATTCTGCTGATATTTATTTCAATATCTCTAAATAATCCTAAAAAAACTACTTGTTCTACTTTTTGATTTCTTGGTTTTAGGTATTATTATTTACATAGAAGTGCTGAGAAAAGAGCTCAAGCAGTGCCACCAGCATCAAACTGTGCGGGCTAGAACTCACAAGTGGAAGGACTTGCAGGATACACACAGACCCCATTCTCTTGGCATCATATGGAAAGGTGTGCTTGAGCCAGGTGTGGCCAGACACACCAAGGATGTGCTCCAGAGAGGGACACCTCCATTGTCTCAGGGGCTTTGGAAGGGGAAATGTGAGAATGGAGCTTTATATAGATGTGTGCAGTGTTGTCGGTGAAGATTGGCACCTTGCAGCTCCATGCCAGATGTCTAGGGAAGTTGCACACCAGTCTTGGTAGATCTTGGGGATAGGTGAGCATTGGTCCCAGTTGATTCATTGCCAGGTAACCAGAGGAACTGCTGGGTTCATCAGGGGGCAGGACTCTCTTACTCTACTGTCCTATCCTCCTGGTAGCTATTTTATATTTTGCTTGGATCAGTATTCAGTGTATTCATTATCATGACCCTTTGAAATGCCATATAGTAAGTACCCTTTGATTAATTTCTCCTCCTGTACAAATTTTAGTTTTCCCTGGAGTTATTTTATTGTTTGTTTGCAAAGTTATCCATGTATCTATTACTGATTTATCATCAAAATCTCTTTTATTTGTATAAAATTCCTCTCAATATGTTTAAATACATCAACTCAGTTGTATCAACACATCTCTCTCAGAACCTTTAGATTTGCTCCAGTCTGAATGTCTTGCCCTCAATGCCTGTCTCACATTCATACTTCAGTTACTTACTATTGTATTGGTCACTGTTGGTACCCTGCCCAGATCCCCTTACAGGGCTGGGGCACCTGTCCTGCAGTGTCAGTGAATGCTAATGCCTCACAGATGTTCCTTTTCCAGGGAATTATCTAAAATCAAGTGGGAGCCAAGAGGTTAAACCCCTCCACGGTCAATGCTAGATTGACATGAGTACAAAATTCTGGTCTCCTGCCCTTAGGTAGGACCATCTCAGTGGTGCAATTTATGCTGCAGAGCTCCCCGTGGGAGCAGGCCGACCTGTTCTCCAGCTGAGTTCACATGTTTGCTCGCCTCCTTCCCCTGTCCCATGTTGTTGTCACTTTATCCTGAGAGCTCTCCCTCAATAAGTCACAGGCACATGAATTCCTGTTTCAGGCTCTGCTTCTAGAGAACCTGACCTAAGACGACCATCATCTTGGGGATTCCTTTCAGATTACTCTTCAGTTAGCTTTCTCATATTCTGGAACTGTCTTCCTTTTTCTTTGTTCGTTTTCTTGATTAAAGGCATCCTTTTGTAATTTCCTGCAAAAGCTTGCATGAGAGATAAATTTTCAGTTCTTAAATACTTAAAAAATTTTATTCTACTCTCGTACATGATCAATAGTTTAGCTTGCTGTAGAATTTGATATTGGAAATCATTTCCCATCAGAACATTCAAGGTAGGGTTTCATTATTTCTAGTTTCCAGTGTTATTGAGAACTCTGGTGACTTTCTGATTCCTAAACCTTCTTTCTGGTACATTTTTCCTCATTGAAGTCTCTTAAGACCTGTTCTCTTCCCTAGAGAACTGTAGTTTCCCAGTGATGTGGATAGATATGTGTCTACTTTTATTTAGCGTGTAAGTGTAGAATGGGCTCTTTCAGCCTGGAAACTTATATTTCAGTTTGGGGAAATTTTCTTGAATTATTTCTTAGAAGGTTTTACACTCTTAGTTTTTTCTCCTTTCTCTTTCTGTAATCCCTATTATTTGGATGTTGGAATTCTTGGCATGATTCCTTTTTTATTTTTTTCTCTTATTTATTATCTCTTTGCTTCTTGCTCTAATTTCTGAGAGGTGGGGTTTTTTTTTAATTTTATTTATTCTCTCTAAATATTTTTATTTCTGCAATCATATGTTTAATTTTAGAAGCCATAATTATATCTGCTCCATTTTTATGGAATCTGGCTCTTGTTTCATAAACTTAATGTATTCATCTTCTCTATCTAAAGAATTAATGATAATTTTGAAATTTTTTCTTGCATAGTTTCAATTTTCTCCAAATTCCTTTTTTTATTAACATTATTGTTGTGGCCGTTGTCTCTGTCTTTTAGGATAGCTCAAGAATCCCTCAAATTTCTGGTGATTTTGATTGATCTCTTTAAGATTGAGGCTCTTAAAAGTTATTTGGTACCTCCACGTGCATAGACAGGGCCCTTCAACTGGGTGCTTCCCTGTAGGGTTATTGGGCTGTGCCGTTTATCTTACATTATTATATTGCTTTATATATAAGTTTAAGTGCATGTAACAGAGAAATGAAAGAAAAGTAGTTTAACCAAGAAGCTTATTTATATCGAATGCTAGTCTAGGCCTAGTATAGTTCTCCAGAGTGTCCAGGACCCAGATACCCTCTATCTTATTGCACCACTATCTTGAGGATGTTACATTGCAGTGTCTAAGAAAGCTCAGCACCATGTCTAAATTCTAGTCAAGAAGAAAAATGAAAGAAGAGAGAAAAGATATGTATTCCATACCAGTAAGTTGTACATATCACCTCTGCTTGCATACCATTGGCCAGAAATATTGGCCACATCTCCTGGCAAAGGACGTTGGGAAATGTGTAATCTTCTACAATACACATCTAGCAATATGCCTAATTAAAAATTATATTAATATGGAAGAAGGGAAGACTGGGTGTTAGAAGGCAACTAGAAGACCATGACAAGTCAGTACCTTTAGGGCATTTCTTTTGGGCTGGTAAAATCCCCCAGAAAAGATTATTCCAAAACCCTGGCTTAAAAGCTATAAGCCTGTCACCAGAATGGAACTGAATGGAACAACAAAACCCAGGGCAGTGGTTGGGAGTGGTAGTGTTAGTGGTAGAGACTCATTCTCATTTAGCCTATAAGCTTTTATTTAATCATGCCACATGTTCTCTAGTCCAAAGACCAGCTCTCCAGAAATGACCTAGCTTTCTATTGGGTGTGAGAGGTGAATCTGTTCAGTTGTTAAATAGTCAGTCACTTTTCTGCATGGAGTAGTGAGAAGGTCTGGAAATCTAATTTTCAACCAATCCTTGTGTTTTTAGTCCCATCTTCAACTCCAGTTCAGCAGAAATTGGGTTGCTTCTCAGATTTGCTCACTCTTGACTTAGAATTCAGCTCTCTTGGGTCTCCTAAGTCATTAAACAGCCATTCATCTGCTTTCTAGCTTCTAAAATTTTGTTTTGTTAACTTCTCCCCCATTCTCTTTGTCTGATGGGTTTATGCTTTAATTTTTTTTTTTTTTTTTTTTTTACTTTTCTTTTTTCTTACTTTTGTTCTAATTAGTGGGAAAGAATGGAGATAAGTGCAGAGATTCAACCCATCGTCTTTAACCTAAAACTTGAGTTATTCTTTAAAGCTATTTGTTTTGATACCTCACTTCTTTTATTCTCGGAACACCTATTAACATTTCTCGTGGAAAGTACAACAATATTGATATGATAATGATCATGATCATGATGATAATAGCCTCTATGTATTGATTTCTTACTGGTTTATATGAAATGTGCTAAGTACTTCACTTTTTATTTCTAGGACTGACACAGAAAGCAATTATACAGGCATTACTGCCCTTAGACACAGGCATGTGAGGCTTATACCCCAGGCGTCCTGCCTTTTTTGATAAATTTTAAGGTCTCTTCTCGGGCTTGGAACTAACCAGCATTGGCAATGTCAGCCAAGCAGAGAATTGCAAACTCTAATTAGGACCCACATGAGCCCTGGCTTCTGTTTCTCCCATTTAGAGCACTCTCTGATTCCCTTTTTTTGTGTGTGAGGTTGACCAGATGCCCTAAGAATCTCTGCAGCTCACACCAGAAGAGCCATTCTGGAGCCTGGTGGCCAGCTTGGTTCCAATGAGCTGCCTTGGTGAGCTGATATAGCTAGCTGGAGTAGCATTCTTTCACAAAATCATGTAAGATTAGATCAGGAGAATGGAGATGACATGTTAATTTGGGGTGACTTTCTCTCACTCAGACACAGAATGAAGAGTCTTGATGTACACTGATTGTGCAATAAACAATACGTATGTTCCTTTTCTCTACCATTATTAAATCTTTATTGATAAATCACTGTACCTCACATGGGCCTGTGAAGATTCTTTATCTTGTGTCTAACTGAATAAGAGTCACCCAAGTCAGCATGTCAAATGCAAGTGTTACTCAGAGTATACAAAAAAAAAAATGTGAATGATACTCTGTTTTATGGCTATGTTAAACATATCGTTTAAAGTTTTATAGTGTAAAAGTAGAACAATACATTTTCCAATCATGTCTCCTCTTGAACTCTTTAGGCTACAACCACTGCATTCTTAGAATGTTATCTATCTCAACATTGACTGTACCTCTGACTTTTCACACTGCCACCAATGGGGAAGACAGGCAAGGGGCCTACAGCCTAAGTAAGAAAAGTGGTCTTTGCACAGCTATAAGGCTCTACTGATGATTTCGACTGTTCAAGTTCTGATCGTTGGGTGCCCTGTGCCATAGCAGTCATTGTGTATTCTAAACATTAACCCTTGTTACTTCGTTCAACTTTGTCTCATTGTTCTCAATGCACTGACGTACGTCAATAAAATATTTTGCCTAAATTTTCAAGCGGAGAAGTAAATGGCAGAGCAAGGGTGTTACCCAGGGCTAACACTAGAACTTGCTTTATAGACTACACTCTGCTTCTTCTAAAATCAAAAACACTGATGCAAGATTTAGACATTTTTCCCTATAAGAATCTTTTTGGTACTCTCCATTCCAGTTAAAATAGTCTGCTTGTTGTATTATACTCATATTATAAATATTCTGATAACTCCTTATAGCTACAGTCTCTAAAAGAGAGAATAAAATGAATGTATATAAAATGGTAAAAGGCCCAGAGCATGGTGCAGTGAGAAGTACTTGGGCTTTTGATTCACACCAAATTGAGTCCAAATTACAGAAAATTACTTTAACTTTCTAAGTGTCAATTTCCTCATCTGTAAAAGGGGAATATTAATATTTATCTCAGTAATTAATAGTGAGAGTTAAATAAGATTACATGGATAAACCATAAAGACTATACATAGTGGGCACTCAATGAGTATCTTGTCTTTCCCAACTCCAAAAACCACATTTAAGGACGTAGATAATTCTGGTTTACAGATCTATCTAGAGAAACCAACTTCTTACCATCAGCATATCCTTGAATCCTATCAAAGAGATATAAAATGAAAGAATCAGGGATAATGTGCCTGTGTCACAGTTTCTCATCTTTGCTTACTTAATTTTGCCAAATGGTTTCATCCAATGACAGACTTGATTTTATAGAAAATTTGTCTAGTAGAACTTATGTTCAGATCTTGGAACAAGCAAGAAGAAGATATCACAAACTACTTGTTAAAAAGGAGCTTTGGCAATTTAAGAAATGGGGAAAAAAAAGAAAAAAAGGTAAATTTTAAAAATATCAATAATTTTGAAGATCTACTTTTGAAGATATTTAGCATGGAAGACACAGTGAGAGTAAAAGTTATTTTTAATGGTAATTTAGCTTTTCGTGAGCTTGCAAAAGCAAAGTTGGAGAGTTTATTGAGATCCAAATGCCAAGACTTGTAGACAGCAGCTGGCTGGTATTATACTCACATTCCCAAGTACAATTGACATATAGAAATGAGCTAGTTTATGAATATTAATCTTGGGAGAAAACCAACTGGAAATTCTGCTTGGCATTTGAATTGTCCTCTTCCCTTTCCTGCCACCACTTTCCATTTGTAGAACATACTAGACTGGTCAGTGCACCTATGGGAAACGTTTGACATTCTTGTTTCACCAGTTTCCACAACAAATGTGAAGGTTGATTCCAATTTGTTTTCATTCTTAAAATCTAAGCCTTCATAATAGTTATGGCCACCTTTTATTACCTCCCCCAATGAAGTAAAAACATATTCAGTTCATGACGATTATATTCTGACAGTAATTCAGTGAACAAAAAGATATTCTGGAAGAGAGAAATGTAACATTCTATAAGCATTCTGGAAGTAGAAATTTTCTTTTAATTTGTGGTTCTAACCTATATTCTACATAGCAAATAACTTCTGCAAAGATAACTCAATAGACCTAAAATTAGGCCCATACTTTTGTTTTAACTAGAATGTGGTACCCAAAGATTAAAATATAATGAGACTGTACGTTTTTCTCATTAGTGCTTTAATAATGGAAATAGAGTATTGAAAATTAAACTCTTACTAATAAGATGCTGCTTATTAGCTGTGTATCTTTTGAAAAAATAAGAGAAATTAAATTATAAATTAAATCAGCTTTTAAAGTCATAATGGAATAATGCTTACTTGAAATGTATGTCCAAGCACAAGCTCAATAGACTGACTGTAACATTGTCTAGCAAAGACCAGAGTCAGAGAAAAAGCTATTTATTGTTTGGAGTCGCTAAACATATATAGACTTCAAAACAGAACGACAGATGTGGAACAGCTGTTCATTCTCCATAAGAAAGAGGGAGTCTGTCTTCTTTGAAATTATTTATAAGCTGCTTCATGATTATGTTTAATATTTTTTTCTTTTGGGTAGATAAAATTAAGCATCCATGATTCGAATTTAAAATATATATATTTATTTTAAACAACACTCACATATATCAGATTATCAAAATGCTTCACACTTTAAATAGTGATATTCATGAGGGTCCTATTACATATAGTGATTATAGCAACACCTACCAAACATTTACTATGTTCCAGGTAAGTGTTTTAACTCATTTGATGCTCACAACTACTTTCAGAGGTAGGTACTATTCTCATTCTTATTTTACAAAGCTCAGAGAAGTTACTAACTGGCCCAAGATCACACAGCTAGTAAATGGTGTTGTCCGGATTCAAACACCAGCATTCTGACTCCAGAATCTACCATTCTGGCTAAACCATCACATTGTATTCTACTGTTCATAAAACAAGATATAGATTCTTTCAGGTGTGTATGCTATGCTGTGTGTGAAAATTGTTGCCTCAGAAGAGAAACTTCTTGAACAAAGGGATTATCAGTCAGAATAGATGTGGCTAAATTGTGGGAACAAAACGACACAATAGCATTACATGACCAAAGTAAAAAAAGCTCTCCTCCCCTTAGGCCCTTAAGGACCCAGACCTCAGTTTCCTCTGGCAGCAGGAGAAAGGATGTGGCAGTGGCACAGTAGTTCTTAAATACCTTGGCACAGAAGTCTCACATTTCATTTTCAACACATTTCTTTGAACGAAATTAGTAAATGGGCCTCATTTACCTGCAAGGCTGTTGGGAAATGTTAGCAATGGGTAGACAAAATGTTAGAAACAAAATAATTGATGCCCAAGGAGAATTATAAGATTGCAAGGAAGCATTTAGCTATTCCAAATGTTTACAGAAATTTAGGAGATATGGTATGTCCAAACTTCAGCAAAGCATTTGACTACAGTGCCAAGGGGACAAAGCAAAGAAATGATGGCTGGAAGATGCTGTTGTTATAGAACAAGGATGGCCTCTAGGGAGGTCAGCTAGGCATAAGGTCAAGGCAGACCCTTACAGGGACCTCAGCCTAATCATCAATCCTTATACCTAGAAACACCAGATGGCTGGCACACCTGAAAGTTCAGGTCTCTCACTGACAAGAGTGATGTTTAAGTGAGATTGCCCAATTACTCGTTTCTAATAAGAACTATAAAAGTGGAGTGTTTTTATTTTGGTTCATATATAAATTCTGTATGATATATAAATTGTGTATAAATATCATATGAAATCTGAATATATATTAGATTATTTTCATTGTCATTGGCTTAAAGCTAAGAATCTATGTTCATAGTTCTTGAATTATATGCCAGACTACAAAGATGGGTCTAGGTGAGAAAACTGGAGAGAATGACATCTTGGACTCAGCCAAGCCTACTTTTCGTTGGTCTGCCATCGCTTCAGCTAGCAAGCAGAGCAAAGGGCATATCAGATCAAGGATTTGGGAAGGAACAACTAGATATGGCTCCCCCGCACTTTTCTGGTCCTTGCAGAGACACACCTTGTGTTCTCAGTAGATTATGAGAAGTGAGGGTTCTGCCGGGTTGGAGGAACCCAGAACCCTAAGCTCACTGCCATCATAAGAGTGTGCAGCTGGGAAAAGGGAGTAGCATGCAGGGGTCACGTCACGTCAGCCGTGCCACAAAGACTTAACATCTGAGCTCTTAGATAATAATTTTTTTCTTTTTAAAAAATTTTGGTTAAGTACACATAACGTAAAATTTTTCATTTTAATTATTTTTAAGTGTACAGGTGAGTGACATTGTATGCTTTCGCATTATTTTGCAACTATCACCATTATCCATCTCCAGAACTTTTTCTTTTTTATTTATTTTATTTTTTTAAATGATTTACTTGGACCTAAAAAATACTAACACAGTGACAGAATGTCAGTCAAAATAATCTAAAATAAAATAAAAAACATTTCACAGTACATACACATTCATGTAATTCTGGGGATAGGTCTGATAAAGAATGTGTTTTTAGAAGAGTTAAGTCACTATGAATTTATAGTGATAATCAGACCCTAGAAAAGTGGGTCTAGAAGAGGAGTACAAATAATGACATAAAGATTCAAATTATTTTCTATGTGGCCTTCTAATGAGAGCAATTTTATCTTTTAAAACTTGTGGAATTGAATTATGAAATGGATTCTGAACTTTTTTAACATCCTAAACTGAAACCCTGTACCCATAAAACCATAATTTTTTGATATATCAATGTAACAAAGAGCTAGGTAACAAGGCTGTGCCCATTTACATCCAGCTACACATGCCTGGAGGACTGAATGCTCATGTCTCCTGGTTAGGGCTGGAGGCACACAGAACACATTTCTATACTCCTTGACTCTTCTCCATATGAATGCCTCCTCCCTTTCTGGCCACATTCTTTCTTCCAACTTAGTATTTATAACAAATTTGTGCAGTAAATGCATTCATTCTGCTTTAGTCCATTCAGGTTGCTATAACCAAATACCAAAGACTTGCTAGCTTATAAACAACAGAAATTTATTTTTCATAGTTCTGGAGGCTGGAAATCTGAGATCAAAGGTGCCAGCAGATTCAGTGACTCGTGAGGGCCTGCTTTCAGGTTCATAGACAGCACATTTTACTGTGTCTTCACAAGGTGAAAGAAGGGGCAAAGGAAGTTTCTTGGGCTGGGCCTCTTTTATACAGACACTAATCTCATTCATTTCAATACATGAATTAACTAGAGGAGGGACACAAACATGTAGACTATTGCACATTCTTTGTAGAGGCTTTTGCTTTGTTTACAGTAACCACAAACAAAGGTTTCTTAAGATACCTCAGGTATTTATTTATAGATAACTACTACAGAGGAACAATTTTATTCATATACATATTATATCTGTTTTTTCTAATTTAATTCTGAAAGAAATCTTAACTTGATGTTAGGAGAATACTCTGTTCTTTCTTCCATTTATTAACCACAGATGCTAGTTCAATTAGGCAATCCATAAATGGTTGAAGAGGACGCTGATGGGGAGAGTGAAACCGTCCTGGAGTACGACCTTTGGAGGCATACTCGGGAACTCAGTCCTTGGCCCCTTTTAGCTTAGTTGTTTATTCCTTAATTGGATAAAACTATAAATTGAATGCTGATCAAATTGTTGAATAACTACAGGTTAGGATGGAAATTCAAGAGTTCAAAATTAGGATCTGAAAAGGCCTAGTGGGCTGAAAGGATGGACTGGACATAACACTGTGAGATTGAATGGGAGAAAATCAAGGTCCTGCACCTAGGTCCCAAACTTTAACTACAAAAGTGCAGGCAGGATTATGAGGAGACTATAAATCCTCGCTAGTATGCCTTTGCTCTTGTATATTTCCCAGGCTTCTTTTTAGTTAAGTTTGCCATTGACTAATTCAGACATGTCACTTCTAGGATGAAGTAGTTAAAAATCATGTATGCCTTTGCCCATGTTCTTTTTCTCTTTCCTGCCAGCAGGAAGATGCCAGGGAGACCATGAAATGACAAGATGGTGAAGCCATAAGATGAAAGAAAGTAGCAAACTCCTTAGTCATCTCTTTGAAGTGAGCAACTCAAACCTCATCAGAATGGGATGTGAGCAAGAATAACCTTTATTCTATTAAGCCATTGAGATCTTGGGGTTGTTCGTTTACATCTGAAAAACATTTTAGGATTTTAGTTGACAGTAAGTGCATATGAATCAACTAAAAGAGTGCTTCCTACTCTTAACTTCTCAGCAGGATTCAACCGCCAGCCTTCTCTCCTAATGAAATAATGATTTCCTCTGGAAATACCAACATCCTCTAGGCGTTTATTTGTTTGTTTTTAATATCTTGCTAGCTGCTCCTTTCTGTCTTTCTCTGCATTCTCTTCCCAAGGGCTATTAATTAGTTTCTCGAGGTTCAGTGCTCTGACTTTTCCTCTTTTCACTTGATTTTCTGTCATATGGATTCAATTACCATCTACCTATATGCAGAAGACTCACAAATTTATATCACTACCCCAGAACACTCTTCTGAGCTCCAGACGCACATAATAAAACTTCCTACTTGATATTTCCTCTTGGATTTTTCAATGACTTCCCTTGCAAAACTGCATTTGTAATTGTTCCTTCCAAATCTGACCCCCTTCCAATGTTTTTCACCTCAATAAATGGTGCCATCCCTCCAGTCACATGATATAGAAGCTACAAGACCATGAATCCTTCTTTCCCTTCATCCACCCCTCCCCTTCCCCACATTATATGAGTTATTATCAAGCTCCATTATTTTTCCTTCTAAATATGTCTCAATTCTATTGTCTTCATGACGGCTCCAACCACCTACCTTGCCATTATCTCTCACCTGGGCTGTACAATAGCTTTTTTACTGATCTATATTCACATACTTCATGGTATTCTTTTTAAAATTAAAATTCATCTCCCTCCAATTTAAAACTTCCATGGTTTCCCATTTGTTCTGTTAAAATGAAGATAAAGCACGGCCTCAAAGATCCTGCATGATCTGGCACCTTCTACACCTGGGCTCACCTCACTTTCTGCAGGCTTCCCCTTTTTTTGTTTGATTCATGTTAGACTTCTTTCCATTTCTCATACTTTCACTAGGTTGCTTCCTACCATCCCCACTGCACATGCTCTACTCTGTGCCTCAGACACTCCTCTCTCCTCCCTTTACCCTATTAACTCTATCACTTCTTTAGCCTTCTGCTCAAAAGAAGTCTTTTTTGATCCCCCTGATTAGTTCAAATCCTCCTGTTAACAGGTTCTCATAAGACTGTATACCTTTTCTTATCAGATCTTATGTGATTGATTCCTCTCCGTATCTTTCGCTAAACTATAAGTTCTATGAAAGTAGGGGCTCATTTTTATATCCAGAACCTAATAAAGCACCAGACATAGTTTAGGCTCTCAGTAAATATTTGCTGAAGGAAGAATGAAAGAGAAGAAGCAAGGAAGGGGAGAAAGAAAAATAGGAAGAAAGGAGGAAAGGAGAAGGAAAAAAGACAGGTCAATCTCTTTTCTACATATGCTGATGTGCACCTGGAGCATTGGGTTGGTTTCTGAGTGCTACATTTTGAGACAAAAGTTAACCTGAATATGTTCAGAAGGGAGGAACCAGAAAAGTAAGAGGAGGCCAAATTGGAATTCGAGCCCCAGACAGATAATTGGATGTCTTTTACAATATCTTTCGATCAAGAGATTCTGTTTTAAAGAAATATGGTATACTATTTCATGATGTGAAATAATTTACATCATTCTTTTTTTTTTAAAACAAATCAAGGCATTCAAAGGGAAAACACTTTCAGGTTTGTAAATAATCTTCAACATCTTTTACTGAACAAAAATGCTTGCAAACATTCTGCAATGTCTCCAGACACATATATTGATTAGCACATTTGAACCCCTTTTCCTGCTATTTCTATACTAATTTAATGAAATTATCTCCTTCAACAAATCTCCTGAATAGTCTCCTATGAACATCTATGGTCTACTTCAGGAGAAAATAGTTTATAATAACTGTCAAAATCATTGTTTTATATTAAGTAGAATTATCGCCTGATTATTTCTAGGTTTGATTTTTTTCTTCTGGCTTTTGACAAAATGCATATAAATATGAAATTTATGTAGCCATGTAGCCATGAATTAAGTTAAAATTAATTAATAACCAGATTAACTGCCAACTATGAACATTAATAAAAGTGACTAACCAAGTTATAAAATTATCTGCTATTGTTATATATTGGGAATTGTCAATTTCCTTAAAAGTTGTGGATATTTATTATATATCATAAGCAATTGTTTGAACTTTCATATTTTTTTCATTTACACTTCTCTTTTTATACTTAAGAATTCCACAATGCCAAATACATCCTTTTCATCACTTACAAACCTTTCAACTACGTATCAGAGGAGTTTTTGTTTGTTTGTTTTAACACAAGTAAAAATAGACAATCAAATGACTTGATTCTGAATTAAGGAAAGATATTATCTAAATTAAAAGAAAGATCTATATTCTGCAATACATAGCTCACAGCAGAACATTAAGCTGGACCCAGCTAAATCAGTCACCAAGAACTCAGTAAGTGATCACTTTTAGGAAACAGGAGCAAGAGCTGAGCTCCACAGTCTTGCAGCTCATCATGTCGTCAGAAGAGGGGCTATCAATATCCACTTATTGTGGGGAAGAGGCCTAGACTAAAGCATTGCCCACAAGAATATGGGTGAGGAGAAACTCTGAAAAATCACATAGGGTTGGCCACCGGCTTCAAAACTCCAAATAGGTAAAGGCCAAAGATAAGTCAAGTGGAAGAACTAGACTTCAGTCACTGGTGAAATCTCATGGGATTGTCTTACAACAGAGTCCAAATCAGCGTTGCTACTGAAGAAATCAAAGAGTCAAGAGCAAAATGGCTTCAAATGAGCCTTAAATAAATGGAAGACATTTAGAGTCCTTCGGATAGTGAGCAGAGAAGAATCTGAGAGATTAATATAAAATGACCACATTGACACTATGTCAGTCATACGTGAATTCAGAAAGTTAGTGATGTTAAAAAAACTACTTTTGCTTCAGTTACATTAATGTATCTTATGAAACCATTCTGAAGCAATAAACTTTGACAACAAAAAATTATATGACTCACTGACTCAGACCCTCCTTTCATCATTCTTGCATAAATCTGGCCATTGGCAGCATCTAAGCAAGACAAGAAATGAAGATTTCAAGTTGCAAAAAACATTTCTGAAATGCCTTTCCAGAAATAGTTTATAAAATGCACTTGGCCATCTTATCTGAATAAATACATTTATAAATATTGTTACTAGGTAGCAAGATAGCAAGTGATCCTGTCCAATGTTTGGGGGAAATTTTATGGTTGGCAAATACAGTGTAAAATTTGCAAACATATTGGGTTATAAGTATGTTTACATTGGATAAGTGAAAAATCCTAGCTTATGCAGTCTGCTTCATTAACATTGACAGTCAATTTGAAGAAAATAGGCCCCAAAGTTCACTTTTCCTATCAAAACTTTTGGGTCAAAATTATTGGGAAAAATATTTCAACTCACATCTCTCTTGGTTTTTAAGGGAAGAGATGTCAAACTTGTGAAACATCAAATATTTGTTACTTGACAAGATTAAAAGAAATTCCATTTGAAAATACTTGCTGGCAACATACTCTATGATTTCATTTAAAAAATCCACTAATGAGCTTTTTGTGTGTGTTTTTTCATTGCCTTGAACCTTGTAAGCTTGAATCACTTACATTCTATTTGCAGTTAACTCTTGGAAGTAGCACATGTAATTCAACCCTGAATCTAAATCTCTAATCACTTGGTTTTGACAACTTCTGTTTAGTGTGTTCTGCCAATAATATATTAATTAGTTGTGACCCAGTGGTTCCAGGTCATTGCAGACAAGCAAACAAAACTCCAGGGATTACATGCTAAAACTCAGCTATCTTCTTGACTGCTTTGTAAAATAAAGGAAGTGGAGACCTAGAGTAATTCTCATAAAGACCAGAAGAAGAAGAGGGGCTGGGGACACATGGATTATCAAAATTATACGTCACTATGAATTGTTTACTTTGACCACATCAACCTACTCAGAGTGGTCCTACCAAATTCTGCCGAGTTTGTAATGAAGACATAAAAGACTAAATAAATAACTTTAGTTTTATGAAATGGTTGGTACAGAAAGTGCACTGATACATAATAGAAGCAAGTGTGGAAAACATTTGTGCACTACAGCAAGGAATGTAGCTCCACTTAGAGGAGAATTATCATATCACCTGTCCCAGTCATATCAGCATTTAGTTGAAAGTAGTTGTTCTCCCAAAAGATTGATAATAAATGTCTCGTCTTTGTTATTCAGTAATAACAATAAAGATCACTGGGGAAAATCAGTATTTATAAACAATCATTGATTTAAACTTATTACAGTTAAAAATCTTTGTGTATATAAAAATGAAATGATATCAGCAGAATTTATATGATTATAATACTGACGATTGAAAATAAAAATAAATCTTTGTAGTATAGTTTGCTTTACATTCTTTGAATTTTAGAGAGAAGGGTGTCCTGACTTTTTAAACAATTTCTCCATCAGAAACACTAATTTCCTTCTATATTCAGTGCTAGGCAGAGATGTGGATGTTTTTGCTTTTCCCAGCATGTGGTATTGACTTTGGAGTAAAACTTAAATGAGACCCAGATGTTTCTGCCCTTCATCCTCTAAGTCCTGCCTCCAGGCCTGAGGTCACTGGCTCTCCTTAGCCCAACCCTGATTCGTAACTCACCACCTTTTGGAGTTTCTTAAAAATGATCCACCTTCCTCAAAATATTTTTGAGATATATAGACTTAATTGAATACTTTGAGAGGAGAGAAAGGAGGTTTGCTTTGCAAACTCCATAGTAAACAACCTAAAAATTATACAAAATTTTCCCCTAATCCCTTTTCTCAAACACCCGCTATCCTTCCCTTTTTCTAACCATTTTAGCTGGGTTTTTCCCTCTCCTTTTGGATCTTTCCCTGGAAACCTCAAATTACTTCCCTTTCTTTTGTGCAGAGCCATTCAACTCTGCCAGTCTTTCATGCCAAACACAACACACTCAAACACAGTATGGCGTTCAGCCAAAAGGCCCTCCAGATAACAAGACCTACCTGCTTTATAAGGCAATTTATTAACCCATTAGGATCTCATCTTCCATACTAAGAAGTTCATCCGAGTGTTGTTTTTTTTTTCTTTCTAAAAATATACATTGTTCTCCCTAAGAAGAATTCTATGGAATAAAAATTTCTCCATCTCTTTTAATAAAACAGTCACTTTTCCTGATTTAGCAATTCCAATAGCCTATAACTACACAGTAAGAAATGATAAGGAATGTGATAATTCCCAGACATATGTATCAATTCCCTAAAGATTTCTCTCCTAGAATAAATTCTAGGAAATTCTAATTTCAAAGTATAAACTGCCACATGGTTTTTGGTCTATCTAGACCTGGTTTTAAATAGATATCCTTCTTTGAAAATAATCTTTGGTCACCACCCATCATCACTCCTCCACTCCACTCCCCTAGTATGTACATTTTTTAGAAGGCCTCAGAAAATTGTATATCTCATAAGTTAATATCTATGGATCCAAACCTTTTAAAGGAGCACATTCATCCAGTGAAATAATTTATTCAAAGATCCTCTCTTCTTGTAACAGACTGTACCAAAGACAATTTGGACTTGCAAATGTAGGTGTTAAAAGAATAACTGTATGTTTAAGATGTAACTGATGAAACTAAATGAGCATTGCTTTATGAATCTAAGAAGGGTATTGGTGAAATGATGAGTGAAGGTAAGCGGGGGATGCCTGTTTGATTTTCCAGTTGTGCATTCGACACCATGTTAACTGGGCAAGAAAAGGGACTTAGGCTTCTCAGAGTCACAGATTCAGTCCTGACTGTGGTTCCATCATTAACTGTGTAGCACCAGTGAGTTATGTCATTTTTTGAATTCCAACTTTCTCATCTGTAAAAGAGGGATAACAAATCCTGCCTCAGAACATTATTGTAAGAATTAATTGTATAAGTTTTACAGATGGAAAGACATCACTGCACTGCCATTGGGTTTTCATAGATGCAGAAAGTGAACCTCACCTTCCTCCTAGCCTCAGTTCAGGGTGTTTCTCTATGAGCCCTCCAAATTATCTGTGCTTAACTCTCAACAGTCTTCCATGGAGATTCCTTTGATCTAACTTCTCTAAATATTTGCTAGGTTAGCTCTAGAGCCACTTTCGGACTTTCATGGGCCCTGGGCACTTTTGCCTTTGGGGACTTCTCCTTTCTCCATAAAAACATATTGAAAATTATGTTTTGTGACTATTATTATAATATTAACTTTTCTTCTGATTTTAAAAATAAATTAAAACACTTTCATGAGCCCCTAAAAGTATCTCAGGCCCTAGTTACTCTGCCCACTGAGCCTAATAGATAAGACCATCCTGATTAGCTTCTTGCCCCTGTTTGAGGCTCCAATTTTCCATTCGTGGTACTTTTTCTCAAGTAGTTAAGGAAAACTCTCAATATCCTCTCTTCTTTTTCTTTTTGCTGTGCACATTAATTTTCTCTAATCTCTCTTCAGAGACTCAATCCTCTTATCCTTTTATCATTTTGGTTGCTCTCTTTGGGTTCTAGCCAAGGTATTGATGTTTCCTTTTGGTGAGAGTAAAATTATACATGATACTCTGGGCCACCTGATATAGACCATGTTAAATAAAATGATTTATTTCCTCTTGAGACATGTGAAACTCTACTTTTTGAACTTTTCTAAGTGCATTTGTGCTTTTTAATTTTTATTTGTTTTTAGTAGCTTATAAGGGCATATTTAATTTCTTTTGAACTCTTACCCTCAGCTTTTACTGCTTTCCAAATCTCATTGTTTCATTTGTCCCTTTTTTGACTTCATACACAGAATATTCTCAAATCATTAATAAATCAAACACTTAGCCATGGAGATTCAGCATACCATCACCTGTCTCTAAAGTGTAGCCATTAAAAGAAAGGAGCAACCCAGGGGACCCAGATTTTAAGAGTTTATAACAGAAAGGCACATGAAATATGACACAATTCACTTTTTATTGGTACTTAGTGATCACTTAACTTAAAACATTTACTTTACATTTATCTAAAAGTCATTTACACTATCTTGTTCTATTTTATTTTATTAACTAATTTTTATTTTATTCTTCATTTTTTAATTTGAGATACTTAAACAGATATGATTTCTCTTTGTTTTCTCCACAATTTTACTGATGAACATTGGATTAAAGTCTTTAAAAATTAATATGATACATTTTTATTTATACTTTGCCTTATTCTAAAGAAAAGATTTAAAGTGGCATATAAAAATGCATGAAATATGGTGACAAAAAAAATTCAAAATAAAGTAAGAAAAAGTCAAAGAGAAAATAAAAATAAGAAAAGAAGTTGGAAAAAGATATGTATAATAATATATGCCATGTGTGCATACAGTCTTGCTAGAAACAGGCCATGGATTTGACCTGAAGCTCAGTTTTTGAATACTAAGTAAAGCAAATTATGTATGCCTTATTTTTTACACCTAAAAACTGATTAAAAAATATTTACCAGATACTCACCTAGGATAAACAAAAATAATATCAAATGATTTTTAAATGGCTGTGACTCCTTTCAAGGGAAGACAAAGCATTATACTGTAAAGCTCACCTCTACCCCGTCCCCCTCAAACTTCCCATTTGCTCATATATGATTTCTTAGTAACACAAGGAAATTTGTCAATTATCTATAGCTAGAAATTCTTATCTGTTTTTTAAAAATCATCATGGCTGTTAAGTTGTGCACTGACAAACTAGGGGATACTATTCACAGATTACATGTTGGAAATAAAAAATTGGGAAAACCCAGAAAAGTATAAAGAATATATAGAAGAGTATAAGATTAATCTTAATTGCACAGAGATAATACCCATTAATACTATATTCTTTTCCAGTTTTATCTTTCTAAGGACAAATTCCTAAAAGTGGAATTCTTGCATCAAAATATATGATTATTTTTAAAACATAATTTGTCAAATTACCCTCCAATCTGTCATATATATGGAAGGCCATTTCATTACATACTTGCTTATTCTGTGGCTTAGTTTCTTCCTTTATAACATGAAGATAATATAACCTTGTATTAATGATATTAATATATTATCTGTTTCCTCATCTATAAAGTGAAGATATTACCGAACAATAACATTAGTACTTCACAAGGTTATTGTAAATATTAAATGAGTTAGCAATATATAAAGTACTTGGAGAAATGCCATGTGCATTTTAATATTTTCTTTTGAAAATTTGGTAGATAAAAATAATTTATTTTTTTCATATTTCTTATTTAAAATATGGAATGCATTATTATATATTCGGTGAACAGTTTTGCTTGTTTCATTGTCTATTCAGATCATTACCACAACTTTCTAATGGTTGCTTGATTATTCTTATTTTATATACTTTTGTATACTAGATATTAACCCTGTATCTGACATAAAAGTTTCAAATATTTTCCTCATTTCTTGTTTTTTTAATTTTAGTTTTATGTTTCTTTACAGGCAGATGTTTAAATTTTTTAAGTCAAATGATAAATCTTTTTGTGGGTGTTTTTTCTTTTCTTTTGTTTTCAAGAGGTGAATCATTTTCCTGTGGTTGCTGTAACAAATGCCACAAACTAGGTGACATAAAAATAACAGAAATTTATTCTCCCACAGTTCTAGAAGCTAGAAGTCCAAAATCAAGGTGTCAGTGGGTACGGTTCCTTCTGAAGGCTCTGAAGGTAAACATAATATGTTCTCATAGTTCTCTCCGAGCATAGTTCTATCAAGTTATCTCTCGATGCTGGTGGTTCTCCAGCATCCTTGGCATTCTTTGGCTTGTGGATGCATCACTCTAATCTTTGCCTCCATCTTTACATGGTCTCATTCCTGGTATGTCTGTGTCTGTGTGTTCAAATGTTTCTCTTCTTTTTAAAGACACCAGCCATATTGAGTTTAGGGCCAATCTTCATCCAGTATGACCACATCTTAATTTGATTATATCTGCAAAAACACTATTTCCAAATCCATTACTTTCACTGGTTCCAGGCAGATACAAATTTTTGTGAGTCATATTCGACTTAGTACAGGAAGTAATTCCAAAATCACAAAAATATTCACCTATGTATTCAGTTTATTTTTACATTGTTCTTTAATCGATCTGACTCTCCGTTGTTTTCTGATGTAATTAGTAATTAATTATTTAGGCCAGGGTATATCATCTTGAAATGTAAGAGTCTTCCCATTTTTTTTCAAGTGGTAATGAAAAAGTAAAATATCAGTTTACCATTTAAATAAAAACTTAGTAGTTTCACACACTAAGAGAAATGAGAAAAAATTTAAAGTACAATTTGATGATTCAGAGCTTACCTAAAAAATACCAGGTTTGATTTCCATTGCCGATTGCAAAATAAGGACGCCTCACTCTTAGACATCTTAGTATTTACTAGACAATCCTCACCTTTTTTTTTTCTCTTAATAAGATTTACATGCTTTTATATGGATGAAATCACACTCTGACTTATCAGGACATGCTCAACTTAAAAGAAAATATTTGTAGCACAAGAAGCCCTTCAGCAATTTTGTGTGTGTGTGTGTGTGTCTTCAGTTATCACATGGGGTAATTTCATGTCACATTTTCCCTCAGATTTAGCCTTCAGATGCATGAACACTGTACCCAGTGCTCTGACTTTATTCATCTCTATTTGTCCCTCATCATCCTGGAGCGGTTATACTCACAGGACACTGCTTGTTAACCATATACTTTCCTATAGTGATCTTCAATTATTTTAGTGTCCACTGGGTTCCCTCCTTAGGTTGTCATGCTGTGTTATGTTACAGTCAGCAATGCCTTGTGCTTTGATTCGCCACATAGTCTCTAAGACTACAATCTTCTCTATCTTACCTGAAATATCTGTGCATAGACTAGTATGTTAATTTATCAACTCCAGTTATCTTTTTTTCTGGAGGTCTGTATACTTCTGCGAAAGATTTCAGATGGTTGCTTATCCTAATAAAAATTATTTTATTGGAGAAATTTCACTGCAATACTTTCTGGATTGTATAGATGCCACTTAACATAAGATTTAAGTGGTTTTCCAGATTAATATATATATTTAATATAATCTACATAACAGTAAAATTGTAAAAATTATTTTCAATCAGCTGCTAAATATACTAATGAAAATACTTCTGAATTTGGACTTCTGGGCACTGGGAATAAATAGAACATAAATCAATAGGCTAATATTAAATTAATTAAATATTAAAACAATATAATAAAAATCATTTTGGTAGAATTACTTGCCTTATCAATAGCTTTTATCTCTTATATAATGTAATTTAAGATATAAGTGGCTAAGTAATATTAGGACACATAGACATTAGAACTAATTGGGTGTTCATTATTTTATACATGAATATATCTAAACATTGTTACATTTAGACATAAAATATATAAATATACGATAGGCCCCATTCTCAACCGTGTTTCCTCAAAACCACCAGCAAAGCCATCCCTAGATATAAATATTATCATAAGCTCTCTGAGTTCCCTTTGGTTTTTCTACATCATTGTCCTCAATACAAAGTCATTGAGATCTGCAAGGGGCTTTCCTTTGAAATAAGTTTTTATTGGTTGATAGAGAATTTTAGTTCTGTGAGAGACAACATATCTTAAATAGAATATTTAATCTAGAGATATTAACAAATTTCCATAGGTTTCTGAACTATAATCAGGTTGTTGTGAAGGCCTGGTTACCGTTATGACTCATCTATTCTATTCATCCAACAAATAAGTATTGAGCATCTACCATGTGCCTAGCTTACATCAGTATTTTAATAACAATAGAAAAAACTGCTATCATCGAGATGAAGTGGTTGTATATGGATATTTTTTTTAGATCAAAGAAGGAAGTCTTAGTCATTTGGGCCCTCTTTAGCAGTCAGATAAGTGCAATTCATTAATGGGAGAGCATAAAAGCAACAATACCTGGCACAAATTAATTGACTTGAGATTGCATTGACTTGAAATTCTAGACTATGGGTAAGAACAGCATCAAACCAAATAATATGTTCATTTGGTCCTTTAATCTTTTGTCCAACAGCGGAATGCTAAACCACAGGAGAAAGTATCCTCCCTCATAAACAATAATGATTTGTGTCTGATATCAGCTGCGAGGCCATCCAGAAACAATCCCTCACTATCGCCTGGCTCAACTGAGCAGCTGCCATTTCTCTGGCCCAGCTTTTACTGTTGCATTGCTGGGCAACGCAAACCACGGTCCTGCACCTCCTCCTGGGCCTGCCAGAATGATGGTGATGTCATTGTTCAAGCCAAGAGGAACAGGACCATAATGTGTAGATGCACACCCTAGCTAGCTCAGCTGTCCTCCTCTCTGGTGCTTCTCTCCTGCCAGACCAATGGCCAGCCCAGTTTGTCTCACAACTGTGGTGTAGACATATATAGCATCACAAGAGACACATAGACCATCTGGAGAGACACAAACAAATCTGGTCGGGTCAGACTCAGTTTCATTAACTTCCCATAGGAGAAAAAGTATAACCTGAGTGTTAAAGAGGGCCACACATGGGATTCCCTATTCCAAATGCCTATTCTCTTTTTTTTTTTAATTGTATTTTAATCTGTAATTTCCCTTTGACAGCACAATTGTCCCTAGATGTAGCCTTGTTTATCGTACCTCGTACCCAGGGAAGGGAGTTAAGGGAATCATCATCTTTCGTGATGGTTCATATCTCCATCTTGGTGATTTTACTGACATCCATGCTGGGATCACCACTTCTGTCCAGATGACTCTCCCATAACTTCATTTTGAATTCTAGAACTTTGATGCTAGAAGTAACTATTCAGTTTATCCTGTTTGACCCCCAAGTTTTAAAGATAAGAAAACCGAAGCTCCAAGATGTACAGTGACCTTCCAAGTTTATACACAGAAGGGGCTAATAAAACCAAGATTACAACTTGAGCTCCCAACTCCCAATCTAGTGCTCCCTCCACCTCTCCATGATGGATCTGATGCCTCTCAAAATAGCTCATCCCCTCTTCTTATTTTGATTTTATGGCTACTTCTGTATTCCAAATGGTCATTAACTTTTACATGTTTTTCTAAAAGTTTCCTGGCTGATATCCCAATTGTATTCTCAAATTCATCTAAGATAACCACTAGGTAACATCTTAAAACTCTTTAAAAGAGCTCTGTTTTAACTCAGCAATTGCCCTTCTGGGTATTTACTCAAAAAAAAAACAAAAAACAAAAAACAATAATTCATAAAAATCTATGCTTTCCTGTGTTCATGGCACCACTATTTACAATAGCCAAGATATGGAAGCAACCTAAATGCTAATCAACAGACAATTGGATAAAGAAGTTATGGTTCATATAAAAAATGGAATATTTTCAGCCATAAAAAATGAAATCCAATCATTTGTAATGACATGGATGGACCTAGAGGTTATTGTGCTGAGCAAAATAAGTCAGACAAAGATAAATACCATATGGTTTCACTGATACATGAAATGTACAGAACAAAAAGAATAAATTAATCGAAAACAGACCCACAAATATAGAGGACAACCAGTGACAGTGGAAGGGATGTTGCTGGGAGAAAGTGGAGAGGGGTTAAAGAAGTATAAATTAGTAGTTGATAAAGGGTCACAGGGATGGGGAGCACGGCATAGGGAATGCAAAGAGCAGTAAAGTCATAATGGCTAGGTGTAGAGCCAAAAGGGAAGACAGAGTAGTCAGCGGGATTGTTTCATAAATATATATAAATGTCTAACCAATATACTGCATACTTGAAACTAATAACAAAATTTTCAAAAACATAAAAAACAAAAACAAACAAAAAAACGAGCTCTGTTTCTTTGTGTTTGTGATTATTCTAACTCAAAATCCTTTAATGATTTCTTATGGCCTCAAGTTGGGTCAAAAGTAGATCCAATCCACCGTGCCTGCTTTTCTCCAGTTCCCTGTTCCTGGAATGCTGCTCATGCTTTTCTATTTACTGCTCCTTCTATTTGAAAAGACAACACCACATCTCTACCTGCCAATAGCTTCCAAAGCTTTCAAGACTCAAATCAGTGGTCGCCTCCTCCATGAAGCCATCTTTTATTCCCCAAATTGACAGCAACCTCTTCCTTCTCCCATGACAGGTCATTTTTCTCTCTCATATAGCATCCAACCCCTATGTAGTTACTAGTGTATATATTCTTAACTCTTTAAGTAGACTTTAAAATTTCCTGTGCCTGATAATTTGTCCTATACAGCCTAGTATACTCCCCCAAACAGTGCATTGAATATGGTTTATGCTCAATTGACTGTCATACCATTAGAGCAGGATATGACAACAGTATAGGTTAGCTTAGAAAGTATATTTTTACTTGCAATTCATATATGAAGCAACACACATTCTTGGAATGAGGAACCAAAGCCCAAGAAAATGGGATATTTTTTCTTTCTCTTGCTTTTCAAAAAAAATTTTTTGGCAAAGAATTTCTTTTAAAATGTTTTGTATCAGTAAAATACAAATAACATAAAATTTACCAGCTTGACCATTTTAAGTGCACAGTTCAATGGTATTAAGAACATTCATGTTGTTGTGTAACCATCATCACTATCTATCTCCAGAACTCTTCTTACTTCTAAAACTGAAACTCGATATTTATCAAACAATAACTCCTCACTCTCCTCTTCTTTCAGGCCCTGAAAGCCACCATTCTACTTTATGTCTCTATAAATTTGACTACTCTAGGTATCTCACATCATGGAATCATACAGTATTTGTCATTTTATGACTGGCTAATTTCAGTTAGCATAGTGTCCTTAAGCTCTGTTTTTTTTTATTATTATTCTAACTTAAAATCCTTAAGGTTCATTCCCTTTTAAAGCGAAATATATTCCACTGTATGTATATGCCACATTTGTTTATTCATTTATCCATAAATGGGAACTTGTGTTGCTTACTCATTTGGGCTATTGTAAATAGTGTTGCTGTGAACATGGATATACAAATATCTCTTCAAGACTCCCTTTTTTTCCCCAATTCTTATGGTTGTATACCAGAAGCGAAACTGCTAAATCATATAGTAATTTTATCTTTAATTTTTTGAGGGACTGCCATACTGTTTTCCACAGATTTTGTGCCATTTACATTCAAAAGTGAAATTAAAAAAAAAAAAATTCTGAAAGTCTAAGATGTAACAAAATACCTATAGTAAAAAAAAATAATAGAAACTATAGCTCTGCTATTCAAACTGCTTCAGTCAGATGAATCACAGGTGGTGTTCCAAAGCCAATTGATGTAAAGTATATGACATATATACCTTGAGTTCCTGAGCCTCACTGTGCATCAGACTCCTCCCACCAGCTATCCTGAGCTAGAATCTCTGGGAACTTGCAATTAGATAGAGCTCCCCCAGTGATTATATGTCCTGGGAGAGTCTTATATGTATAGTCTTCAGTAGCTATTTCAATTCATGGACTATGAGTATATCCACAAACTCATTTGGTGCTGATGGTATTGGGGCTGGGGAAGAAGAACAACCAGTGAGTATTTATTTTAAAATACCTACTTGTGTAAATAGAGTCACAGTCATGACCATACCTTGGGGCAGGACCCCTGTACATGCTGAGTCCACTCCAGAGTGGTGGGCAGAGTAACTGGAGCCAGTGGGATGGGCCTTGGGACCTGACTCAACAGGGAGGAAGTGAATAGAATGATAGATGGTGGTCAGAGGATTCTAGAAGAAGCAACGCAACAGAGGACCTAAGAATAGGCAGAACTTGGAAACTAGGTAGTTGGCATCAGGGAATTCTATCAGTGGAGAGTGGGCAAGACAAAAGTAGAGATAGGGAAGGAAGATCCCAGTCTTAGTGGTATTTGGAATTTTACAAATTTAAGAAGGCGGGCAAAATGGAACAACCAAGGCATACAATAGGAACTAGGCTAACATTAAAGGCAACATTCTTTTTTCCATGATTTCTTTATTTTGTCATCCTTTTATCCATGTAGTAACATTTGCTGTAGACCTACTTGGTGTGTGGCAATAAGATTCTGGGTCCAGAGTGCTCTTCTGGAATCCTCCAATTCCTTTTACTTGTGGCAAAGAATGGTCCAGAGGCCCCACCACAGACTATTGTTACTAATACCCTATAAACTGGTTGGTTTGCTTACTTTAATTAGTATATGCATGTGTGTGTGTGTGTGTGTGTGTGTGCGCGCGCACACACGTTTTCTGAACAGTCTAGATCTGTGAATAAAAAGTGGGCCCTCTTTCAGGAGGTATTTCAACAATATCATGAAAAAGAGCATTTCAGTCTGTGAGCATCATTTTGCATTCTAATTTTGCCAGCACTCTCTTGATTATTTCAGGGAATTATTACCCAGCCAGTAAACTTTATTTTCCTTAATTTTTCCCTTTTTTTTTTATAACTTCTCTCTTATCTGCTCATGACTTTTTCATTGCTCCTAAAATTAACATGTAGGTGGGAGTAGAAAAAATAACTAAACTAAAATTAGTCATGTTTCTACCCTTTAGCAGTGGTGATATGATTTAGTAGAGGGGAAAAAAAATGGAACTGTGAACTAAAATTATGCTTTTGAATTATCTGAAGATTTCACTCATTCCTGTTATTTCTAACTGCAAGAAAGAACTCTGTGTTCACTGTGAGTGGAGAAAAGGTTTCATGCAAGAACACAGTCCACTTCCATGCTTCCTGCCAATTCTGAACAAGCATAAATTGTGTTTATTTCTCAAACATTGAGGTTAGCAATCTTAATTTAAAATATGCTGCCCATAATTTCATTACTTATATATTTGTTAATTAAACTAGTAATGTTATCAAAACAAAACTGAGTTTCAATTTAGTTTTGCAAATATATTTTCACCACCCAAAACAGTTTTATAGCTTAGTATAAATACAGAGCATTCTTTGAATAGATAATCATCATTACCTGAATCAAGCAAGTGTTTGAATGCCCTTCCTTCTTTTGATGGCACTTTATTTCTGACTTTAATGATAAGGGGCTGACTTACCCACCCCTTGGTAAGTAACTTACCAATAACTTTAATTGCATCCATTATTATTTCTGAAACTATGCTCATTTAATCTGTACTATCTTCATGACATCTTGATTGTTAAATAGATGTTTAAGGTTATCACTTTTGAGAATTTCTGTGAAAGAAATTCAGTGCTTTGGAAGTAGAGGGAGAATGACTTACTCTGCTCTAATCTTTGTTACCTTATGCAAAAATTAAATATGAAAATTCAACACAGATGCTTTACAATGGCAAGATTCAATGTAAGTGTTATGATTGACATATCTTTCTATTTCTAGTCCATTGTTTTCCAAAGTCGATCAAAGCATCCCTAGCCCATAGGATGCTCCACAAAATGTGGTTCTCAGGTCAGATGCATTTGGAAAATGTTGCACTGCATTCTCACATTTGGAGATGTCCAAGGCCCATTAGTATTACAGACGGAATAGACTTGCTGTAAAGTAACCTAATAACTTTATTCAAGTATTTTCCATACTTATTCAGAGAACTTTTCCTCCCCCCATGGAAATAGTGTTTCAAGAAACACATTTCAAGAATCAGTGCTCTTTTTCATGCATAAAACACATTTACTAGTACCTGTATCATTAATACATGTTAAACATACAACACAAAAAGAGCTACCTTCTGACCAGCAAATTATGTGCTAGCTTTAAAATACAATGTAGATTTTCCACTAAATGGCATGCTCTTGCATTCAGAAAATTAACTAGGTGATACCTAACTAATTATATCAGATAGTTAAAATTAAGGTGCTGAGGAAAAGTACAATAACTAAATATCTCCTTGGCTTTTTGCATTTTCAATAAATTATAAATCAGATTTATAAAGTCTTAAAATTATTATTCATTTCTCTTTGAAAAGACAAGTGTTCATAGGGATGTGAGAATTAATACTTATTTTCTCGACAAGATGAATTATTTTAAGTTGTATTTCTTCTCAAAGATCATCATTCTTGCCAGCGAGCTTTCAAAAGTTATAACTAAAAAAAATGACAGTGGTCTCTTTCTCCGTTTTGACTTTTCCTTTAACTGATATTATGTGTCAACAAAATTTACTAATTTCCTCTTACCTATGTGAGGGCTTACTTTACTTGGGGCTGATATATTCATGAGTCTTGGATGTTAGAAGAACTAGCACTGGACAGCCATCAGCATCCATGCATTCCTGTCTCATCTTTGCTCTTACGAGTAAACAAATCCATTTTGCCTGTGATTAAGTTTTCACATTGTGGAAAGTAAAGCAAATGAGAGGCAAATGGACTTTAAAATACTTGGCCCGAAATAGGGGGCTTGGGAAATGGGTTAATGTTGAATGTAAAAGGTGGAAGTCACTTCAGAAATCATCTAATTCAGGAATTATCAATGCTGGAAACAGGATAGAATTACCTGGGCAGTTTGGAAATGAAGAGCAGTGCTTGAGGGCCCAGCATACAGAGATTTGGATTTAATTGATCTAAGATAGAGTCTGGAATTTGGAATTTAATACATTTTTTTCATCTCCAGGTGGGGAAGAGGGATCTAAAGTATAGTTAGGATCAAGAACAATTAATCTTCTCAAACTTCCTCATTTTATGAAAGAGAAATTTATTGAGCCATTGAGTGATTTGTTTTCTTATTGTTGCAAAATTAATTCATTCATTTGAATCAGAAAACAGACCTGCTGATTCCTAACCAGAGTACTTTTGACATACGGAGTTGCCTCTCCTCGCCACTTTTCTTAGCTGTGTGCCGTGGGCAAGTGATACAACCTCTCTGTTACCTTCTCAATTGCACCCAACAAGGACCATTTTAGGATCAAATAATAAATGCAGAACATGCCTGCGCAAATTTAGATGGCATTGCTAATTCATTACAAATGACTCAAACTACACTGTTCATTTACAATAATTAACAGTATGTTTCCCAGTAACTTTCACTTGAAAAAGTACTTTCCTCAATTTTTATTTGAAATCTAAGACTACCTCTTGGCATGTTATTCACTTTCAGATTCAGTCTCTTTTCTGAATTTACTGAGTGGTTCTTAGGCATCTGTCCCTACATCCGACCCAATCCAGAACATTATGCTTTCTGAATGGATTTTAAAAAGAAAACAAAAGTACGAATTCTTAATTGAATATGTTAGCTTCATATCTTGGGCCACGACAGAGCTTTGAGATACTACAAAAAAAGAAACAATTGAAGAGAAAGTAATTTTTCTAAACCTTCCCGCAGGGACTCTGCCAGCACCCTGGCCTCTGTAGAATGGCCAACTTGCCTCCCTCACCTGCTATATCACTGAGCCTCACCAGCTGCTCCCTCCATTCCAGTAGAGCCTTCATCATCAGTGGATCTACTCTATACCCAGAGGAAGGCTGCAGAAGAAGATGGAGTAAGGCTACCCACAGGATTGGATGCCAGGGCTGCCAGAGTGTCTCTGCAGAGCATATGAGCTGGGTTGCCTCGATGCTGGAACTCAAGATGATTCTTGAAGTGCTCTTTAGAATCTTGACATCATTGGAAGCCAGTGGGGATGGATGAGTTGTTCAGCAGTTGGCTTCTACTCTTATGCTCCCACCACTATCCTGAAAAAATGTAGAAAGTACCACTGACAAATGCCTAACTGGCCCGTGAGTACACTGACCCAGAAACTGCCATTATTTCTAGGCCATCAGGATTTAACTTGATGCCCCACTGGGAACTGCAGGGCTGCCTGCCTGGTCCTCATTACCATGAAAAATCAAAAGTTGGCAGTATGTCAGAGGGCTTCTGTGGACATCGCTTTTCACCTACCATAGAGTGATGGCAGTTTGTAGGAAAATCATTCCACAGAAAGTCCCTAGAACGTGCTAATCTAAGCAGCTAACATCATTCTTTCAAAATCAATCATGCCATGGTTTCAGCCTAATTACTGAAATTGGTGTTTAGGCTCAAGAAGTCAGTAAATACCAAAATGTAAGTTTTATTGCAGCTCCAGGAAAGATGCTATGTATGAACAGAAATGTGTTTGTTACAGTTGTCCATCAGTCTCAATCCTAAGTAATGTTTATCACAAAACAAAGGCGGCGGGGGCGGCGGGGGGGGGTTGCTGCCCACAAGCAGCAAGGACAGATGCTCCTAGCAAGGCATCACAAATCAAAATCATACTTAAATGTTCATAAGAGGTAGCCGTGAGTAGGTGGAATAAAATCAGACAGACTCAATGTTTAAAATTGCTTTTGGTGACAGTCTTCTCCAGGAAAAAAAGGAGCTCCATTTTTAATCCAATGCCCATTGGAAAGATTTCATCTACAGCTCTATGCCTTGCATACAGCAGATGCCTGGTGATGTGAACTAAATGAATCCTATACTATGAAGAGGAGCATGCACATTTCAAAGAATTTTCTATCAGCTTTATTGCTCAGAGTTCTCTGCCTCCAAACTACAGAGGAGTAAGATCCATGACCAACAAGAGGAAATGGTGGTTGTTTAACTATAGGAAGTTGAATCAAGTTTCCCAAATTCTGTCCAGATTCTTTATGCAAAACAAGTATCCCATGCTGGGGAGTCTGATCTTTTCACCATTTATTTCCTTTTTTTTTTTTTTCTCAGATGGGAGAAGGTAATGATCTCTTTGAACCTGAGAATTTGTTAGGCCTTTTCCCCTCAGGCTGTAGCCTCTTTGAGAGGATAACTGTATCTCTTTCCTAGCATAATGTGTCCAATAGATAATTGTATATTCATGTTAGATGTATGTCTTAGGCAATGGCCTTGCCAATGAGACCACTGTCAGCCAATGGATTTTTCAGTTCATGCCTTTATATTCCAGACACTCACTCATCTATACAGACCTATTCATTTCTATCTTAATTTATCCTTCTCTCCTCCCTCCCAACATCCTCCCTCCCTGCTCCCTCAGTATATGGTCCCAGATCTGACTGCTTTTTGAGGAATTATCTCAAATCCTCATTGAACTGGTGGTGAAAATGTTCATAGCTAACTTAGAACTGGTGGTGAAAATGTTCATAGCTAACTTTGAAAAGTTTTTTTTAACTTTTAAAAAGCATAATCCCAGTGCTTCTTTCTGAATTATTTTATTTAAAAAAAAATTTAATTAAGTTTTTTTAAATGAACCTCAGGTGTACCAAATTAGATTGATGCAAATTTTTAGTTTGAGACACATTGTCACTTTTGGTTGATGCATAGTCTGATTTTAAAACCTTTAATTTACTTATTTAATATAATGAGACCTTGTGAACACACTGCCTGACATAAGCACTGGAAAGTTGCCAATAACTTAAATCAGTTTCTGTGCTCCAGTTCCCACCTCCAATGCACAGAAGCCACTATCCTGAAGTTTGTCTTTATCTGTCATCCCCAGGCATTTGAAAATGTGGTTTTTATCACATATATGCCTAAATGATACATTATTTAGTTTAATTGCTTTTTGATTTTTTGAAAAGTATATCTTGTTGTCTGAGTCCTTTAGCACTTGCTGTTGTCACTCAACGCTACCTTCCCACAATTCAACCATGAAACTTCTTTACAACAAAATAGATTTATTTTTAAATGCAAAAAAAACAAAAAACAAAAAAAAACACAAAACCAGAAAACCTCACCTAAAATGCTTAGATATTCTCCGACTTAAATGCTTATATATTCTCTGACTTAATGATGTGACCCTGAATTTAGGTTATGTTAAATCAGAAGGCCACTTCTGTAGAATAATATTTAGAGTAAAACATCAGAAGTTGTCTCATATGTTCTCAGTAACTTCAAGTAAGGCTATTCTTGTGTAAAAGAATAACTAGCCTTTAATGGTCAATTAGGTGTTATTTCATTATTCCATAATACTTTCTATCAAGTTTGTTACACAGGGTAGGATTACAAAAAGATATTTTTACATCAATATGTGCTAAAACTTACTGTGTATATTTTTTAATATGATGCTCGACAATATGATTCAAAGGCTTCCTCCAGGTAGCCTCATATCTGGCCTTTTCGGCTCATGAAAATGCATCTCAGAGAAGTATTTTATTTGGCAGTTCTGGCTCAAACAATAGCAAACATCCCTCAATTTTTTTCTAGATAAGTTCTCTAGGCACAACAGAATTAACCTCAGAATTAAACTCCCTGGGCTCTTTTGGGGCTGTTCACAGGAACAAAGTCTTTGAACCTTCTGAGACTTGGTTACTAATAATCTAAGCTGATCCTTTCTCTCACTAGTTGCCCAACTCACAACTGAGCTGCAGCATCATATTCAATCTGGGCACAGAGTTTCCCTCCACAGGCTTGGAGGAAGCTGGGCAGCTCTTCATTCTCCAGCTGGAGGATTTGGGCCCTTAGGTACCATATCCCTCGTGCCATGCAATTTTGCACAAAAGCATGAATTCTTAGTTTAAAAAAAAAAAAGCCTTTTGGAAAGTCTCAGCAGAATGTGCTATTGACATTCTGGCTACATGGGAGCTGAGTCTGAGACATCAGAAATAAAAATTACAGGAAAAAATCTAGACTCCAATTCTTGCCATGATAATAGTGTAGAGGAAATTACTAAATTGTTAAGCAGGGGCTGTGATTCTCACAAAAGATAAAAAGTTTCTTTTTTATTTCCATGGACACGATTAGAAGCAACTTTGAAATGAATTACTTTGATTATATGATTGTACTCTCCTTGTGTGTTTGGCTGAGATACCTGTTAATCATTGAGCATTCTAGGGGGTGGTGGACAAGACACAGAAAGAAGGAAAGAAACTAACATTAATTAATGTAGCTTTGTGCTACACACTTCTCCTTTACAGATGAGATAACTGCAGCTCATACAAGTTATATAATTGCCAAGTTCTATAGTGTCAGTGCCATGTCCAAGTGCAAAGCTCATGTTCTTTCCATAACAGCACTGTCTACTCTTAAGGAATTTTGAATCTATTTGAGGAGAAAGGCACAAGAAAAAAAAAGAATATGATGTGTTCATTGATGACCAGGAGGCTGGATTGTGCACAGTTGTCATCAGAGCGGAGGAAGCGAGATGGAATCCATAAAGAGAAACATAAGGCCAGGGTTTAAGCTCAAGCTAGTGACCGTCAGGGAACAGAATCGAGGCTTGAGTAGGGTGGTTTCGTTAAAGACAGATTTTAAAGGAGCTGATCAGATTTGATGGCTGTGGTTATAGGAATGGAGAGGAAGTGACTCATAGGTCCTGTTTTTGAACCTCCACAGCTTGGATAAAACATGGTATATGGTAAATAAAAGTTGATTAAATAAGAGATGAAAATATTATGAAGGAGGGCATGATAGAACTCAATAAAAAACATATATATACATAGTCATTCAAAAAGATTGAGACATCTTACTGTTGAAAGAATTATAAAAATAATAACACTAGTTAACATACAGTGTCAGCTATTAGCCAGGTGTGATTCTAAAAACTTTTACATACATTAACTCAATTAATATTCATAACTGCCCTAAGGATAAGGACTATTCTTATCCTCATTTCACAGGTGAGGAAACTGAGGCATAGTGAAATTAATCCCCTGCCCAGATTCACATGGCTACTGAGTGGCAAACCCAGAACTGAAACCAGGCAATCCAGCTGCAGAGTCTCCATCTTAACCTCCACATGTGAGACTTGATATGTGAAGACCAGGGTAGAGATCTCGTCTCTTTTTGGTCCCTAAAGTAGAAATTCAGAAGGAAGGTAGATTCTGTCAAAAGAAGCAAGATATATAGGGAATTGTGGACATGCAGATATGCTATATCTACAATAAAAGTGAAATATTCTAGAGTGCATTCAAAAAGTGCATAACTTCAACTAATGTCCCAGAGTTGGGCTCTGGTGAAAGGCAGCAGCAGGCACAGCAACGCATTACCAAGTACAAAGTACAAAGTGTCTCCATCCTCCCACTGGCTAGAATCCTTCCTTGATTATAGGCTATGGTACACACCGTGCTGGCTACAATTTTATGAATTGCTTTGAACTAATTTCTTTATATTTTTACCTGTTTCAGTCAGTTTGGGCTGCAGTAACAAATTGCCATAGTCTAGGTGACTTAAACAACAAACATTTATTTCTCACAGTTCTGGTGGCTGAAGTCCAAGATCTTAGAAGACGTGGGGTCTGGTGAGAGCCTTCCCCCTGGTTTGCAAATGGCCATTTTGTTGTATCCTCACATAGAGAGGATATAACCTCTCATAGAAAGAGATAATTTCTCTGTGTCTCCTCCTCATAAGTGAATTTCATTCATGAGGGCTCCACCCTCATCACTTAATTACATCCCAGAGGCCGCACTATCATATTGGGGATTAGGGTTTCAACATGAATTTGGGGGACACAAACATTCAGTTCACAGCATCCCTCAACTAAATTTTAAGACCTTCAAAGAAAGAAACAGTTCCTTTGCCCTCTTTGCTATCCTCAGTGTCTATGGCCATCCTGGACAGAGTGGTTATTTAATAAATACTTTTCTAATAAACTGCATGTTTTGGAGCATAACCTGAGAAAGACTATTTTCAGCTTTGCAACATCAACTCCCCATATGGCAGCTTTTTATCCTTTCTGCTAGTCGGAGCAGTTGCAGTTTAGGAAACAGATGTAGGAGAGAGTGGAATTTCTAAATCTGTGGTAGAGGGAACAGGTTGGAGCCACTGTGGTGCTGCACTGAAACCCAAGGGAGATGCTTTGGCAGAAGCTATAGGATTGCTAGTTCAAAACAAAAGCAAAACTTCTCTCTTGCATTATCATTTGCTCACATTTAAGGTGGAGGGCTAGGGTGCTTGGGCAGAGCTTGTCAAGAGCAAGACTGGCTGCAGAGTACCCAACATCAGGGCTTTTTCCTCTCTTCTCTTGGGCTGTCACCACCTCCCCCAAACCCCAACCCAGGCTGAGCTTCCACGCACCATTGGGAAGATGTTTGATGAGCTGGGCCCATGGGAATTGAGTGAGGACAAGAGCTAGAAGTATAAGTGATCAGTTGATTCCCCTGTCATGGTTGTGTTACCCCAACCTGGTGTTTTACCCTTCCTTTAGAATAACACTCCAACCTCCAGCTTGTGTGGAAAGGGGCTGAAATTCAGGATATGTGCAGAAGCAGAGTAATCTGAGGACCTACACTTGTTCAACTGAACTCAAGCCAGACCTCCTGCTGTTTGTTAGCTGTACTGAAATCTCTAATGCCTGAGCCTTTGAGGGGAGTCTGCGTGTAACTCAAGCTGATTCTCAGCTTTCTCACTGCTGATTTAGGTTGTGGCTCTCTCAGGATTCTGATAAGTCTTTCATCTGCTTTCCATTTTCCATTGTTGTTTTTCTCTCTTTCATTTTCTTAGGCTTTGTGGTTTACACTTTTTCAAAACAATCTGTTGCTATTTTTTCAATCAAATTTTTAAAAGAGAGAAAAAATAGTATATAAGATTTTTATACCATTTTAACCTGGAAGTTTTCTTTCATTATTTCAAGAGTATGGAGCGCTTGCAAAGAAGCACATTTTAAGTTATTCATGTATAATAGGTATAACCCAGATTTGACTGCACCCCAACAGGCAACATCTCTTCATGCCTCACACTCATCTGAAACAGGACCCAGGTCTCACTCACATTCCTGAAATGGCAGCTGAACTCCATAAACCCTCAGTGATCAGTGTCATTGTTAAGACTTTTAACTGAAGATATATTGAAGCAAATAATGCAATTTTATAAAAGCAAAAATAAAGATTTTAATATATTCTATAAAGAGGAAATTGGACTACGTCAGGAATAAGGTAGAAATTGTCCTTCCCTCCTGCCCAAGAAGAGACTTGTAGATTGAGCACATGTTTTTTTTTTTATTTAAATATAATTGGTATACAATATTATATTAGTTTCAAGTATATAATATAGCAATTTAACATTTTTATACCTTATGATGTGATCACCACACTGTCTGGTAATCACCTGTCACCACGCAAACATATCACAATCTTGTTGACTATACTCCCTTTCATTTTTTTCACCCATTTCCGCACTTCCCTCCCCTCTGGCAACCATCAGTTTGCTCTCTGTGTCTATGAGTCTCTTGCTTGGTTTGGTTTGTTCCTTTTGTTTCGTTTTGTTTTGTTTTCGATTCCACATATAAATGAAATCATACAGTATTTGTCTTTCTGTCTGACATTTCACTTAGCATAACACCTTTTACATCCATTCATATTGTCACAAATGTTGATTTCACTCTTTTTTATGGCTGAGTAATATTCCATTGTGTATATGTACCACTTCTTTTTTATCCATTCATCTATTAATGGACACTTAGGTTGCTTCCACATCTTCGCTATTGTAAATCATGCTGCAATGAACATGGTTGTGCATGTATCTTGTTGAATTAGTGTTTTTGTTTTTCAATAAATACCCAGAAGTGGAATTGCTAGATCATATGGTAGTTCTGTTTTTAGATTTTTGAGAAATCTCCATATTGTGTTCCTTAATTGCTATACCAATTTGCAGTCCCCCAACAGTAGGCATTTGTAGTTATTGTATGGAGTAAATGGAAGAAGACCAAAGTCTCAGCTACCACAGGTCGAGGGATGCCTCTGTGGGGCCACCCAGGCACATTGCAATGAAATGGCTGAGGAGGTAAATGGACATGTAACAAAGACACACTTTATATTGCATCAGACTTATATCCATGGTTGTCCCTGCCTGCCTCATTTTATCTAAAGTATATTAATTTTATACTCTAATTATTTGTGGTTGACATATAGAATATATATCTAAAGTATATTAATTTTATACTCTAATTATTTGTGGTTGATATATAGAATATAATTGATTTTTGTATAAGCTTATATGTAGCTAACTTGCTAAATTCATATAGTGTTTATTCACTTAATTATAGATAATTTCAAACTTTCTACAAAAACAATTACACTATCTGCAAACAATGACAATTAGTTTCTTCCTTTACTATCCTTATACCTGTTATTTATATTTTTATTTATTTATTTATTTATTTATCAATACTCTGTTGCACTAGCAAGGGCCTCCCATTCAATATTCAAGTAGTAATAGCAGAGATCCTTTTGCTCCTGACTTCAGGAGCAAAACTTTCAATGTTTATTATAGGTTATTATAGATAATCTTTTATCAAATTAAGGGAGTTCTCTACTATTCTTAGTGTAGTAAGTTTTTGTTTTATTTTGTTTTGTTTTTTGAACACAAATGGTAGCTGGATTTTATCGAATGCTTTTACTGCATCTATTAAAATTATAACAAATTTTTTCTTTTATTCTGTTAACTGGGTGAATTACATAGAATGATATTTTTTAATATTAAACCAAGCATGCATGCCTAGAATAAACCCAACTTAGGTTTGATATATTATCTCTCCATATATAATGGATTCAGTTTGATAATATTTTGTTGGGGTTTTTGCATCTATGTTAATGAATCTCTCATGACGTCTATAATTTTTCTTTGTTGTAATATACTTTCCAGTTTTAGTATCAAAGTTATGCAGGCCTCATAAACAAGTAGAGATAGAAAAGTATTTCCTTTATTCTTCCTCTCAATGTTTGTATAAAATTGGTATTATTTCTTCTTTATTTGTGAGAATTGTTGAAGTTATCTAAATTAAATGTTTCTTTGTTAGATTTTTAATTATATAGTCAATTTATTTAAAAACGTAGACATCAGATTTTCTAAATTTTAGTGTCAGTATTGGTAATATTTTGTGGAGATTTCGTCTTTTTATCTAAATTTTTTAATGTTTTGACATAAATATTTTAGTATATACATGCACACAGATATGTATTTTATGCATGTAGGATCTATAGCATTCCTTCTTTCATTCTTGATATTAGAAATTGTGACTTGTCATTTTTTTCTTGATCAGTTTTACTATATGCCAAACACTTGTATTCGTTTTTTCAAATAATCAACTTTGGCTTTGTCGTTTTTCATTAGTATACATTTATTGCCTATTTCATAAATTTTTGTTTTTATCTCGATTTATTTCTTCTTACTGCTTTCTGATGACTTTTAATTAGAGCATTTAGATTTAATGTAATTATTGATATGTATAGTTTATATCTGCTATATTATTATTATTTATTTTTTGATACACTCATTTAGCCTATTTTCTCTTTTTTCTTTGGTTTTAATTTTCTTCCCCCCTGCCCACAACTTCTTGAGATAATTATTTAAAGTGTTGTTTTTCAGCCTTTTTTTCTAATACATATAATAAATATAAAATAAATTTCCATCCAAGCATAGCTTTAGATACCTCATTCAAGTTTGACTATATTTTAATTATCACTCAGTTCAAAATTATTTCTAAATTCTGTTGTGATTTCTTTGACCTATGGGTTGTTTTTGAGATACATACTGCTTAATTTTAGAACATTTAGTGGATTTTCTAGTCATCTTTCTGATCCTAATTTCTAGATTAATTTTTAGTTAATAATTTCTGTGGTGAGAGAACATGCTTCAAACTCAAAACTCTGAAATATAGTAAGACTTGCTTTATGGCCCAGCAGATGTTCAATTTTTGCAAATTATTTTGAAAATTTTGCTGTTTGGAGATGTAGTGTTCTGCATATACTAATTAGGCTAAGTGTGTTAATCATGTTCTTCAAGTCATCTATATCTTTATTGATCTATTTTTGGCTTGTTTTATCAGTACTGAGAGAGATGTGTAAAAATCTCCCACTATAATAGTGGATTTGGTTATTTTTTCTTGTAGTTCTATTTTTATTGCTTTATACTTTTTGAAGTTATACTATTAGTTGCTTGCCAATTTAAAATCATTATATCTTCCTGGTGGATGACATTTGATATTCATGAAATATCTTTTCTTATTTCTAGTAATATTTCTTGTCCCAAATTTACCTTTCTGATACCAACATCATTATATTAGATTTCTTTCAGCTAGCACTTATATATATCTTTGTCTACACTGCTCTTTCAACCATTCTGTCTTTATAATTAAGGTATGTCTCTTATAAGTAATTTATGGTTGGGTTTTGCATTTAAAAAAAAAATCTAGTCTATCTATTAATTTAAATATTTAGACCATTTCCAATTAATATAATTACTGATATAGATAGGTTCAACATCTATCACTTTGCTATTCATTTTCTTTTTTGCTCATTCAATTTTTATCATTTTTCTATTGTTTTTAGCTTTCTTTTGAATTAATCACATGTTTATTTTTCTTTTCCCTTCTATTATTCTAATAATTATATATTCATTTACTGATTATTGTACATTATGTAATATATTGTCATAGAATTCAAAGTTGGCAGATTTGGTTGTTTTTTTTGGTTTGTTTTGGTTTTTTTTGTTTTTTTGCTGTACTTTAAAGATGCCATTCCATTATCTCTTGTTATCTACTCTTTATAATGAGAAATAACTCTTATTACTGAACCTTTAAAAAAATCGGCACCTCTCCAAACCCCAGCTGTTTAGTCTTTGGTTTTCAATCATTTTACTATGATGTATAGTTTTCTTTGTATTTATCCTGCTTAGAGCTTGTTGAATTGTTTCAATGCACATTTTTTCTTCTTTGTTTAGAATTGAAAGTTTTTTGGTCACTATCTCTTTAAATATTCTATCATTCTCAATATGGCTCATCTTTTGATCTGTTTCTATTGTCTATTGTCTATTTTCTTGGCTCAGTTTCTAAATGTGCCTCATAATTTCTTATTTAATGTTTGACTAAACATTAAAAAACATTTTAAAAAATGCAGAGTTTTTAAGTACAGTAAGTCCTCACCTAACATCGTAAATAGATTCTTGGAAACCCCAGTTTTAAACAAAACAACATATAAACAAAACCAATTTTAACATAGGCTAATTGATATAAAGAGTTAAGTTCCTAAGGCATATTTCTGGTCAGAAGTACATCACCAAACTTCTAAATAAAGACTGAAACATTTCTAATATTAAACATTGAAATAAATGCAAGCTATACATACATTTGAGAAAGGTTAATAAAAACAAGTAAGATAATTATTTTCCTACCCGATTATTCCAGTTCAGGATCCTGGGTGGCTGAAGCCTTTCGAGGGAACTCAGGTCACAAGGCAGGACCCACCCTGGACAGTATGCTTTTCCATTGCAGGGCCAATCACACACACCACACTCACTCAGACGAGGCCAATTTAGACACACCAATCACCTAATGTCCACATCTTTGGGATGTTTGGAGAAAACCAGAGTACCCAGAAAAAACCCATGCAGACATAGGAAGAAAGTATAAACTCCACACAGACAGTGGCTCCAGCTAGACATCAAATTTTTTTTTCATCAACATTATAAAGAAATGATCTTGAACCTAATGATGTTGTTTGAGGGACTGCTATAATGTTATCTTTTTCCAGGAAGAGTTCTTTATTCTATTATAGGTAGCAAAGAGGCAGATCAACTTGATCTAGTCAGAGACTAAGTCTATTGATACCAATGTGTTCGTATCTTTCATACTGAAGGTCAGTTTTGCTAGCTACAAAATCTTTGTCTCTAGTTTTTTTTTTCTTGAGATTTATAAATATTACTCTATTTTTTTTAGATATAAAGTGTTGCTGTTGAAAATTCTGATATTCTATATTTATTTTTCTTATAAGTTATATGATCTTGTTGCCTAATGGTCCAAGAATTTTTATTCCTTTTTTAAAGTAAAATAATTTTATCAAAATATCTCTTGATGTTCCTCTTTCTGCATAAATATTCTCATTTATTAAAATATTATTAATGTATATTTTTAAGATATATTTCCAGTCTTTACCTTTGTTATGGAAAGCTTTGTTGAATTACAACTTTTAGTATTTATTCTGTTCTCTTGATTTAGTTTTCTTCTTTAGGAGCTTCTATTTCCATATTTTGGATTTTCTTTGACCGTTAATATTTATTATTTTCCCTTAAATATTTCTAAAAACCTATTGATATTTTTTTTTACTTAAAAATGTTTTTGTCTTCTATTTCTCTTAAAGATCATCCTCTATTTCTCTTGTGCTTTTTCCATTTTTGTTTTTTCTTTTAAAATTATTTTATTTCTTATTTCTAATTTTTTCCTGAGTTCTGTCACTTCATTTTTTCCATTCTGACTTACATGTTCTTTCATCTATTTTATTATATCCTCAATTCTAACAGATTTTTGAAATAATAATTTTGAAATAATAGTTTTTCATTTTTAAATGTGTATATAATATTTAACTTTAATAATTTATTGTTCTTCATTTTAATGTGAATTTTGTTTTCCTGAACTTTTAGAAAGAATCAAGTTTCAAGATATATTTAATAACTTCACAGAGTTTCTTTCTATGTTCTTGTGTAGTGTTAAAAATCTCTTTTTTGTGAGATTTTCTAATTCTGTTTTCCTCCCCCATTTTTATCTGGACCTTCTCTTTCTTTTACCTCTATTGTCTCTTGCTTCAATTTTTATTCATGTATAATTGTTTCTCCTCGATGTGGAGGTGTGTCATGATTGGAATCGTGATTAGTATATTCTGAGAGTTCACAAGAGCTTACTTGCTCTGGTCCCTCCAGTTCTTATCACCAGACTGTTTGCACTACAGTTGGGTTTGGCAAAATTTCTCTTAGGTTCTCAAATTGACATGCTGCATTTTTAGTGAATATCTGTTGGCTATGTGAGGACATTCATGTTATCAGGTCTGACAG
>NW_006494614.1:1597839-1608584 GCF_000325575.1 Pteropus alecto
TCCCTACATTTCCCCCACGTGGAAGTTGATAACTTGTAGGTCTTGTGCCTATTGGTCATCTGTACCCAGCTGCTTATATTTTGGAGTTGTATGGGGATACTTTTTGTGTTGTTCAGGGTTTTTTGATTTTACTATCTAGATGTCTGTCTCTTTTTATGTTATATTTGGGAAGATCCAAAAATTATGTTGCCACCTCTGCCCAAATGGTCTCAGATTTCCTCTAAGTAATAGTTTAAGTGTAGTTTTTGTCTCTAAAGTTCTTATGAATTACATTGGAAAGTTTCCTTAATTTGGAAACTTACAAATATTTTTGTAATATCTAGCCTTATTATAGGAGCAACTTTATTGCCTTAGGAAAAAATTATAAAATGAATCTATCATAATTTATGGTTGATTTACAATCTACAAATCACAAATTGCTTCTAATAATGAGTTTTTAAATAAAATAATTACTAATATTTAAGGTAAGAGAAATGACAAAAAAACAATATCAGCAACAGTAGCAATTAATATTTTTTGAGTGTTTATATGCCCTAGGTACTATTCTAATTGAATATGTATGGATTAAGTAATTATCCTCATACCAACCTTATAAAATAGAATTTATTATTACCTTCTTATTATAAATGATATAACTAAGGCATAAGGAAACTAAATAGCTCATAGTCCCACATAGATGAGCGAGTACCAACCCAGAGATAAATGGGTATCATCTACTACCTTATTCTGTCTTCAAACATTCAATGTAAGAAGGAACTATTTCCAAAAATAGTTCAGAGGCAAATTTTATTCTTCAAGTACTGTCACTGGGGTAGAATATGCATTTAAAAAATTAATATGGGATTTATAGAGCAGAGTTAAATGTAGTTTTTGATCATTCTTCGCATATGATGAGTCAAGCTAGAATGTTCTCCTAGCCACACAACTTTCTCTCCTTTTTCTTTACTTACACCAATGATAAAAAATGGCATCGAAAGTAGGTAGGGAGTCATGGCAACCTTAATTCAGTCACTTGATCCTGAGAACCAACATGTTTTCTGCCAGGCTTTCTGGAGTGTAAAAAGACGAGTTGTGCAAGCAGCAGGGAAATCAATGTTCTCACCTCACCATAAACTTTGGGCTGCTCCTGCATCACGGCAGGCCACCACGATTTTAGGAGAACAACTTCTTTCTTGACTCATACAAATGGGTGTTGATTTTCAATAACAAGGGGTTAATTTAGACAGACATCAGAAACCAATTCAGGCCCCCAGTCAGAGAAAGAGCCAAAAAGACTTCAGAACCAGCAGCTTTTCCTGAAGAAGACTATTTCTGGTGTTCCACAAGTCTCTTAGTTTTTCTGATATATTTTCCATTATTTTACTTACCCCTGTATCCAAGCAGCCTAAAGGGCAGATAAAAGGGTTTTAAAAACATATTTCCTTAAATAAACTTTTTTTATATAAGAGAGAATACATGGCTTTTCTACATCTAAAAGACTTTGCAAAGCCTGTAGGCTTTGAGGATACAGAGGAACAGTAAGGCAGAGGCAATTGGGACAGAATGAGTAGACTCTTTTCCCCTCTCCTCCACACACAACTCTTCTAGGACCCCTTAGCTCATATCTACAGCAATTATGGAAGTGTGCAAGACAGAGTATAGAGCTCCTGCAAGGGGCCATGGAGAAGAGTAAATTCTGAGTAATGGCATCAAGAAAGGAAAAAGGGGGTAACACTGTGAGTGAAATACTGCCTAGGTGCATCTGTGGAAAATGTGTACTTTTCGTTCATAGATTGTGTCTTCTAGTGAACTGCCACTCTAATAATTCTATTTCTCTTTTTGTGTATATCTTTCAGATGCTCAATGTTTGGAAGACATGGAGAATACATTGTCAGAAATGAAATAATACTATTAGATAAACAGAAGATGGAGCAAAACAACTGTTTATTTTTCTGTTTAAATTGCCTGTCACTCCATACTGATGCCATCTCAGTTCAGTGTCAAAGATTTTCTTTGTTTCTATCTCCTTTCCTTTGTTCACCTGCCCTGATGTCCAGGCTACCTTTTCACCCCTCTACCCCACCCCATGATATCGGTTTCAGTTATGTTGCTCTATCTGGATTCCCCACCTCCTTCTTATAGAGCTGGGAAGACTGATGGTAGGTTGGAGGGCTTTAAGTTTTTCAGGTATTTGTAGTAAAATATTTATAGATTAAATATATACCCCTATCTCTAATAGTATGACCACTTCTTTCACCATAATACCAGGACATTATTATTATATGGTTCCTTTTCTCTGCTGTGTCATTATCTACTTCTAGTGCTCTAGTTTGTCATAAGCAGTGCTCAGGGGGAGAGATGAGCCAGCTTCTTCCTCTGCCACCCATGAAGAGCGTGCAGGTGGGGAGGGCAGCCCTTCTTATCTTGTACACTTTTTGAAGTCCAGAAAAAGTGCTTCATGAAAGCTCACCAAACAGGGTACAAGTCTCACAAAAGCTAGAAAATGCAGGTTGCAAAGTTTTTCTTGGTTGCTAGTGCCAAGAAGACAGAATACACTCGTTATACAAAACAGACCATCTAGTCAAGATTGCAGAAAAACTGAATTAGGGCAGTGACTGAGTGTGTCAACAGCCAATGACAGAAGTCATGAACGTCTCCTCTTTCCCAGGGTTGCAACCTTTCCTGCTCTGAAGATTCCGCCTTTCACCGTGGACTATTTTCGTAAATGTCTGCGCAGCACCAGGGGCTCGGTACACCTTAGCTTCCTTACCTGCGGAAGGTACTTTTGCAAATTTGAAGGCTGCTTAATATTAAGGGTTGTTATACGAAGTATGGAATATATAAACAAGCACAAGTGGTAACAAAAGAAATACTCTAAAGTTAGTCTCTAAATATCCTAGATTTCTCCTAAGATGTATAATTACACTATCTATTTTTTCTTCAGGAAACAGCTTCAGAAATAAATGTGTCTCTAAAGCAAATACTGCACGTGCAGCTGGAAATATTAAATCCGCCTCACTACCCGTTCTCCCGAGTCCCAAGAGGCTTAGGCAATATCAGTAATGGAGACACTTGGATACCGGCAAGGTACACATTTAACAAGTCCCATGAAGGAGAGCTTGTTTGCTGTGTCACTATGCTCTTCAAAGTCAACCGGAATGATGACAAAGGGCAACTGTCTTACGAACCCTTATTTTAGTGTGCAGAGAAATTTCCTCAGTGGTCAGAATTACTCACTTTGTACAAAGCAATCTTCAAAATATTTTTAAATATTATTATTCATCATTACAGAGACCGTGTTATTAGAGAAAATAAAATTATTAAGATAGAATAAGAGGTCAGGCTGTCCGGTATTAAATATGTCATAACAACACAGATGATACAGTAACCTGACTTTCCTGTTACAAATGAAAATCAACTATAAGTTTTTTCTGTTATATTAACAATCACGTAATCTTCTAAAGGTGGCTTTTACACCATGAACGATTCAACATTTTCTAGTACATATTAGGAACATTCTTACATTAAATCTTTCCTTTTATGAGTAGAATGACATCCTGTCTTTCTGAAATGTGCTCTCTTGGGAACGAATAAACATCATGGGCATGTATTGGTTGCCCAATTCATATAGAGAAAATGTTCGATTTGCTAAACATTTCTTGATAAGTATTTTTTGACCACCTACTATGCGTTGAACACAGTGAGTGAGACAAAATGAGTAAAAGATCCAGAATATGGCTTTCATAAAAATATAATCTTATTGGGAAAATGATAAATGTTAAACAAAAAAGTAAGTAGAATATAGTATTCTACTATCTTCATAGTAGAATATGAATTAAAAATAATAAATGTCATGGGAGAGATTGCAATGAAGATAGAAGGAATGTTCAGGGAGGCATGGAGTAGGGAATCTACTAGAGGGCAAAGGAACGTGGCGGAAATAAAACATAGTGAAGAGTTATGAGAAATAAGGTTATTCTCATGAGAAAGGTCAGTTAATAAGAAAGTTTCAATCTCAGAAAAAGAGATATTTTCCAATTGTTCTCATAAACAATAGAATCATGGTAGTGAAAATGAATCATGCAAATGGGTTACAATGGCACATGGAATAGACTCAAAGATTACAAGTCTGCAAATGGGAAAACTTAGGGCAGGGCTTTTGCAGTAATATATCTATTAAGTGATTAGAGTCTACAATGGAGTCCGTGAGACTGGATAGGAAAAAGAAAACTGAGAACATGAAGGAAGTACTGATTTATGATAGAATTTGAAGGAAAGAAAGTGCTGAAGATTAGGCCCTAACAGAATCAGACAATGGTTACTCAGTGGATGGTGTTTGAATGGATGGTTAATAAGTAAATCTCAGATATGGGGTCTGGATGACTGACACACTGACAGACAACAAACAATAGACAGTGGTATTATGACACCCTCACACTGACTATCTCTGAGACAACACAAAATTGAAATTAGGGTCACTCAAGATCATTTCACTTAATTTGCTAAATCCAGTTTAAAAAAAAATCAAATTGGCTAGTTTAGTGGTACGTAGGAGAAATAGCTAACTTCTAAGTATTTCCCTGCTTGTTCAGTTGTTTTTGATGTGGAAATCTAGATTCACAGACACAAAGATGAAGCCGTATTAGAGATTGTGGGATGTCCTAACCTTTCCTACATTTTCTTCTTTTGCGAAAAAAAGATTGTTGATTGAGCTGACTATACTTTCAGTGAGTAAATTTTTTTCATAGAATCATTTGCAAAAGCCAAAAAATAACAAGGACTTTTCATGGAACAGCATGCGGTTTTTCCTAAACACAGTAGGATGTTTCTGCCAGGGCAGTTCTGCTCACTGTTCACTAGCCTTCTGAATAGTTGCACTCCCTCTCTTTTCCCGTTCCTCGTTTTAAATCACTTCTTTATTATTATCGCCTTGGCTCAAAGCTCACATAATAGCTTCTTCCTTAAGCACAGGACAACAGCATTGAGAACAATGGTCACAACAGAACAACATGGTTGGTATGAAGGACAGGATATGCCAAGGAGGTGATGAGAAACAGGCAGACACGTAGTATTATATTAGTGCAGAAGTCACAGGTGACAGCCTCATTCTTAAAACTATGGTTTTGTTTTATTTTCGAGTCTATAAACTTGCTATAATTCCTTGAAAGGGTGTATTTTCATATGAAAGTCAAAACAAGCAATATTTCATCCTATACTAGAAGAGATCATTCATAAGGTAATATTTCTTGCATAGTTCTAGGTTGGTGGTGCCAAACAGGTGTTTATTCCTGGATCCGTTGTTTTTCTGTAGTTACTGTATCTTTACTTCTAATTAAAAACCTCACTAGGGGAGGATTGGAAAACTATGAAGGTGCTGCCACCTTGAGGATTCTTCCTATCCATTTGGAGATGAACTTTACCAAGCAAGGGTAGACTAGTAGTGGTGGCATCATTTTATTCTATTAAAAACCTGAACTAAATTATAGTTCTCCAGTTTAGGTTACTGCAGAACATGAAGGCAAGCATCTTCAAGGCTGATGGCACTTTACACTCTTCAGACATACGTGCTGACATCAGGTGCCACAGGCACTGGTCTGAGGCAGTCTCATATTTTCCTCACTAGTGACTGCTTGGACTCTCAGGAACTTTATCATACAATTCCCTCTTCTTTCCCCACTTTCACCTCCCGTTAGCAATATAAAATGATTGGAAAAAGAACATAGGATTCTATTTAATGGAGGTTGCGACTGACATGAAATGAATAAAATATAGGTATAATCACAGAAAAAGAATTACAAAATCCTAATTTCTCCAACTCTCCCAAATGCTATTAATTTTTTTCAGCTTTAACACTGTAACTAAGACAACGGTGATCTAAAGATCCCCTGGAGTTAGTGATGGAAGATATCCCATACCTAAATTTATAATAAAGGGCAGGATGGTTGCCAAATTCATCATCATCTGCAAATGAAAAGGCAATGAAATGTATTACCAAAGGTATTCTTCTCCATCGACTGCTCCCCATTTCATAAGCTTTAGTTTTATGTGCATTAGATTGACTTTTTTTTTAAATAAACTTAAACAGTAGACTGTTAACTTGGGGGATTTTTGTATTTCTTGGCTTTCTGAAGCCCTTCTCATTAACCCTTTAGTATGTTCTCATGAATTTTTCAGCAAAGTGTTTACAAAGATGCCTGCTTCCGGCACACTAAGAAAAAGAAGACTTGAACTTCTATTGAACCTGAGGCCTCGGCACAACTATGGGGCAGAAATGGTTCCGTTTCCCCATTAAAAAGCTTTCATTTGCAAGCTGCAGATGAAATTTCATCTGCTTTGCATCAGTGTAGCTTATAACTTGAGAGAACTTGGCACCACAACCCTAAATGCCATTATTGGTGCTCCCCCTTCTGAAGGGAAATAATACATTTACGGCTTGGTTTTTGTTTATTTTGGTTTTGTTTAAAAATAAAATTCAGTGGTGCTGTCATATTTTTTGCCCCTCATTTGAAGCTCTATTCTGGGCTGCTCTCAACTGAGCAGCTCCAGAATGACAGCCATATGCAAGGTTTTTTTGGTCTTTATACGTATTGCCAAGCAACCTGGAACTCTGTTGGCACTTAAAAACGCCCTACTGGATTGCTGAATCCACGTCCTTCGGAAATACTGTTTTATATACAGAAAAACAAAATGACATGTGTGAAGTTTTCCTTCAGAAAATGTAATCGTGGGACAAATATGCTTTCTCTTTCTGCATATTTTATACTACAAAGGTGCTATCCAGTAGGTACTTATTAGACTCACCAAATGTAGTTTGATTTGAAAGACCCAAAGTCATTTTGACTGGATATTGACAGCAATATGGTGGCACCCATGGAGACCATCTCAGGACATATTCATTCAAAATAAGCCTTTTGAGGCAGGAGCTGGTCTCTCACATTTAGAGAATATGTGTTTATTGAGTAAAGATATAGAAGAATGAGAGAGAAAAAGGAAAAAAAGAGATACTTGCTAGAGAAGTTGAGGGCTACCAATAATTACCAGTGGCATTGCTCAGAGATGCCCAGCTTCATCCCTTCCACAGAATGATATTTCCCAGAATTAACCATTTCCATTTCTATACGTGTAGAATGCAAAAATAATGGTGAAATGAATACAATCAATTGGAATAAACCCCATTTCATTCTGGCAGGAATTTCTTTACTCTCTTCTTTTGGCTAGGTTTATTCTTCCTGACCCAAAGCCTTGTAACATAGCTATTCTTAGCTATTAGCACTTGTGACTTAGCTTAGCTGTTATCATCAGATTAAATGTCTGATTCAACATTTATTTTTCTAATATAGAAAGCTGGTTTGGCCATAAAGTACTTGGCTGAATTGAATAGATTTTACCTTATAAGAGATAGAGGGCAAATCTTTGCAAAAAGTATAGTATAGACATTTTTCTTTCAAATAAAATTTGAAAAGCAAATGTTCAATTGATTCTGAAAAGCTAAAAATAAAAGAAGGGAGAAAATGTAATTGTTGAACTTTCTGACAGGCTATCATAAGACATAATGGATATCATGACCCATATTTCAAATGTGTGATCACATCTCAATATTAGGAGCACTTTTTAAAATAACTTAATATTTTAACTCAGTGACAAAATTAATGTTATTCATTCTATCTCTTCTTCATCTGAAAATAAAAATATAATATGACTTACAATGTAAACAGATATAGATAGTTCTAATTATGGAAATTTTAATTGTATGAATTGTCACAAACCTGAGATAATAACATAATAATGGTAACTATAAACCAGGTATCAAAGCGTTAGAGCATCATCATATTTAGCCATCCCAGCCCCATGAGAAAGTCACTGCTATATATTTCACTTTACTCTGACACTTAACCAAAATCGTACAACTTGCCCAGAATGATAACAGTAGAAAATGGCAGATCAGAATTCAAATACCTGGAGTCCGACACACAGAAACCACCTCGTGAGCAACCAAACAGGAGAGATCATTCTGGTCCAAGCATTGTGTATTCTATTTCCATTTCAAGACTTGTATTGTCCTCTGAGTAGTGACTTTGGGTGTCGACAGAACGTAAATTCATTTTAGGAAAGTTCTTAAAAAAATCTGTTCATTTTTTTTTCCAAGATATAGTAAACGAGGAAACAGTCAGATTAAACAGCTTTATATCTAATAAGCCGAAAGAATTTGATTTTAGATAAATCAAGTTGGCAGTATAGTTTGTAAGTCTAAAAGAGGAAGACTGAGTTAAAAAAAAACTGGCAATTAAACAATGCATTCACTCCGTCACTACATTAAAACACTGAAAAAAGTTTTTAAGGAAGAAAGTAGTAAACTTTTTTTTGTACTTTTATCATATTGGAGACAGCTAAGAGCCTTCTGCTCTAGAATTGATCTTTGAGCTAGGAAAAGAGATCCCTAGAACATTGTTTAATTGATATGGCAGTATGTCCCTTATTACTTTGTCACATGAAGAGCAAAGGGAGCTCCATAAACCCGATGTCCTGAACTTACGCATATAGATCATCATAGCCTCAATCTATGCGTTTGTAGCATGTGTTCTAATTAATGATCTGTGTTTCAGTGTGCCTTTTACAGATTTATCATTCATTGTAGATGTTAACTACCACAAGTAAAGAGATAGAGTTGAAAGAGTTCCCAAAAAATTTTTCACGGTTCATGTACCAGACAGGCTTGTGCAAGGTCAATTTACAACAGAGGTCAGAGGTTTTTGCAAGAGCCTTTCCTTTAATTTCATTTAAAAAAAAAAAAAAGCATAGTTGAATTAGGGAGTCATTTTAAGAACCTTACTAAAAGCTTTATTTGGTACATATGGACATACAATATCTTCCTTTGGAATGCTCACATTGTTTTCCTTTTTAAAATATGCATTTTTTTGTTTCCATTAAACAGTGACTCTATTCCTACATTTCTTTCAGAACCTGGAGAAACTCTGCCACGCTTTCTCAAGCTTCCTTGGCTTCAAGTGGTCTGTGATACTTTCCTTGTTCTTCTAAGGCCCTGGGTGAATTTGGCAACACTTTCACCAACTGGAATTTTAAATAGCAAATTTTGAAGACCATGATTATTATTTATTGACTATATATGAAATGTTTCTGAAACATTTTTCTACCTTTAAAATCAGATGAATGCAATCTAATTTTATTTTATTTCTTAATTAAATTTATTGGGGTGACATTTATTTATTAATAAAATCATATAGGTTTCAAGTATACAATTTTATAATGCAATTTTGAATGCAATCTAATTTTAAATTATATTTGGTCAAGGGTACTTTTCGTTGCTTGGGATTTTATTCATGGTCTAGGATGTGGCCACAGTTCGAACAAGATCTTTAGCCTGTAAAGAGCTTGACTTATTGAAAAGGATAAATCACCTCTTACTCATGATGCTGAATACAACGTGACATAAGCCACCTTGCTGCTTATCCTGGGCACATCATTATTCCCATTGCTGTCAGACTCCTTGGTGATCCTATTTTAGAAACCTAGACAAACTTCAAGAGTCACAGAGTACCAAGACACTCCTTCCCTGAAAGGTAGTTGAATAAGCCACTTCTCCTCTCATACAAGCATAAGTAACTTGCCCTATTCATACAGTTAACTTGGCCATTTTTAGAGAAGCAAACCCATGTTCTCTTCATTTATTTTTTAAGAGTGCGTTTACTCACATTTGCACTGGCTCATTCCTCAACACGTTTTCCTGACAAAATGCCATCACCTTTGCTCCAATTTCCTTACCCACGGCCCATGTTCTTCATAAGAAACGATTCCTGGCATGTTAAAAGTGGGTTTCTCTCTCACACATAATTATGAAGAACTCTTCTAATTGGAAATTATCTTTGAAATTCTCAGTTTAAAGGAATGGTTTTTAAGGAAATAGCCAATAGTAACTTTTATTACTCTGTTTTACTAAAAAGAAGTCTTCCAGTTTACACAATAAAAACAAAGAGAGAAACAACTCCCTTCCCACCAAAAACACATTAACAACTCTGAGAGATAGTGGGCAAAGGTGGAAAGCACCCTTGAGTAGGACCCAGACGGCTTTCTGGACTGGGTGACCTTGAGCAAGCGTTGAACTATGATGGGCCTCAGTTTCCTCATCTAAAAAATGAGAAATTATGTGAGGTGATCACTAAAATTCTGTCCAGTCTTATATGTTAAAATCACAAATTTATGAATATAACAGACAGCACAAGCTTTGATATTTGTTTCTTAGGCACATGTATCTGTCTTTATTTCACATATTTATTCTATAACAGCTTTCCTCCTTTACCTCTTTTCTGATAACTAAATCATGCAGGTAAATCCAATTAAAGACAGACCTCTCTGGGCACCAGCAGAGCAACCAGCTGCTGATCATTAGAGCCCCTCCACACTCAGGTAGTTCTCCTTCAAAAACTAATTAGAGCACTTATGTCAGGATTTTTAACAAAAAGATGTTGTCTGAGAATAACTCCAAAGTGGTATGGACAAAGCGACAACCATTTTTATTAGACACTGAGTAAAACACTGAACAAATTACAGAACCTGTAAGTGAGTCGGCAGTTGGCAGCTGCGTTTTTTTTGTTGTTGTTGTTTTTTTTTTCCTTTTTTTCATATATCCTTCCTGGTAAACAAGTTAACCCATCTCATCTCATTTCTTCTGTCTTCTGGGGCATTTTCCTCATGAAACCCTCATGAGTTGGGCAGCAGGCTGGGTCTCCAGGACACGGTCCATCTGAGCT
>NW_006494614.1:1608829-1643166 GCF_000325575.1 Pteropus alecto
CTGTCTTCCCCTCTGAGTTTCTGAGAGAGCTTTCTACATGCTGTTCCCTGCCCTTCCCTGTTTCAGCTCTCTTCTTATCCTTTTCTCCCACATGGATGGGCAATCATCTATGAGACAAGAAACTAAACTAGGTGATCAACAAAACCCTGGCCAGTCCACTTGCATAGGCAATAATTTGGGGTTGCCAATGGAGACTTTTCCATTTTTGGTTCTTGGAACCTACTGTAGAGGCTACTTACCAATCAGATGACATTTTGATGGAAAACACAACTTTGGCAGTGGGTGGGGGCAATCCGCCGAGGGGAAAAAAGATGCCTCACGGAAGCCAAAGAAAGTTTGTTTATAATTCATTTTCTTTATTTTAAAGCATTCCCAAATCACACCAAAGCCCACTATCTCTTAACCCCCTCTTTCCCAGCATATTTAGATAATAATCATATACAACACTTCTGAACACTTACTATGTGCCAGGCAATATCCTGAGTGCTTTTATTCATCCTTACAACCAACCTTTGAGGGAAGTACCATTATATCCCCATTTCACAGATGAAGAAAATATAACCGAGAGGTTAAGTAATTTGTCCACGGACATATAGTAGGAAATAGCAGAGCTTGCCTTTGAAATTAGGCCACCTGGCTCTGGGTCTATACCCTCAAACTCTTTGCATTCTTTTGCCTTTCCATGTGGGTTTCAGATGCACAACAGTTTGGTAGGAATCGTGCGTGTATGCCAGTTGGCGCGGGGTGGAGGGGGGATGAAACGGTTTAATTCAATTGACTAGCAAGCTGAATTCTCTTTTCCCCTTTTCAAAACAAATGCTTGACAAAAGCACAACTTATTTGAGAGAGTGATGCTGTTTGTTTGTTTGTTTGTTTAATTTATTGGTTCCTATAAAGTTGGCAGAAATTCTCCTTCAAAATTACCCATCAAAATTTGGACTGAGAAAGGAAGGTTTTCATCTGCTTTGGTATAGATACATTTTAAGAGTGTATCATGTGAATAACAAGTATGAAAGCATGGATGATTAGAGCAGAAAGGAACTTGATTTTTGTCTTTTATAGTAAAGAAAACTGAGGCCCAGGAAGAGGAGGGGAACTGTCTAAAGTTTGTTACTGATAAAACAGAACGAGAATTACTGCTTTCTCTTTTATAACTCTTTCTAGTAGTGGATAATGCCTCTTACCTGGTGGCAGTGAATCTAAAATAAATGCCATAGCCTGCTTCTGTCAATGGTCTTATATTTCTAATAACACTATGTATATATTTTCCTTTCCTTCTACCATCAATGTCCAAAGGAAAAGAAAATGTCAACAAGGAACCAGCAGTTGTAGTCACTACAACTCTTCTGTCATCCTAACACTGAGGAAGCAGTTCCTTCACTCCTACTTCTGGGTGAGAGGGAGCACAGCAGAAACCAAAGCAGGGGAGATGTGGTAAAAAAGGCAGAACCAGATTCGCCACCTACAATTTCATAGTTGTATTACTCAAACCACCCATATCCATGGTGCATTTTCTTTAGAAATTCTTTTAAACTATAACATCTTACCAGGCTCTTTAAATTTTCCAAACTTCTTGGAATCAAATCAGGAGAGGGAGGTATCTTCAAACAAATACTCTGTCCCCAAGTCCTTAGTCTCAAAGTCTTAAGGCAAATAGGAAAATAAGCTAATCATTCGATCATTAGACCTCCCCCATGCTCATTTCCCAAATATAAGCAATAAAATTTCTGATGCCAGAGAATGCTTCCTTATCATGAAATCCTTTCCAGATTATTTGCCTGTGAAAAAATGCTTCTCTCCCTTCCTTAATTTAAACATAGTAAAATCCCATGAGATAAAAATTGGAGAGTTTCTATAATCCATTTCTTTACATAAAGTGATGTTGCACTTTGAATATACTATCTGGATTTATATATATATTGGGATTGATCTTATTCCAGTATAAGGGGATGAACTATATTATTGAGAGTATTCTAATACTACTCATCTCTTTTTCATTTCAGTTTGACAGCTTAATACTTTTTGTTGAACTTTGCTGAATTGATTAGCATTTTTAAGAGTCTCGTGATGACTATGTAATAGAAAGGCAGCCTCCAGCTTCTCCCGCCACCATCGCTCTTGGACCAGGGATGGACATATCACCCAAGGCCAATCAATCTGCTGATTAGCCAAATACTCTCAAGAAATTGACCACAGAGGCGGGTACACTACAATAAATTGGGGGCTGGGGTTGAGCTGAAAGGTTAGATAGAAGCAGAGCCAAATTTAGTGATGTAGCAAGTGAAGGACATAAGCAAGCTGAACATTATGGAAAAATCCAAACTGAAAAAATGAGAAAGCTCAGAGAGAAAAACAGATAAGGGACTACTGGCTTCAGAAGAATAGAGATAGTAATTTCTTTGTTTCACAGGAGCTGTTGATTCTTGGAGCTCCCATCTTGGAGGATTGTTTTCGTTTGTTTGTTTGTTTGTTTTTTGTTTCCTTTGTTCCTTAAGCTACTCCTGTAGCCTTTAAATTATTCTCTTTTCACTTAACCCATTTCCAGTAGGCTTGTGGGGTATTTTATTTTTAACCAAACTCTAACTAGCAAGTCTACATTATCACTCATATAAAACAGTCTTATTTGTTTGTTTAATCATTCTTTCACTAAGATAGTGAAATATGAGTCTCAATTGGGAAGAGGCAGAGTTAAAAGCTTCCAGATTTTGAAAGGTCTCTGTCATGTTTCTACAACAAACCCATGTCTGTGTGAAATCGGATGAATTAGCAATATGGTTAGTTTAATTTCTGTTACCATCACACTGGTCATTTGTTGAGCAGGAAATATATGCAATTTCAGACTTGTGATAACTATTCATCATTTGGCAAATTTGAATCTCATAACCATATTCAGACAGAGGGCTCAGATTCAGTAAATAGAATCTCAGCACTTGATGTTTCCAAAATTGAATGTATGGTGTACAGTGGGCATCTTAAATGTAAAAAGCATGTACACACACAGACACACACAATTTAAAAGTAAGCAGCACCACACATTGATGGGACAGGGAATAGCCACCATTTGAGAGAAGTACCAGCATTTGTTCCCTTAGAGACAGAAGAATGGTTCTTTGTTATGTATTTTTCTAGAGAAGTTTAGATGTGATCAATGCAGTGTTCTTTTCTGTGAGAGAAAAAACAAACAAAAAAAAATGTGTGACGTTTTCACCTATTGTCCTCTTGACAAGGACAATCGTTGGTTACATTTCGAACTTACAGATGAAAATGCTAACAATGAAAAAATAGTTGTCATATTTTACCATGTGTGGTTGTGTTTATTATAATCAAATAAGTTTCAAAAAAACAATGATTAAAAAAAACACTGTTGGCTGAGGATTTTCCTTTTATTCTTTGGCACAGAGAACATTTTATTGCTAAATTTAATCTGCTGAAAATCAAATTTTATAACTGAAAACTTAGCAAAAATGTAACCATAGGCATCGTGGTGATTACATTAAATAAATGAAAGTAAAATACAGCTCTGATATAAATTTATCTATAGTTTGCCCCTTAATTTATTCTGAGTATAAAGTTTAAAAGAGTAATCTGAAAACTATTTTCAGATATTTCAGTCTAAAGATATTACATCTTCAGTTCTTTGAAGTATGAAGACCTTAATTTCTGGAATGTATTCTGTTTGTGTCACAATGGGATGTTCATCTCTCCTCAACAATGCTTGATCTCTTAATACCTTCACCTACACCCTCTTAGGCATTTCTCCATAAGTGGAGAATTTTCAAGAGAACTTCAGCAGAATCACTGGTGTCTAAAGAGTCATTTTCTCATTATTTAACTTTTTAAGTCTTCTTGCTATTGAAGAAAACATGATTAGCAACAGAGCTGCAAAATAATCTGTAATTAAGAAGAATGCATGGTCAGGGTCAGAAAGCTCAGATAGCATCTTTGAACAGTTAACAGTATAGAAAATGAAGACAGCTCTTAGCACAGTTGAGTGACATACAGAATGATGTCAGCCCCGGTGTTTTCAATACTTTAATATTCTGCATATCCCCAGAACACAGAGAAAGAAAGGTCCTATATTAACTATATTTCCACTATTATTTTTTTGATGCTCTGGAGCCTCACCGCCATGAAGAGACTTCCCTTCCTAGGACTAGCTAATTTCTAGAGATTGCAAAAGACTTGCCTATAAACACACCTTTCATATGCAAACCAACCAATCCAGAGCCCATACTCCCCAACTACCTCTTTTACCAAACTCTCACACATCAAACCATTTCATCCTTTCCCTAATCACTCTAGGACTAGGTATAAGATAGCTCAGGATATCCTATACACCCCAGAACCTACTGAAATTATTCAAACTAGCCAATCCGAAAAAGTCTGCTTACCCTGCCTTGCTCATTGCTGTGCACAGAAACAACAACAATAAAGGTTTTTGACCACACTTTCTTCTTGCTTTCCTTCTGCCTCCTGACCAACCCTGGTGTGTCACCACATGGCCCTGCATTGCAGCTGGTTTCCTGCTTCTAAAAATCTGTGAATATAAAAATATTTTTATCCATGATAGTCATTTCCATGTCTGTGTGTCTTAGTATGAAATAAATTAAAACAACTTCTGGGTACATTTTAAAACAGATTCCTAATAATGTAGGACTCCTGCGTCTTCACCATTTTCATTTCTTGGTACCACTTTATTCCCAGAATTACGGGAAAATATGTTTTGTCCAAGACCGTGTGTAGATTCAAGGCCCAAGAGACATATAAAGAGAAGATGATTACTTTCTTTGTTACTTTGGAATCTTATTTATGCCATTGAGATACTTTTCCCACAAAACTCAACCCAAATAGTAATTTTGAAACCCTGCTTTCTGAGACTTTATAACCCAAATTTAATTTCTTGTTTTGAAATTTGATTGTGGCTTTGGTTTCTATTATTATTTTATTGCAATGACTTTTAATTGATTTTAAAGTGCTAAAATAAATACAAAACTGATTAAATAACCAAGGCATTAATTTGGTGGTAATCAATAGTCGTCACATTTACGTAATTGCCCCACGTGGCTTGGTACATTTGGCTTATTATGACATACTATATTTTGACTAAATAATTAGCTTCCAGTCTGCCTGATAAATTGTTTCACCCTTCTCATAGCTTGTGCCAAATTGACTCTGCTGTTCAATTTCCTCTATTGGATTCAGAGCGCCCCAAGGCTTAGCCCATTTCATTTGTACAAGTAAACACTGTTCTCCTAGGGTTACGTTTAATTAAAACAGCAGTATTTAAGAGAAATATTTCTCTTCTGGAGTTTAAATCATCCTTTGCTAGTATAATTACTTTGCAAAAATCACACTGTGGCAAGATAGGAAAAAAACAAAACAGATGCAATTGTGGTGCCACCATCTGAAAGCTGAAGAAAAAATCATCAGGAAGCAGCAGTCATTTTTTTGCTTTGTTTCTACTTAGTAAACTTGTACACTAAATATATCAACAATATCTCATCCATAGTAGATGCTCAGGTCTGCTGCATTTTTATTTTGCTGAGTAAAACAACTTCTGAATACACACACATACACGCACACACATATACACGCACACACACACATATATATATACATACACACATTCCTATATATATATATACACATTCCAATATATATTCATATATATTCATACATATTCATATATATTCATGTATATAGGGATGAATGACTGTGTCTCTATAGGGGCACTATCATTAAACATACGTTACACATAAAGTACTTTGCTTAACCACTGCACATTTGTTCTCTAACTTTTATAATTCTAGTAAATACTATGATTCTTATAATTATAGCCCTATATATAATTAATTTATTGACTTCGGATGTTCTCAATAACACAAAGACTAATGAGAATGAATATTTCTATACATAGGGAGAGAACTTAACTGTTGAAATGTAAATGTTTTAGAAATTCTACCTTCTTTATAGGAGTTAACTGTGCCAGCCCTGTGTTAAGAATTTTATGTATGTGCTCTCATTTAAATTTTACAATAATCAGTGAGATGGGGTTTATTATTCTCTTTTTACTATTAGGGAAAATGTGGCTCCCTCAAGGTAAAATGACTTTTCAAGTTTGCGTAGCTCTTTCGACACTCCTGTATTTTTTATCAAGAGAAATCCAGGTGGCGAGGCAGAGATATTTTAAGATATTTCTTGGTTTGCCTGTGGCTTTCCTCTCAGTGAGTCAGGGGCACTCGCTGCCTTGTGGGGGGTGAGCAGATACAGCTTCCTCGGTCTCACAGAGAATCCTCATGTCAGCTCCAACAAGGTGCCTAAGCAGGAAAAAGCAATAATTCAGGCCAAGGCTTGTAAAACTCTCTATAGTGAAGGAGCAGTTATTTTAGTAAAGAAAATAAAATATTATAAATAAAACAATAAAAATGAGTTACTAAATGTGCTATATGTTACTAAGTAAAAATTTCAAAGACATACAAAATATAAACCCCAAGTTTTAATTATTAATAAATTCAAATTTATACAAGAGCTTTTAAACTCTTATTCTCAATTTCTATACTTATTTCATTGAGAACTAATAACAAATAATTTAAGTAATTTATATACTAGTAACCTGTTCAGATACCACACGTTTTATAGCACTAGATAAAGAAACCAGGCAGGGGTTCCTGGTCCCCAAGAGGGCTGAGAAGTGTCTGAGGGCACTGATGAACAGAGGAACCCTTGCAATTAATACAGAGAACATGGAATAGACAACTGGAGGCCATGACAAGACTGTAAGCATCATTGGCAGATGAAGTCGATGCCCAAGACCTGGTTGGTGAGCTGAGTTACACCTCAGTGAAGGCCTAGGAGGCAGGAGACCACCACAAACCAAACACACACCCTTCAAATGCACCATCATTTCTTTAGATAAACCTCCATAAACCCAGATTCTTCGAAGAAGAAAGGAAGAAGAAGGGGCAGGGGTGGTGAAGAATCCTGAATGGTTGAGCTGTGAGTCCCCACAAAGATTGAAGTTTAAACCAGAAGTAACTGGGTTATCTCAATTTGGCAAGATTCAATATTCTGTTTTTGAAGGAAAAGGGGGACTCATGCACTAACATGAATTTACTTCCGGGTATTTTTTAAATTATATTTTTGAAATTTGAGTATATATTTTGGAAAACATTATGTCTTCTACATGGAATTATTTACAATTTAACAGACGACAATATCCTAATCTAGAAAAGTGAATTTTTAGCAGAATTTTTGATAACTCACAAGTCAGAGACATTTTTTAAAGGGGAACTTAAATCTCCTAAATCACAATGCCACAGAGATGCACCTTCCCAGATGTTCTGCCCTTTTGAGAAGTTCTGTTGTCTCCACAGAAATCAGTGGCAGATCTGTAATAATGTATGATACCACATGGCTTTACATTTTAGAAACATTTACTATTCTCTTCATTTATTTGAGAATTTAGAGTGATATACAGTTAAATAACTAGATGGCAAATAACCCACCTAGATAGTACACTAGAATTGCTCTTTCAGTCAGGTGTTTTGTTAGCATGCAGACTATGGCACGGTTTTGTCATCGAGACCTTCACTATCCTATCACAGTGTTTGCAGCTATGCACTGCAGACACAAATACTCAACTATCATTCACAGCAAAGGCTCAAACAGCCACAAACTTCTTCTTTTCAGGTAAAACTGGATGTGGAATCTCAATACATAAAATACAAATATACAAAAAGTAAGGAATTGGAAACACATTCACTAGTAACCTCCTCATCATGTCAGTCCTGAGATTATGTAAAGCCCGGATCACTGAAGAATAAATTTGGAAACCCCTTTAGGGACTCCACTCACACAAATGGATATATTCTCTCTGGAGAAAACAAACTCTGGCCTTTAACCGAGTGTGTACTTCCCTCGTATTTAAAGTGATCAACAGCCAGAAGATGCTTCAGTGGGGAAAGTGTTGGCTGGTGGCTAGACTAAGAGCAATTGACAAAGAGAATGTCTTATCTCTAAAGACATGGCTTGTGTGATATTGTAGATTGGGGTTTAACATAAAGCCTCTACAATGTGGCCATATCATTGGATGGAGATGAAAGATGTGGTTGGATTTATTCATTGTGGCTTGCCAATATGGCAATGCCTTTTGGAAAAAACCTGAAAAGCCCTGGGTTTCCATCTCACTTGTTGGCACTGACTCAGCTAAACAATATCAGCAATATATTTTTGTTCCAAATTTTCAATGAATATAATCAAATTTACTGTTTTGACTCCTAGTGATGACATCTGAAACAAATTTTGAAAAATAACTACATGAATATTTTATGCAGTCTTCTGCTTCCTATACTTTAATCTCCACATTTAAGGATATAGTTTCTTCCATCAATCATCCTTCTAAATTTCTGCTTGGTTGTATAGGGTATGGTAGCTATTATCACAATCAATAGCAAAATAACCAAAAAATTTTAAGCATGACCACTCCATTTAGGAAAATATTTTCAAATCAACATATTTGTATTTTATTTAAAGTCATAGACATACACCATTATTGAATTCATTCTGTGACTTCTCATTAACTTATCTTAAAATATACATTTATTGAACACCTTCTTTACATGATACGCTTGTTGGAATTACCCAAGTGAACAAGCCACGATTGAACTAATGCACTATCTATGATTCAGAAGGATTGCCAGAGATGTAGAAAGGAGTGGAGTATTTTCTAACAGAACCCTGAATCTCTCAAATATGAATTTTGGTTATAACTGATTCCCAGTTCAACTCCAAGAATAGTCTTTGATTGGCTTAAACCTTTCAGCATAATCCCGTTCTCCTGACCTAGTCCCAGAATGAAAGGCAGGATCCAATTTGGTCCAATCAAAATAAAGCTGTACCTGCAGCTTTGTTCAAGGAGAGGGAAAGAAAAGCTCTCTAATTCCTAGGTTCGAAGTGATACCAAGTATAATAGGTTGACTGTATTATTACAGTGAGAGAAGTCAACTAGAGGTCAAAACTTACAACAGAGCTACCAGAACTTAGAGAAACATAACCAGAGCCATGGTCAAATTAACCCTGTGGGTTGTTATTGTATGGGCAACAGGTTATATGAGTTTTCTACTACTTCCTACAAAGACACTCCAACTGAAAAAATATCAAGATGTATCAACCTCAAGGAAAGTGAGAAGTTACTAAAACTATTATAGTCAGAAGTTCCCAAAAATAATCTTACTGCTTTAGATGACATCTAAAATTGAGATGAAAGTTGTCATCAATTCTAAGTGATGAATTTTCTTCTAAAACAATAAGAGCGAATATTCTGGCACCTCTTTCTAAATAATGCCTGTGAAGAGTTAACTTTAGGATCAATTATTCTCTTAGATAACAGCTTATCTTCAGGCAAATGTATCATTTAAATTCTCTTCTCCTCTAGAGAAGAGGTGGTGTATATATCCAATGGAATATTACTAGCCATAAAAAAGAGTGAAATCTTGTCACCGGCAACAACATGGATGGTCCTAAGGATATTGTGCTGAGTGTAGTAGGTCAGACAGAGAAAGACAAACGCCGTATGATTTAACTTACATCTAAAATCTGAAGAACAAAATAAACAAACAAAACAGAAACAAACTCATAGATACAGAGAACATTTTGATGGTTGCCTGGTGGGAGTGGGGAGTGGGTAAAAAAAGAGAAAAGATTAAGAAGTACAAATTGGTAGTTAAAAATAGTCGTGAGATGTAAAGTATAGCATGAGGAATACAGTCAATAATATTGTAATAACTATGTATGTTGTTAGATGAGTGCTAGATTTATCAGAGTGATTACTTTGTAAGTTATATAAATGTCTAATCACTATATTGTACACCTGAAACTAATATATTATTGCATGCCAACTGTAATTGAAAAATAAAAAAATTATTTCAAAAAATTAAAAAAATAAATTCTCTTCTCAAGTTTCAAAATAGTTGAATATACTTCTGAGTCTGAAATCATGGGAACTAAAGGGGAAACTTGTGAGAAAAAGAAAACTACAGCATATTTACAATGATCCTTCTTATTCACCATTGCACTTTGTACCCAATCAGCTAGGATATCCCAGCTCCAGAAGTCTATGACTTTAAGTATTTGTTAAGAAGCTACTTTGAACTTGCCATTGTGTGAGGCTCTGTGAATTTTAAAAATTTCAGTGAAGTCTGTGGAATACTAAGCATCTCAGCCATGACCGGGGTGAAGCTTAATAAAAATAACTGGTTGTCTTCTTTAGTTAAAATTAGAAGTTTAGGTTAGTTTAAGACATAAATTCAGTTTACTTAGAGCTGATTGGCATGAAAAACTTTAATAAAGAATACTGCTTTTCTACTTTAGTCACCCGTGTATATCACTATTTCTTAGAAAAGATAGTCAAGATAAATTATGTAAACACTAGGTGGCACTATAGCTTGAAACAACATTTAGATAAAGGACAGCTAAGACATGAGAGATAATAAAATAGAAAAAAGAAAACCAAAAGACTATAATAAATCCATATTTAAGAAAAAATAAATGTTTAAGTCTTTTAGTGCTTATTAGATAAAGTGAATCAACCTTTATGCAGTTAATGAATTCACATAATAAATTAACTTATATAACTTGTCTAATAAATCAAAAAGAAAAGTTCCCTCCCACACCAAACTGAAATAAGACCACAAAAAGACAGAAACTGATTAAGCCACTTATAAATATTCAAAATGTTTTTGTTCTCCAGATGAAGTCTAAATTTAGATTTTAGCTTGTCTATCAAATTTTATAACTAAATTATTTTTTCTCAGAAAACAAAATATAAACTGGCATATCTTAATGAAAAAAATGAGTTTATAATATGTGCAGTATATTCTTATTGCTTTTTTATATTTACATCATAGGCACATAGGTAATATATATCCAATGAAGTTAGTAAATTTTACCTCTTATAAATTTAGAATTTTTGCCTAATGTGAGTTTTATATATGAAATGCAGCATTTTATTGATTGTGCATATCCTTTGTTAATCAGCTTCAAATTAAAACCCTGAGAGAGCACATGGGAGCTATCAGCCCCATGAGTGAGTGGTCCATTGAGCTCCACCTTGCTGGGGACCTGAGACATCCCAACAGCTCAGTTTCCAAACTCATGTTTTCTGTTCTTAAGGGCTGCCTACCTATATGATATCAAGCTGTTAGGCCTTGCTGAATTCATTCCCAATGTCAAGAAGTAAAGTATAATGGTGAAATAAAATTAATTTTTAAAAATTACATCTAAATATTTGATTTCATGTGACCAAAGACTTTGTAGAGCAAATGTAAAATTATGTTTTGATTTTTGAGAGAAAAAGTGCTATTTTTATGGAGAAAAAATGCCCTGTATTTTTAGTTTGTTCTCCCTAAATGTTCTCTGCTGAGTCCCATTCTTTCTTATGGAATACAGTTCTGTTATGTGACTAGGAAGAGATAATTTTCAAAGTAATTAGACCGGTTCTGTTAAAGATTTCTTTAGGATTATCTTTATTCATAAAATATTACTATTGTGGTTGGAGAAGCTTAGAATATATTCACAATCTAAGGCAGGAATATCATTATCATAATATAGAGAGGTGGAAAAAGCTGAGAATGAAGTTTTTTTTAATTTGAACTAACAACATGTTTGTCTTATTGTCTTAAGAAGTGAAAATATTATATCTTTGGAGACAGAAACTTGAATTGTAAATAACTAGAAAAGAACAAGAACTTTAGAGTACCCACGAATCACAAATACATACTGAACTCTTCTGTTTCTATGGAACAGTATTAAGGGTCAAAATACATAAGAAATGATCCCAGTCCATTAAGGAGCTTATAATTTCAGAGAGAAAAGGTATAAAAACTCAGAAAGTTAATTAACAATAAAAAATTTAAATAACAGTTCAAGGCAGAAGTAAAAGGAGTACCTAATATTTCTTGAATGAATGTTACAAACACAAAAGTGTAAGTTTTCTGGAGGAGAATATATTTATTAGTTGATGTATAAGTTAAGCTACTATGAAAGAAAGAAAGACTTAAAAATTCAGTTTCAAACAACACAGATGTTTGGAGAACAGGTAGCCCAAGGAAGGTTTATAACTTGGTTCCACTGGGTTATCTAGGGACCCCAAGTCCCCTTCTACTTAGTTGCTTCACTGCCCCTCATTGTAGAGTATTATAATGGTTAAGATGATACTAGCATAGAAAATAGATAAAACAAGCATCTCAGTGGCACAACACAATCATGTCTCACTCACATAAAGCCTGGAGGGTGGCCGGAGGGGTGGCAGGGGAAAGCTGGACATCTGTTCCATGCGACATTTGGAAACAGGTTGACTGAGACTCTGCTATCTTCAACAGCACGATCCTGGGCATAGACATTCAGCATTGATTGCTTATGCAAATTAGGAGGCTCAAAATTATTTTTTAATTTTTATTTTTATTGTTTTGTGGTTTCTTTGATAATAAAATTCTCTCAAAACCTTAGTAGGCTTCTAACCTATTTATTCTTATCAGACCATTCTAAGATGGTAAAATGGTTCCCAAGATTCTCAACCATGCCTTGCATAATGTATAAATATCACCTTGGGTTTGGGCAATCTGTAAATATAATGGGATCGCTTCATGATTAGGTTACCAGTTGATTGACTTTAAGGTCATCAAAAGGGAATTGTTTTGGTGAGCCTGACCTAATCAGTCGAGCCTTCGAAAGGAAATGAGCTCTGCCTAAAGTCAGAGAGATTCCATGAGAAGGAGGTTCTCCATTGCTGGCTTTGAACATGGAGGAGCCTATGTGGTCGAGACCTCAAAACATCTTCTAGGAGCTGAAAGCAATCCCCCAGCTGATACCCAGTAAGGAAACAGTAACCTCAGGCCTACAACCTCAAGAAATAGAATTCTGCCAACAACCAGTGGTTTTAGTAGTGGGCCTTAAATGTCAGATGAGATCACAGTCCCAGCCAATACCCTTATTTCAGCCATAGGACACCTGAGCAGAAGATTCAACTATACATGTCCAGACTTCTGATCTATGGAACTGTGACATTATAAATGTTATTTTAAGCTGCTAAGTTTGTGATATTTTGTTATGCAACAAGAGAAAGCTAATATAACTCCAAAGTTGCTAGAAATAATTCTCAAGTACAGTTTCTCCCTTTCTTTCTCACACTTATATGTCCTTCCCTCAACCTGAAGTATCTTCCTTGAGGCAACCAGGCTTGTAGAAAAAAGCTACAACCTTAATGTGATATTTTCCACAAGCCTAAGTATTAATAGGTTTTTGTCACTTAAAGACTTACAAAATTTTATATCTTTCCATTGAGGTTGTCTCAGTCAGTTCTAGCTGCTAAAATAAAATATCATAGACTGGGTGGCTTATCAACAATAGAAATTTGATTCTCACAGTTCTGGATGTGGGAAGTCCTGGATCATGGTGCGAGCATGGTTAGATTCTGGTGTTGTCTGCTTCCTGGTTTGCAGATGGCTATCTTTTCATTGTATCCTCACATGGTGGAGAACAGAGATAGGAAGACTCTGTCCGTCCTATCTTCTCTAATAAGAGCACTAATCCCATTCATGAGAGCACTAATCTCATGGCTCAATTACCTCCCAAAGGCCCCACTTCCAAATACTATCACTTTAGAGATGAGATTTCAATATACGAATTGGCAGGGGTGGGGGCTAGGGAGGGACCTATCGGCAGTTGGCATTTTCAATCTCTCTGAATCTTTAAATACTGGACTGACTATTCTATCCTTTTTCTTGCAAACTTGCTAATTCCTGCTATGGTTTTCTCTTTATTATATAATCTTCCTAAATGAAACCAGTTACAACCACACACACTGCTAACATTTCGTTTTCCAACTACATTTGAAAATCTGAATAAAAATAATTCCCAAGAAAAATGTAAATTATAAAAATGTGTCCATAAAAAGAGAAAAACAATTTGTACAAATAATAGAGTAAAATGAAAGTTTTGAAAGAACAACCTTGAAAAAATAGCATTAGGCTTAGATAGTTTTTCATCCAAATACACTGAAATCCATAAGGAACAATTATTCTCATTCTATTCTCTGCACTTCCAGAACAAAGAAGATAAGGAAACTACTTGGGTTTTTTTAAAATAAATTATTATAACTTCAATTCCAAAACCTGACAAAGACAGAATGCAGATAGAATGTAGACCAATCTCACTTCTGAATAGGATGTGTAATCCAAAAAAATCCTGGCAAACTATATATTTAATATAGATGTAAAAATCCTAAAATACTAGCAGAGAACTCTGTAACATAACAAAATAACAAACTACATCACCGCAGGAGGTATATTATAGTATTCTGAGCATTGTTTAATATTAGCATTGGCTAACAAGAGCAAAATTCACCATATTATACAAATAGGCCAATAAAGAAAAACCAGATCTTGATTAACTTCAAAGAAGATGTTTGATGACATTTAATATTTAAATTCTCAGTAAGACAGAAATATAACATATTTCCTTAATGTAGGGGAAGGGTAGAAATCTATTTTCAACCAACAGCCAATGACATGCTTAATGGTAAGACAATGAGAAGAGAATGAGGAATATTTATTATCACCATTATTATTTAACGATGTACTGGAAGTTCAAGTCAAAGTCATTGTAGACAAAAAGTTGTAAATATGATTGGATTTGCCAGCATTATGATTGTATACCTAAAAGTTCCTAAATAATCGATTGAAAAAATATTAAAACTAATTTATAAAAGTTACAGGTTAAACAACAGATTTTTAAAAATACAATAATATTTTAAATATCAATAACAGTCCAAATATAATGGGTAAAAGGCTTATTCATAACACAAAAATAAATGTCTAAAGTATACTTAATAAATGTGGAAAAAATATATGAAAATAAAAAACCCTATGATGCTTTTTGAAAATCATTCAAGAAAGTTGTAGTATTGGTAAAGAAAAAAAATAAAAAAACATTTGGGACACCTTGCTAATCATCTGGGCACATTAAGAAGATCCTTATCTCACAATCAACATTGTAATGTATTTCAGTTAAATTAAAGATAAAAAAATTAAACTAGAATGAAGGATTGGTGAACATTTTTAATTTTGGTTCATGGACTTGTAAACTCAACTTCAAAGGCAATTTCCTCCAAAGAAAAAAAATTGGTAGATTTTATCATAGACTTTAAAACTGTCATCTGTCATTTTCAGTGGAGAGAAGGTAGTGATCAAAAGCCAGGGACCAAAGCATATCAGAATTTTCCTGTGTGTGAATTCTAAAATTACTTTCGCTTTGTGTAATTTTTACTTGTTTAACTGTCATTCATTGAGTTTTAGTATATGCCAGGTCATAACCATATGAGGTAGGCATTATAATTTTCATTTTACAGATGAAGACTGAAATTTAGAGACGTTATTATCACCAACATTATCAGTATCAATGTAAACGTTATTAGCAGTTTGCATATTCTGAATACTGTTCTAAGTACTTTACAAGAATTCTCATTTAATTATCACAACGATTCTATGACTTAGGAGCTATTACTACTCTACTATTCAGTTAAGAAATCTCAATCTCAAAAGAGGTTAAGTAATTTGACCGGTTTGGAAGTGGTAGCCTGGAACTGAGCCCAGGTCTGCCTTCACACGCCCCTCCCCCACCAGCCAGAGTTCAGAAGCATTAGTTATGCCGTTTAAATTGTGTTAAAATTCTCAAATAATCTTAAAGGCAGGTATGAGACTTTTCATGTTTTCCAGAAGCAGATATTTGTTTGAAGATGTGGAGAAATGGTGACAAAACTTCTATAAATACAAAAACTACCAATTATCAATGTTTAAAGGTATATTAAAATTGCGAAAAATTTATTTTTAAAAATTAAGAAAATTATTTTTAACATGTTTAATAAGTAATAAAGGCCTACTATGTGCCGGACATTGTTTTAGGCACTATTTAGAGAAAGAATAGATAGATTGCTACCCTTACAGAGTTTACATTCTAAAAGTATAGTTAATATCCTTGCAAATTGTTAAAGAAAAAATAATCAATAACCCAATACAAAAAGGAATAAAAATGCAAATAGGCAAGAATAAAATAAATTCTCTGGAAAATATGCTCACACTCATCAGTAATGGAAGAAATAAAATTTAAACAATAAGATACTAACTGATGTAAAGCTGTGGGTAGAGGACTGTTACCAACTCAAAAAGTTGGAATTAAACAACCAAAAATACGTAATCAAATAATAATATTGAATATACATATAATGGAACATTATTCAGTCATCAAACATGATAATTAGATCTCTACTTATCAAAAGGAAAGTTAAAAAATGAAGAATATCATTATGCGAAGAAGAGGTTATAGAGAAAAATATACTTATTTTTATTAAAATCAATGTATCTACACCTTGTCACAATATAAGATCTTTTTAAATTTTGCATGTCTTGGTTTTAATAACAATGTATAATTTGTATACTTTTAAGGCTGCACCTATACCACACTAAAGCTGCATAAATCCGGTAAGTTCAGGGAAGAAGCTGAAGACCCCACTTAGTTATTGGAATTTTAGAGACAAAAAAGCCTACAATAGACTCTCACTGCCCCTCTTCTATTCTGCCTCTGCTGGTTGGCTAAATTCTATCAAACCTGTTATGAGCAGAGAGGTAAAATATACTAGAATTAGAGAGTACATTTCAAAATATTTTCTTCTAGAAAATAATATAAACCACAATTATTTAGCATTTGTGAGTCTAAAAATAGAGTATTACTATCGATGTTTCAAATAGGCATCAAAGATGCAGAAGATATGAGTCATGTTTGACAGATTAAATACCTTATTTGCCCCTAGACCTTGGACCATGTCTTTATATTTCATCAGGCAAGCCAAATATGGCATCAGGAGAACAGCTAATTCCCTCTGCTGTCCTAGGTCACTGCTGATATTAAATGACTCTTTCATCACTACCCAAGTGCTAAGGAACTGAGTGAAGCAACTACAACTTTGTTTATATTGAGAATGAGATAATTTGATAAACTCAGGAATTGCCTAATTGGAGCTAGTATTTTAAATGTTTACTCAGTTACCAAATCAATTTAGTATTTACCCTCACTGTACTGATTTAAAAAAAAAAAAAAAGTAGAAGTGCTAATGGTATCAGTATTACTTAGATATAGTCTCCAATGTTTTATTAACAGCGAATCCTTTGAACCTAAAAAAAGGGCACGTATATTGGAGAAATTATAATATATCTCTCATGTCTAACTTTTAGCTGGATATTGCCATCCAATCTAAGGCAGGGCATTGGGTTTACGAAGAGTAAAGATTCTTCAATTATGGAAATGTGTGGCTTACCTGTCAGGAAAAATGTAGATTTTTTTTCATATTACCAATTCTGTAAAAAGAAGTCTAAAGCTGAGGACCTAAAGCCTAACATGCTATTGACTGGCTAAATTCTCAAAACTCTCAAATTTAAATTTTGTGACAATATTTAACTTAATATGATAAACTATTATTTAAAGCTTTTACTTAGTGTTTTACAGTTTACAAAGAACTTTAAGTAGTTCTCATTTGAGATAATTTACAATACCACTCTTGCAGCTCAGAAAGGTTAAGTGCCCTCCCCTGAGATATGCAGGTGGTAAACAGCAAGTTTCAATTCAAATCTTGGTCTTTTGAGGCTTTATTTGGTAATATGTTCAGTATAGTTGGTCATCTTTCTATTTACTATGTTTTCTTTGGTTCAGCTTTGACCCGAGCACAGCTTTGAGTAAAATGACCCATAAGTCTTCCATGCCCATCACAGCTCTAGGCATTAAGGCAAAGAGCATGAATGACAAATAGCTGACATTTATGCTGGCTCTCTCCACTCTGACACTGCACTCTTTGTGGCCTCAGACTCCTTCATACACAACCTTCATGCATCCACTACAAATTAATCAGATTCGGAATGCCAGAGGAACCCTATTTTTTTTGTCTCGGAAATAATGTTCTGTCATTTTACATCCTCTTCATTCTTAATAATTACAAAATCATTAAAAAAAAAAAAACATGCATCTGGAATGAATAAATTCTCTACAATTTTAATTATAGTAGATTAGTACTCTTAGCTTTCAGATTTTTCTCTTCCTTTCATTTCACTACAAAGTTGCCTTCCCAAAGTCCTGTTTTATTATGACACCGGTTTGTTTAAAAGTCCTCATTGCTTCTCCAATGACTAAATTAAGTCCAAGCTCCTTGCTCTGGCATTCAAAACCCAACACCATTTAGTCCAGCCTCGCTTTCAAATCATAACTGCCACTATTCCCCAACACGAACACCATTCCAAAAACTGGGACCACTCATTTCCTAATAACACTCTTCTTAACACCACCCTCTTCTCTTCATGAGCTCTACCAGAAATGCTGTCTTTCCTTCCTTATCTTACTCCAACTTTACTAATCGAAATCCCTGCCGTTTTTCTACGTTGATCAATTGCCGCGTGAGTTTTAATTTTGGTTCTTCCACTTACCAGCTATATGAGGTTGGACAAGTTATTTAACTTTCCTGTGCCTCTTATTCATTGTCTATAAAATGGAACAATAATGGGGTTGCTATGAAGATTACATGAGTTATTCTACACAGAGATCTTAGAAAATGCCTGGCACATATACTATACAAACATTTGCTATTAGTATCATCATTATCATTTAAGAAGTTATTGTTTTTCATCATTCTCTAATACCATTAAGTATCGTTTTGTAATAAGACACTCATCTCACACTGCCTTGATACAATAGTATTTTATATGCCCTATATTTTCTTCTAAATTTTAAGCTTCTATAGAGAAGTGACCATGAATTTAAGACATTCTCATCTCATAAAACCAATAATATAGTGCCTTGAACATTGTAAGTAATGATAGATATATACCGAACCCAGTGTTTTGACAAAAGAATGCTTTCTATACACCTAATAAGTATTATATTTTCAAAATTTATTGCCTTTTCCCTATTACACACAAGAAGAAGTAAATTATTTGCTAGAATCTCAGAGCAGGCAATGAACTCTGAAAGAATTGCAATTGACTCTGACTTCCGGTTTAAGGGTACCTAAGCTATTCATAACAAATGACTATTTCTCTACATTTAATTGATCTCAAAGGACAGAAATACTTCAATCATCTTTTTTGGCCAATTCCAGTGTTTATTTAGCTTAATGCTTTTCCTCAAGTCTAGACAAATTCTCTTGACACAATGAATACCTCCCAAAGATATTATCTTCTCAATCTTTAATCCAAGTAAAGCAAGATTATTAGTTTCGTCTCAAAGGATTTATTTTTCTCATCTTTAAATCAATTGAATTCTCTTTTAAGATTTATTCTCATTCTTGCACTGAAAAGAAAATAAAGAAACTAATGCCAAGAATCAAGGATGAATGACTTTCTGGATACATTAAAATAATATCTTGTATTTTTTCATAAAAGCTACATATTTCCCCGTGATTACTGTGATTGATAAGATCCTCGGAACTTGGCTGCATTTGTGTGGATTTTCTCCATCCCAGAGCTGTCTGACTTAGTTTTAGTCCCTAAGTGAACTGTTTTGCAAGGGGGTCTAAAAACCATTCTCAAATATATCAAGGAAACTGTAGGAGGTGTTACTTACCCCAGTTAATTTAGTGTCATGAGCAGATGTGATAAAATCTCAATTTCTTCATCCACGTCAGAGCTACCCAATAAAATCAGTCCTTGAGGGGCTCCTGAGAAGTAATTCCTAATGGGTGATCTTTCTGCTTGTTATTGTACCCAGTAACAGTGGTTTGGTCTATGTTTAATCTTTTTAGTTTGTAGAAAAGACTGTCAGGAGGCAAGTAAACGGTAGTGGTGAGAGGGAATCTAAGGCCGTATTAAAATCAGTCAGGGTATGCCTATTATTTCTCTTTGGTCTAAATGCAGCTCACCTCTCATACAGCACGAATCCAATATTTTATAACATGACTCGCTGCTCAAAAAACCATGTCTCTCACATCTAACACTTTGCATTTATTTACATCATTGGAGTGGATCATTGGATCATTTTTAATAATTCAAGAGCTTTTTCTATTACTTTTTAGGTTACACAGTCTAGTAAACTATTTTAAGCATGCTCCTATACCTTACAGCAAAGACTAAGAAGTTTACAAAATAGTGGATGAATTTGTGGTTGAAAGCCTAAAGTGATAAATGATAACCACAAAAATCCCACATGTGATGAAATACTCTGTTCTTTTTGGAAAAGGAAAGGCGCTGGGGAAGATTAGATCTAAAGTTTTCCCAAAGGCTTATGCCTTAAAAATTGGAAAAAGACCAAACTCTGGAAACTGTTAAGATTTTTTTTTAAGGGATTAGGCCTGAAAGCAGGCTGAGGGATAACTACTCTAAACTGAGAGATGAATTGTGCCCAATTGATATCAGATGTCTGAAGTTAAACACCAAGTAATCTTTTCATTTTACTTTTCATGATAGTGACAGGCAAATAAGAATCTATTTTTGATGCTTTTTCATGGCAGATACTGGAGAATCTGTCCTGCCTTTGTACATTTGGTGTTTATGACAGGTCATATTTTCTTTGAAAGCCATGGGGATTCAATATATACTAACCCAGGAAGTGGCATAAATGACCCAATAGAGATGTTAGCAGTTCCCAAAATGGTATCTATAACTTAGAAAATCTGCCAAAGGAAGTAAAATAACAACAACAATAATAAAATAACGATTCTTTAAAGCAGCTGCATTTTCACTTAAAATGAAAATGTGTTGTTTTATTCATTATAAAATTTACAGATATTCACTGTTTAATAAAAAGACTAAGCAAATAAAAAAATACAAAAAATAAAGCAAAAATCACTGGAAACCTTTCATTCAGATAACTACTTGTTTGTAAGCATCCCTTCATCTATGCATACATAATTACATATAAAATTGTATATCCAGGTTTACAAATATAAGATCATATTGTGCAATATATTTCCATTTCTCAACATAGTATGAATATTTTTATGTTATTAAGTACATTTTTAGATTGCTGCATAAAATTCTATTGCTGTATATACATTGATGTTGATGACTATTTAAGTCATGTTTAATTTTGGGCTATTGTAAATAAGACTTCAATAATCAACCAGCTTATGTATTAGCAGATTTGTGCAATTGTGTCTTTATGAAACATTTTTAGATGTGACATTTCTGGGACAAAAGGATCGTAGATTTAAATTTTTGATACATATTACTTAACTGCCTTCCAGAAGATTTTTATTAATTACTCTTAAAACAATACATAATCCAATATTGCTCATTTACTTTTCTAACACTAAGTTTACTGTCGTAAACACCAAATTTTATCAACTTTTTTATTGTTACCAATTGGATGATTGAAAATAATATTTAACTGATGTTTATATTAATTTTTTACTGACTAATGAACCTTAAAGTATTATTTTGAATTTTTATTTCTTTTTTCAATTGTCAGTTTATTATTATGTCCTTGGTCACCTATATTTCTATTTTTTATTTTAAAGAGCATATTTTTATTCTATATACGAGTGGTGATCAATTTTCTCTGCCATGTTTAGCTCAAATATTTTCCTGGATTGTTCTTTGTTTTTTTGACTTCATATACAGTATTTTTTAATTGTACAAATTTGCAATCATTATAGTCAAAGTTTTATATAGTTTTACACTTCTGGTTTTCATATCATGACATACTTAGAAAACTACTCAGCACTAATAATTTTGATTCTACTTTTTGCATTTAAATTTTGTGATCCATGAAAGGATTAATTTCTGTATGAGGATGGAGGTAACAGCAAGATTTTTTTTTAAATTTAAATGGCTAAATAACTGTCTCAATATCCATTAATGAAAAACAATTATTTATTTCCTCAGTATTTAAAACACCCTCACATTATATGCAGAATTGTCATCTATACATGGTCATCTTTTTTGCAGCCTCTCTACAGTTCAATTGGCCTGTCTCTTCCTACAGCAGTAACACCAGCTTTAATTACTATAGCTTTATGATAAGTTTTGATATCTAGTGAAGAAAGAACCCTTCTTTATACTTAAATAACATTTTCAGTTCTTCTTATGTATCATTCTAAATGAACTATTGAAACATTTAGTCGTTCCAAAAAATTGTAATTGAATAAATAGATGAATCGAAGGAGAATTAACTTTTGCTTTCTGGTGGTTTGTGATATGTCAACTTGGGTAGGTCAAACTGCATTTCCCAGAATTCCCTTTCCTATATGTTTCCTGATTGAACGGGTCATGAGAGAGCTTCTTGGTTGACGTTAAGAGGGTGAAGGTGAAGCAGCAGCTACTTTGTAGCTCACACATTTTATCACTAATCAGTTGACATTTGGTATAAGAAAGCAGCTGGACCTGCAACTGTTCCACTTTCTCCTGGATCCTATTTCAGCTTCTCTGACTCCTGGGCCAGGTATGTGTGACTCCTGAGCCATGACCAAGGTCTCTAGCTTTTGCAGGATACCACATCATCAAGATTCAAAATAGACAGTACTCGGATAAGTTAAAGTATCTAAGTTACCAAAGTTAAGGAGCCACTAATTCTGATTTGTAGACGTACCTCCCTATAATTGCACAAACTTGAGAGTGCCTGACCACTTAACTTTGCACTCTAGATGCCTCCCTTACCTCACCCTAGTACTAGCATTATATGATGCATCAAGAACTGACCCAGGATTTGATTAATCCCCATGGTCTCCTGATTTTATTTGTGGGTTCTAGTTTGTTTTTGCTCTGTCTCATGTTATTTTCATGCTCCAGCCACAGACACAAAGATAATCACTTTATAGAGATAGTTCAGCTTACACAATCGCATAATGTCAAATCCTTATGACAAATTCTTGCACACGCAGAATCAAGGAAAATATTAAAGTAATTGTGGCAGACAAAGTTGAACGACCACAATGTATATAAAAAGGTGCTTTTAAGAATCAATAATAGAAAAATAGATGACCAAGAACATAATAAACCAACAATCCACAAAGGAATGAAAAATTTAAAGAAATATTTTAAGCTTCATTGTAATCGAAGAAATGAATATAAGCATAACAAATATCGTTTTTCACCCATTGTATTGGCAATGATGGTAAGTATTCTCCCAGCTTCTTTCTATTTCCTGCTGTCTCAATAATCTCAAATCCTTTGACTTACATTATATAAATCAATACAAATTACCTTTTTATCTTGTTATAGTGATCTACAGAACTGTATTCACTCCTTTTAATGCACTAAAGATTATAGCTTCTGGCTCACCATCTTAGTCTTGATGTCTCACAAATTGTCTGTTAAACACCCTGGACACTCAGTTTATAGAAATCTTCACTCTCAAGGATTTTGCCTTCCGCCGCACTTCAGCCTTTCTTTTCCATGCTTGTACTCTGTGTTATCACTAGGCACTGTGCCACGTTAGAAATATTTATGTCGAGCATCCCACTATCACTATTGTTAAAGAAGTAGTCAATTAGATGTATAGGATTATAGAAGCAAGGGTTTAAAAACTTAAGCAATGACCACACAACAGCAGTATTTTGCGTACTACTGGTTTTCACTTATAACAATCTAACATGCATCTTAGTTCCCATGTTTTAGTTTCCAACACCATTTTCCATCCAAAGGAAGGAGACATGTGAAAGTGGCTGAATCCATGTCTTGGGTCAGTAACAAATCCAGATAGGCCTATAATAAATTACCATTTCCAGATATCAAGAACATTTTTTAAAAAGTGCTTAAATTACAAAGAAGCTACTTAAAGTTGCTCTCGAAGACTTACCACTATTTAATACCAAAATATGATAAGTATTTGGAGCAAGTTAAATCTGTAAAAAGCCATTAATCTATAACAAAAGGAAAAGTTAATATGTTTTTTAAAGTATTTACAATAAAAAGAAAGTTGGCAAGAGTAGAATATAGTCTCTTTTTTAATTAATTTTAATAAATTTAGGGCCTTTAGATATATATGGATTTTTTCCTACATTTATATGCCTGTTTATGAAATGAATTATTAAAACCTGAAATTGCCAACATTTGGCCAATTCAACTTACAAAAATGGTGATTTCATATGGTTCAGCCAATACTTACACACTTGCATATATGTGTGCTAGGAAAAAAAAGGTGTAAAGAGATAACTACAAATACCACAAATACCAGAAACAGTACAAAGAATTGTAAAGAATTATTTGTTCTAGGGGACACTCAAAATAACCAGTTAGAAAGAGGGAGAAACAATGAGAAGCCAAATAGTAAATTAGCCCAATGTGCTAAAAGGAGAGCTCACTGCACAAAATTACCTTCTCATTCTTTGGATGGCCCTGCTATTTATAATGAAATAGTGAGAATGCCCAACAAAGTAAACAGTGAACCAAAGAGGAATATCTTTGATAGGAAGAAGAAAGAAGCATCATCAGATGTCAAGCAAAGATCTGCTTTAGTGTGTCCCATACAAGTAGTAACTAAATACTAACTATAAAAGGCTTCGGTTTGAGGTAATAAGGACCTACAACCAGGTCCTTGTAGGAGAATGGCTCTGCCATAATGTTTTGGTGACTGCATCTCTCCACATAAGTCACGTAGGTAAGGCTTGATTGCAGCATGACCAGTTTTGGTGGAATGCCCTGTAATTTCTCATGCTGCAGGGGGAAATAAGCCTGGTGAGCAGCCTCCAGGGGACAATTTCTTATCCCCATATCGTGGGAGACTGCCACAAGGCTGTTTCTCATCCATCTGCCTAGTTCCAGCCGAGCACAGGACTTTGATCTTGACCCTCCTTTAGGGTACAGCTGCAGGCTTCTGTGTAGGACTATAAAACTCCTTGGCTGCAGTTTAGAGTTGGCTTCTCTACAACAGAGCAGCCCACCACTCATATTGTATGTCATATAGACTCTGATTTAGTGCCATCTTGCAGTACTAGGAACATAGGACGCTGACACCATGCTGCTTGCTTTTGCTGTCTGAATCCATGTGGGCTCATTGTTTTCTCACCAGCTGAAGCTATGGAGGTATATGGCAAGGCAAGCTAACAGGTACAGTGGTAATACTTGTGGTCCTGTCAGTCATAGTACTGCTGCTTTGGAAATACTTGGCTGCTTAACAGTCTTCTGGCCCAACCAAAATCAGTCATTCAGCTCAGAAGCAACATCTCAGCTGATCTAAAACACTATCCTCTTTGCTTTAAATCTGACGTAATTAATGACACCTTGAAGAAGTAAAGAAAGAAGTACAAAGAGAAGCAGCAAACACATTTTTTGCTACTTTAAAACAGCGTAAATGAAATAATAAATGTTTATGATTGTAATAATTTGTGTACATGTTTAAGGTAGAAGAAGCCCTTAAGAAACTGATATATTAAATTTTGTTATTTTTCTAAGACTTAGGAGATTTGTGTTGGTTTGAAATTAATGTCTAAATGTTTAAAAGAAATTTATTTATAATGTTAATACATTCTATTTTACTAATAATTTATTAGTTAAAATTAGCAATGTTTAAATTTTTAATATGTGACAGATTTATGTTATTAAATTGAAAATTGAAATAATTAAAATTAGTAACAAGTGTTTTTTTTCTCATACAAAGAAGCCCAGACATAGATTCTTGCTATGTCCCTCTCCTCTCTTTCCAGCCTCCTTACTCATGTGCACACATATAATACTACGACCCTGACAGCATTTGAAATCTGTTGATCTCACTAATTTACACTGCCCATCATCCCTTCATGTTCTCAATTCTCTCCTTCCTGGCTTAGAGTCCATAGTCTATCACTAGACTTGCTCATTTGCAAACATGCTCCATTTCCTTGTTCTCTTTCTAGACTTAATTAACTGGCAAAACGCAGGTCCAAGATTCACTCAATTGTTACCCTACTCCATGACCTATCACAAGTGGCTGGCCATACTTTAAATGAATGACTAAAACGCTAAAGTGGGCCTTAGCATTGCTCAGCAATCCTAGAAAATTTACACTTGATCCAAGATGACAACTTTATGCTTTTTTCTGTTTCAAATATTCAATATCCTTTTTTCCATTTCAGCTGGTAACCTTGCTTTTCATTTCATGGAGAAATTTGAAGAAATCAGAAGAAAACAACTTCCTCAAACTACTTCAGCAAATCTACTAACCTGTCCGTTTATGTTGTTATAAACTCCACCTTCCTCCGATGACTAGGGATGGCCGCTGCGTCCACTGATGTATTTAAATGCCTATTCTTTTGCCTGTTCAAGGACTCTGCTCCTGTAATTACTTTCCTTTTCCTCCTACAATTACCTGATGATCTTTCTAGCAGTATAAAAATGAACTAATTTTCACTAAGAAAAAAAATAAAGTTATTGACTCCTCATCCTCCTCCAAGCTTGATTTTTCTGGTCTGTTTTTCAACAAAACACCTACTCTAGCTTTTTTTCTTTTTCTTCTTCTTAACACTCATTCTCTCTATTTAATCCAAATCACTTCACTGGAAGGATTTATGTCAAGGCCACCAAGAATTATCTTGCTGGACTTAATGGTTAGTTTTTGGTCTTCATATTCCTCTAATCTCTTGGCTTACCTACATCCTCCTTGGCTTTCCTCACTTGGCTCTAAGGATGCTGTACTCTCTCTGTGTTTCTATTGACTATTGCTCCTTCTAAATTTTCTTTGAAAGTTTCTTGGCTTAGTTCTAGGTCCCTTTCTCTTCTCCATGTCTTGCTCCCTAAATATCTCATCTAGCTCCATATCTTTAAATATCACATATACGCTGATGACTCTCAAATTTATATATCCATCCTGACCTCTTCCTTGAGTTCTGGACTCTTATATCCAACTGCCTATTCACTTCACATGAATGCTTCAAAAGTTTATTTTTCAAGGTTTTCCACAGAAACAGAGCCAATAAAATATGCATATACTAAGAAAGGTGTCTACTTTAAGGAATTGGCACATATATTTATGAAGGCTGATGAGTCCAAAATCTGAAGGGTGGAACAACAGGATGGAGACCCAAGAAGGAGGTGATATGGTAGTTTTAGTAGGAAGGCTATCTGCTGCAGAATTCCCCCTTGCTTGGGGGAAGTCTTTTGTTCTGTTAAGGCCTTCAGCTGATTGGATGAGGCCTGCCCCATAATAAAGTAGGAGGGCAACCTACTTTACTCAAAGTTTACTAATTTAAATGTTAAGCTCATTCAAGAATATTCTGACAGAAATATAATTAACAATGTTTAACCACATAGCTGGGCACTATAACCCAGCCAAATTGAAACATAAAATTAGCCATCACAAAAGTTTTCTTCAGTTAAACATGGCCTCAAATGTGCTACTTCTCCAAGCTTCCCCACGTCAGCGAATGGTACCTCCATTCACCCAAGTGGTGAAACCACTTTATTCTTTATTTCTCTTTTTTTTTCTATAGTTCATATCCAATCCTTTAGCACATCCTTTAAATTCTATATTTAATTTGTCATTAGTCTGTCCCTTCTTACAACTCTTACCACCCCTACCCTAGTCCAAGCCACTGTCATCTCTTGCCTGGAAGACAATAATAAACCTCATTCTAGCTACCCTCACTCTAGCTTCCACTTTCTCCACAAAGAAGCCAGAGTGATGAAAAAATATATCAGATTATGTGTCTCCCATGCTCAAAGCCCTGCAAGAATTCCTTGTTATGCTTGGAATAAAATCTAGAGTCCTAACTTGGCTCAAGACCCTGGATATTCTTGTTCATATAGAGTTCTCCCTCTCATTTTCTACCACTACTCAATTACTCTACTCTAGCCATGTTGTCTTCTTGCTGTTTCTCAAATACTTTGTTTCTTTTTCAGGGCCCTTACCACTTGCTGTTTTCTCTCCCTAGAATACTCATCCTTTACGCTTTTTCATGGCTGGTTCTATTCTTGACAGGGTCACTTTGATTGCTGTGTTGACACTAGCCTGAAGGGGCAAGGTATAAAGCATAGAGACTAATGAGGAAGTTCCTACAGGAATCCAGTGGAAGGATGATGGGGTTTCAACTAGGGTGAAGGCAGTGAAGGTTTGAGAGGTGGCTGGATCCTCAATATATTTTGAAGATATGACCTGCGAGATTTTCTATTGAATTGGATATGGGGTATGGCAGAAAGGAAAGATTCAAGGATGTCTCCACCATTCTCAAACTGAGACACTAGAAGAATGAAGATGTGATCAACCAAGATAGAAAGGACTGTGGAGGAAGCAGAGTTCATTCTGCAATAGTTAAGTTCTAGATGCTTCATTAGACATCCAGATGAAAATGCTGAATAAAAAAAAAAATTGGAAATGAAACTAAAGTTTAGAGGAGAGGTCTGGGCTGGAAATAAAAATGATCAGTTTAAAGATAGTAATTTAAGCCTTGAAACTAGATGCAACCACATAGGATATGGAAGAGGAGAGGTCCAAGTCCTGTGCCTTGAGTTACTCCATCATTAAGAGGTCGGAAATGAGAAGAAGCAAGCAAAAGAGGTTGAGAAGAAGCATTAAGAGAAAAATGAAAATATCAGGGTTCTTAGAAGAAAATGAAATAAAGTGTTTTAAGGAAAAGCAGTGACCAAATAGATCAGATGCTGTTAAAAGATCAAAAAAAGTGAATACAGAGATTTGACAATTACACCTAGCAGTGTGTCAGTCAGTAAGACCTCAACGACTATACACTTGGTGGGGTAGAGAGGAACACCCTTCAGATGTTCATGAGATCATGGGAGAAAAGGAATTGAAGGTAGAAAGGGCAGGCAACTATCTCAAGACATTTTGTTATAAAGGAAGGAGAAAAATGAGTTAGTGGCTGGAAGGGCCAAAAAAAATAATTTTTTTTTTAAGATAACAAAAACAATTGGAATGTCCACTAGAAGGTAGAAAATTGGTGTTGCAGAAGAGTAAGGGGAGAACCACTGGTGTCGTTGAGTGAGAATAGAACCTAGAACTCCAATGGAGAAACAGTCTTTGGGTAGGAGTACGACACATAGCAGCACATTTATAGTAATAGCAGAGATGGCCAAGTATATGAGCACAGACACACCTCATCTGTGTGTGTCTGTGCTGATATACTTGGCCATCTCTGCTATTACTATAAATGTGCTGCTATGTGTCGTACTCCTACCCATATAATCCTCAATTGTTCTGAACTCAAAAGTGTCATCTATGACACCTTCAAACACTGACAACTGATGTGTTGGTCAGAAATCACAAAATAAAGACAAGGAATGGACCTTGGGGAGCACAATACTCACAGTGTTTGAGGTTTCTGGTTCATCAGGGCCAGGTGGCTTTAGGTTTTGGCTTTTGAAAGACTCAAAATACGGAATTTTTTTTTAACCACGGGAGCTTACTGAAGTTCAAGATGGCTTTTCCACAAGTAAGTGACCATTTTTAATCTTTGAATTGTAATCTTTCTATGAAGGTATATTTAAATTCTGGAAAGAGTTTGTTAATTAAACTCACCCCAGTGCCTTCTATAAGCAGAATCTGCACTGTGTCATGTTGGTTCTATAAGTATACCCAAAATACTATCTGTGAAGTGGCCTCACTTAAAGGGAGCTGGACTACCTGGATCGATTGTCAATCACCTCCAGGGAAATGAATCTAGGCTAACCATGAGCTTAATGGTTAAGTCCAAAGTGTTAAGAGGAAATCTGAGAAACATTGTTGGTGAAGGGGACATTTATATTCCCCTTTCCTAACATTTCCTTCCATGAAGAAAGACATAATTCTCCTGACTCCTCTCTATTTCCTCACTCACTCTTCCCATAGAGGGATGGAATGCCTTATCTCAGGGGGTCTCCAAATCCCTGCCTGCAGATCCATACCGGTCTGTGGGCTGTTAGGAAGCGGGCCACACAGCAGGAGGTGAGCTGTGGGCAAGTGAGTGAGAGAAGCTTCATCTGTATTTGCAGCTGCTCCCCAGCATTTAGCATCACTACCTCAGCTCCACCTCAGATCATCAGGTATTAGATTTTCATACAAGTACTGATCCCTGGTGCCAAAAAGGTTGGGAACACTGCCTTATCTGATTGGTGAAATTCAGTTCCTTGCTTTTGCATTTCTCCAGCAAGCCCATGTAATCTAGGTAGCTCTAAGACATGCGGTAAGATTACAAATAAAGTTCCTGCCCTCTGGTGGTTTAGTGCTGCCAATGATTAAGAGGACAAATCTGCCAAATTCTGGGATTCTCATTTGGAAAGCCCAGTCAGTATTCCACAGACACATGCAACCTACTCCAACGTCAATCTTTTTATCAGTAACAAAGGTGATATTTTGACCTTCCATAGGCTCTACTCCTTGTCTATCTTTTAAATAGTTACAAATTCAGGTAGGAAAAAAGAGGTACCATTTGCTAGACTCCCTTGAATCCCCAATAAAAATTTTACTCATGAAGGTTCAGTACAAAGGTTATGACTACTCTGATTTAGGAAGATTTAGGTATAACTACACTTGAAAGTATGAGAATTTTGTCTATTTTTATTACTTTTACATTAATCCTGAAATATTTGCCTATGTATAAATATGTTTGACTGTTACTGCCAAGTATTTAAAATTAGTCTATGAAAAAATGGACTATAGACAAAGTAAAATTAACAGATGTTGCAGAAAAACACAAAATGCTCTAGGCTTACTATTTTATTAGTACTACTAACTGTGAGTATATTTCCTTTTGCATATTTTAAATTATTTTTAACACCACCAATCTCTAGATCTATTTGCATGGATGATTATATATTAAAATTAAACCTGCAATATAAACCAGATTGAAAATTTTTAATCTGCTAGGCAAAGAATTGAGTTGTTTGGCATCTCACACGAACCAACAAAAAATAGGAAAGCAGCTGTTTAATGAGATTTTGTTAATTTTTAAAGTAATGAGATGACAAATTCATACCCACACATCAAAAAGCTCTGCTCTCATTAAGGTGATATCAGATACCAGCATCAATGGGAGTTTCATAAACATGGCTTATTCATATGGACCCTTCCAGTCTGTCACAATTTAATGGTTTCAGTAATGAAAAATCATACTTGAGCAAAATGTTATTTATAAATACAAATGAGCCTCCAAAAATAAGCTTTTCTGAAAATAAATTTTACTTTTCTGAGAGAAGTTATATTAGCCGTTTGACTGTGTTCACTGATAATACTCAACCTAAAAATTCATAATGTAGGCTTCATTGGCATAACTTGTGTTCAATTTTAATGCCTTTTCCCTTTGTTCATCACACACGTACACACAATCACTTATAGAATATTATATCATATACAGAAATATCCATTACACTTTGCACATTACTCATTATGTATTTAGGGATTTCTATCAGCTCTCACATAAAAAAGACAGTGGAACAGTGTAAAAAAAAATAAGTATGGTATCTTTCCTGACTACTCTAGGCAATTACCAAAGTGAATATGTTGGCACTATATTTAGAGATTCCATAATTTAATCATATCTGTGATGTAGGGATATGAATTCATCATTTGGGAAGCCTACATAATTAAACTAATTAGCCAACCTATCAAAATATTCATTCTTTTCAATAAAGAGGACCTCTGGCTAAATCCAAGGTAATAATAGTATTCTGATCTTTGAATTCAATCTGAAGCCACACTTAGGAGTAATAATGGTTACCATCTATTGAGACTGTTATGTGCCAGGCACATAACAGATGCTGTACATATTGTAGTTTGTATAATTTAATCCCTACAAAATTATTGTGGTAGATAGCTTTATTCAAGTTTTACAAACACGAAAATTGCATCTCAGAGAGGTTAAGTAACTCAACTAAAATCACCCAGCTTATAGGCAGCAGAACTGGGAATTAAATTCAGGGATGCATGCCTACAATGCTGTTCTTTTTCTCTACATTACAAAGTATTTCAGATAAGGATTCAATTGTGCCAAAGTTGTCATTTTCGAACTGATTGGTTCAATATCAGGTTCAGTTCCTGGCAGTAATTTAGAGCAAAGCCAACCATTTGGTTTCAGGGTAAATTCTAAAATCTTACACTTTATTAATATCGTGAGCTAAGTATATGGACTAACTTATCAAAGAAATCCCAATTGCAGGGCGAATTTGATATGGAACCATAAACTCTAGTCAACTCAGGTTTCTGCAGATATCTTAACTATATAAAGCATTCATGACCATTTAAGCTGTCCATACAATGGTTTGTTAATCTTGTACAAATATTAAGATCGACATTTTATGTATACTGAGGAAAATTAGGTAGCAACAGAAATAATTTCTTCCTAACCAAAGATCCTTTTGCAAAGAATTTCTTGAAGTTAACCAAGATTATGACATTTTCTGCCAAATATATAGCCTGATTTTTGTACATGTGTATTTCCCAACGCAGTCTTATCTATAGTTTAAAGCTCCGAATAATGACTAAAAATCACAAATAAATAAATGTGTTTATTACAGACATATTTTATAGAAGAAGAAGAAGAAGAAGAAGAAGAAGAAGAAGAAGAAGAAGAAGAAGAAGAAGAAGAAGAAGAGCAGGAGGAGGAGGAGGAGGAGGAGGAGGAAGCAGCAGCAGCCGCCGCCGCCGCCGCCGCCTGAGTGTTACTGGACAAGTAAATATTTAGAAACGGCTAAAAAATTTAAACTAACAACTGATGAGAAATCTCAGACAGATACAAGAATATGAGGCGGTGAACAGTTCTACTTGTCATCTAATCCACTACTATTTGTCATGTAACATCACTGCTTTTTCCATTTGGTTGTCCACCTGTCCTAAGAGTTGAGTGGTAATGGATTCAGGTTACAAATCCCTGAGTTCTAAAGATTGTAAGCATGCTGAAGTTTCATCACAAACACATATAATCCATCTCCATTAGGGAGAATAATACATGCTGATAGCAATCTGCACTCAAGAACTCAGGAGGTTTCAGTGAAGCCAGTTTCTCAAAACCTTCAATCTTGAATTTTTGCATATTGTTTGACCCAGCCAATTCTACTTGTAGAAAATGATCTGACAGTAAAACTTATACATAGATGATAGATAATGGATAGATGATCGATAGATATAGTTATAGATATAGATGATAATATATATATATATATATATAGAGAGAGAGAGAGAGAGAGACAGAGACAGAGACAGAGACAGAGACAGAGACAGAGAGAGACAGAGATATGTTCAGGTACATTCATTGTAGTATTGTTTGTAATAGTGAAAAGCTAGTAGAAGAGAAAATTAAACCTCTTTTGATAAAGGAATAATTAAGTAAATTATTATTATTATGGAGTCATTAAAAAAGATAGGGTAAAATATACTGATATGTAAAGCTCTCCAAGGTACATTGTTAGATAAAAATAAATGAGGTAACGGATAACATGTATTGTATGATATCATTTCTTTAAAAATAAATGTTAGCATATGTGTGTGTGTAAATGCCTAGGAAAGGAACTGGGAAAGGTATATCAACTATTTAACATTTAATTATCTCTTGGGAAAAAATAAAAACTGGGAAGAAAAGTGAGAGTAGGGGCACATTCTTATTTTTCTAAATATTCTGTATTTTTTAATACTTTATAATGAAAATCAATTCCTATATTACTTGTATAATAAAAAGGCAAAGAATTCAGTTACAATGCTAGGACACTTTTTAATATCCCAGAGATATTAAAGAATATCTGTGTTTGTGTGATGTGTATATGTGTGTGTATGTGTGTAGATATGTAACATGTATATGTATATATGACATTTTTAATTAATTTGATTCTCCCCTCTGAAACATATTTATAGTTATAAACTGTACTCCAAATTTTGATTTTAAATAATAATCAGGTACAGTTTCCTTGCTTCCAAGTTGTTGAATAGAGGAGATTACCTGAAATTATCAAAACCAGTGAGTTTGAAGGAAGCTTCTGGCCTCGATTTGTATTTAAAAATTAAGCACAAAGAACACTCTATCAGTATGTACCATGTTACACTCCATCATTTGTGTATGGCATTGTGTAGTATGAAACCTGCATTTATCACTTCAGCACCTGTGGTGTGGAAGGAGCAGATAAGAATTTTTCCTTTCATTAATCTTCCGTTAAAATGCCTAATTCAAATAAGAAACACTCTGAATTTACATTTCACAGTTGTTTAATAAGGAAGACTGGATCTGAACATATTACAAAATTCATTAACCTTTAAATATTGTGATCATGGACATAAATGGCTATTAAGCAGTGATAAAAATGTAATTAAAAACTAAGAAATCTAAAAGTTTATCATAAACTCCTGAAATTCTTGGAATTCTCTGCCCTCTTAAACTTCTAGAGGTCAGATATATCTATTTATATATATATATGGATAGA
>NW_006494614.1:1643257-1648958 GCF_000325575.1 Pteropus alecto
CCTAATTTCTTTTTATCTGGTTCATTGTAAATACACAGAACAATTCAATTTCCTTCTCATGAAATCTCCTCAAACGTTTCACTAAGGCATAGATGATAATAATTTTTTCTCATGACACCTGATTTTCACAAGTGAAACTGGTACAATCTCATCACGATCTGAAGTTCCTTTGAATGATAACACCAAATATCTGCTTTCATTCTTGTAAAAGATTCTTTAACTCTATGGAAGGTCCAGTTATGTTAACTATTTTCATCCTTATGCTTCATATAAAGGTTAAGAGTTCTATTTGTTTCATTTTTTCTGTTGACAAGAAAAAGAAAGAAGAAATAAACATATTGAGTGCCTAGTATATGTTAGGCATTGTGCTGGGTATTTTCATAAGTCTTTCTGTTTAATTCTCCTAGCAAACTACTGAAGTGAATATTATTTTCTTTATTTTATAAGTGAGGAATCAAAGACTCAGACAGTTATGTAAGTCATTGACTGCTACACAGCCAGTAAAAGGAAGAGCCTGGATTCCAGGCCTATATGACTCAATAAGACCAGAGAAATTCAACTCTTGAAATATGAAATTTCAGATATGACTAATACTCACTGTAAAATACTCCCAAGCAGGTGTGCAATCCCCCTTGGATTTTCTGGCATTTCATACCTCTCTACTCTCAGCTATCCCTAACCCCTCTCCAAATTAGAGGAAAATATATCTCACCAAACACGAATACTGGGAGAAAGATCATCTGCAATTGGATTAGTACAAATATTCAAAGAAAAACAACATTGAATCACAATCTAAAAATGACTCATTCAAATATTTGGCTGTATACTTTATCCACTATTCAGAGGATTTTTTTAGACAATGAATACAGGTTGTATGAGATTTCACTGTTAAAGCTAATATTCCATGAAGTGTGAACAGTAGAAGTGACAGACAAGACTGTCAGGAAAAGATCACTTATTCTAGAAAGAATATTTGATAAATGCAAGTGTTTGATTAGAATCAAACATAAACATTTCATAGTGTTAGCAGAGACGTCTACATAAATAACACTGATTTCAACATTGTTAGGCTGCATAAAATAATGGCCAGTCCCTCCAACCTAGGTTGTGAACTAAATTGTTCCCTAAGGCAAAAAAAGTATAGATTTAGGATAATGGAAAATGGGAAAGATGATGTGAGCATAGGGCATAGGGTGACAAAAGGAAATACTAAGGCTGTAGATAAAGATGACTAACTTATGTTAGAGATGCCCTGAATTATTTTAAGGAATAAGGTAAAGAAAAAATAAGGAACTTAATAATTCACTTTCGAAGCCAGTGTATAGTAATACAGCATTTACTGAGGAAAAATGAGGAAAAATGAGAATTCAGCCTTCAGAGACCTTGAAAAAGAAAAAGTTAGTGAGATAAAGAGAGCATATTTGATCTAAAATCTTTAAACACAGACTATTCTATGGCTCTGGGAAAAATTAATTTCTATTAGTTTTCTGTTCAGTTCCTGAATAGAGGGTGCAATTTCACAAGTGTTATAAGAATTTATAATAACTACATGTTTTAAGAATTAATATTAGCAATGTTTTTAAATTTAAAATATTTAAAAGGTAATACCAAATGTGGTTGTAAGAGCTTTCTGTTTTAATTTTTAAGATAATATATACTTATCGTAAGAAATTTAAGCAATATAAAAATATACAATGTAAAAAAATGAAAGTATGCTCTGTACTGCTTCCCAGGTTCCACATGCTTAACCTAAAGAGATAACCACTATTAATTTTTTTATAAGTATCTGTCAATACTATGAAATCATAGTTCTACAACTATCTTTTTTTTACTTGATTTCTTCATTCCATGTGAGTATACATAAATTCTCATTCTTTTTAAGTTATGTAACATCCTATAATATGTAGTATAAGTAGATTTTAATATGTATATACTGATCACACACCAAATATTTTCTAACCTCTTGATGAAACTTTAGTTTTATAAACTCTCTAATTTTTGGTATTTTAAATACTACTTTGATAAGCAATCATGTGTATACATATAATTCTGGAAGAAACTGTGTAGGTCATTTAGTTCATTTATTACAGAGAAAATGAGGCCCAGACAGTTCCAAATTTTGAGAAAAAAAAGATGATCTGCCTTTGACGCGCCATAATTATAATTACAGAATATTTGGGTACCAAAGCACCAAAAATCAATCTTATAAATTCATAAATTGGCTAACAATTATCAATATTTAATATTAGTAATTGTTGACTTAGTAATAGTCTACAAATCCTGAAGTGCTATTCTTCCTAAAAGACATGTATGTGGTAAATAAGAATATCTTTATGGGATAGATATAAATTACAATTGCTAAATTTGACAAATAAAAATACTTTTTTTCAGATAACCAACAAATAATTTTTAGTATGTCTCATACAACATTTTATCTTGCAACCCTAATATAAATCTACTAAAGAGGCGATTTATCCAGCAGATTTTGTGGTGGAGAAGGTAAAGAACAAAACAAAAAAACACAAATCTGGCTTTACTCAAATCTATTACTCATTTCTAAAAATAAGGATGGAAATAACATGTGTGATTCTTTTCTGAAGTTTATACTTTTTAAGATCTAGAGAGGGTTAACCATTTAGTAATGTGTTTACTTCCTCAATCATAGAATTATAAGCCTAAATCTGGCTCCTAAAGAGCTACTGTGTGGTCATTTTATAACTAGAAGTTCTCCAAAGACTGAATCTTCATCTTGAAATAATCACATGGACTCGCTCATTCTCCTCATGAAGAGTTCTGGAAATGAATATCTAATCCTTCTGGCATTCAGTGTCTGGAGTGATTCATGAAAAATAGTTTGCTTTGGAATCAGACTATTTACTGCTTCAATTTATGCAGACCTCTATAAATATTCCGACCTTCCAACTTGGAATTAGAAAGAGACCAGAGGGAAATTGCTTTCCAGGGAAGAAACCAATTCCATGCCCCCAAGGCGTACTCAGGGACACTGCTGGACTTTTCCTCTGGCAGAAAGGGCGAGTGCTTTGGTACCTCCCTCATCCCCTCTCAGAGACGGGAGGACAAAAGACACCAAACCAAGCCCCAAGCTTGTTTCCTGTTCCAAACATCAGGGCTCACTAGATATAAGTTATAAATAAATTGAGAAGTATATAAACTATTTTGTAAATACTAAATTGACACTTGGTGATATATGCTCTCCCTTATGAAGTAACTTTATAATTAAAAATTGATAACAAAAGATTAATGAAACCAAGAGCTGGTTCTTTGAAAGGGTAAACTAAATTGACAGACCCTTAGCCAGACTCATCAAGAAAAAAAGAGAGAGGATTCTAATAAATAAAATCAGAAATGAAAGAGGAGAAATAACTACAAACTCCACAGAAACACAAAGAATCATAAGAAAATGCTATGAGCAATTATATGCCAACAAATTGGACAATATGGAAGAAATGGACACATTCCTAGAGACGCACAATCTCCCAAGACTGAGTCAAGAAGAAACAGAAAATTCGAACCGACCAATTACCACCAATGAAATAGAATCGGTAATCAAAAACCTCCCAAAAAACAAAAGTCCTGGACCAGATGGCTTCATAGGCAAATTTTATCAAATATTCAAAGATAAATTAACACCTATTCTTCTCAAACTATTCCAAAAAATTCCAGGAGAGGGAAGGCTCCCTAACTCCTTTTATGAGGTCACCATTACCTTGATTCCAAAACCAAAGACATTACAAAAAAAGAAAACTATAGGCTGATATCTCTTACAAACGTTGATACAAAAATCTTCAACAAAATATTAGCAAACTGAATTCAGCAATATATTAAAAATATCATACACCATAATCAAGTTGGATTTATTCCTGGGATCCAAGGTTGGTGCAATATCCGCAAATCAATTAATATGATACATCACATTAACAATCGAAAGATAGAAACGATATGATTGTATCAGGAGATGCGGAAAAAGTGTTCGACAAAAATCCAGCATCCATTTATGATAAAAACTCAGCAAAGTGAGAACAAAGGGAACGTACCTCATAATAAAGGCCATATACAGCAAATCTACAGCTAACATTATACTCAATGGGAAAAGGCTAAAAGCATTTTCATTAAGATTAGGATCAGGACAAGGTTGCCCACTTTCACCACTCCTCTTCAACATTGTATTGGAAGCCACAAAGTAGTAAGACAAAAAAGAGAAATAAAAGGCATCCGAATTGGAAAGGAAGAAGTAAAACTCTCATTACTTGTTGATGACATGATACTAAATATAGAGAACTCTAAAGATTCCACCAAAAAACTGTTAGAACTGATCAATGAATTCAGTAAAGTAGCAGGTTACAAAATAAATATTCTGAAGTCAGTAGCATTTTTATATATCAATGATGAACTTTCAGAAGAGACATTAAGAAAATAATCCCATTTACAATTGTATTGAAACTATAAAATACCTGGGAATCAAATTAACCAAGGTGGTAAAAGACCTGTTCTCAGAAAATCATAAGTCATTGATTATGATTGTGGGGGTCAGCTATATACTGATGGATGATAACTAGATTTACTGTATGGTTATGGGGGTCAGCTGTATAGTGATGGATGATACCTAGATTTGCTGTAGTGATCACTTTGCAGTGTATGCAAAGATTGATTTATTATGCTATACACTAACATAACAGTCTTACCTCGATAAAAAAATTTATACAATAATAATAATAATAATAATAATGATGATGATGCAATATTGAAAATTCAGCATAACAGCTGGCAATTTGTCTCTATTCCTAGAGGACTTTTCACAATGACAGAGCAGATAACAGTGGTCTATGTGTCCCTACCTTATTGAAAGTAGAGACTCAGATGGTTGGAGTGGTGACATTTCTAAGAAACGCGATAGCAAAAAAAAAAAAAATGAACGATATTCCTTATTCTCATTTCTTAAGTGAAGGCAACGTTGAGCCAATGCATCGCCCTGTTGACACTTCTTACCTCTGCTTTTCTTTTTTTAGTCCTCTTAACTCCAATCCCTCTGGACTCTCTCATTGGCTGACTCTCTCCACTTCTGTCCCTTCGGCGTTTACGCTCCATCCTTCCCTTCTCCTGAGTAGTTCTACTTAACCTCCCTAGTTATTTTCTTTCTCTAATCTTTCCGTCTCTTCTTCCCGTCTCTTTTTCTAGTCTCTTATTGAGCATCACAGACCTGTTGAAAATCACTTGTGAGACACAGGCTCCCTTCAGAGGGTAGAGGAGGAGAAAGAGCGAGGAAGACAGGGAAAATAAGCTGGCAAGGAAAGAATTTTCTTTGAAAGATTGGATGTTTGGGAGGAGAAGGGGGAGCAAAATTAACCAGCAAGAAGTGTCTCTCAATGAATGACCACATGGAGCTCAAAACAGGCAGTGAATACTCAACCAGAAGAGCAAGCAGCCCCTTCCCCTGTATCAGTCATTCAATATTTATTAAGTTCCATTAATATTCAATATTAATCATGTTCCATGATTATATAGGAGGAGTTTAAACTGCTATTAGAGACTTCACTTTAACAGAGAAATACAGTGCAATGATGCTTTTGAAACAAGATAAATAAAGCCAAGTATCAGGACAATAAACGTAAATGTTTTCGGTTCCCCTACAGAAAGCTGAAGCCTCTCAGATTCAATGAACGAGGCTGTTCAGAGCCTCATG
>NW_006494614.1:1649613-1726460 GCF_000325575.1 Pteropus alecto
AGCGTCCACAGCAGCCAAGGCATGGTGACCATCGACGTCCGATGACAGATGATAAAGAAAGCAAGGTATGTGTGCAAAAATGTAATTATTCATCCATAAAAAAAGAAGGAAATCCTGCCATCTGCAAAAACATGAATAAACCTGAGTTATTATGCTGAGTGAAATAAGTCAGAGAAAGACAAATACCATATGATTTCATTTATATGTGGAATCTAAGGAACAAAAAGAACAAACTAATCACAAACAGACTCAGAAATATAGTGGACAATTTGGTGACAGACAGAGGGGAGGGGAGTTGGGAGGCTGGGAGAACGGGGTGAAAGATTAAAATACAAATTAGTAGTTGATAGTTGATAGTTGAACAATATAGATGTCTAACCAATGCACTGTATACTTGAAACTAATTTAAATAAATAAATTTATTTTAAAAAATTTTAAAAAACACACTACTATTTTCGCCAAGATTTTTTTCTGAGCTACTAATCATTAACAAATGTTTTCAGATGATCAGCAGAAGATAAAATATTGACACATTATTTTTAGTATGCTTTCCCATTTTTAAGTTTGTAGGTAAATTCGCTATATGATTAAATCTTAATGTTTCTGCTTGTATTCATGAAATAAATACCTAGAAAATTCCCATAAGAAAAACATATTTCTCAATGCTTAATATATTTTTTATATATTTTTCTTTCTTGTATTTCTTTAACTTCCAAAATTTTTGAGAAAAGAAATCAAGAAAAATATGCTCTTTGTATACTTTTTCTATCCTCACTTGTTTATTTTTATGCTTTAGAATAGTAACCACTAAGAGCAAAAAAAGTTTATTGTTTTAAGAAGAATAAATTATTATCCATCAATATAAGAAGTTAAATTTAAGAACAGTTCACTGTTTGTTAATGGTAAAATTATCTAGATTCACTTTTTGAAGTTTCATTTTTTTTTTCTTTTATGTTCTCTAGATATGAGGTACGGGGCCCACTATCCTTTCAAAACACAAACAGCCTTGCTTAAATTGTCTTTTTTGTTTTTAACGCCAAGTTTTGGTAGAGGTATCTAGTAAGAGATATCTAGTAAGAGAGCTAGATTATCTAGTAAAAGAGCTAGATTCAAAGAGTTCCTTGAGTTTCCATAAAATCAGAATATTTTCTAGAAAGCAATGAAAGCTAATGAAAGCCATGAAAGATGCTGGTAGGCTGAATCCAACTGATGATATACACCTATATTTATTTTTTAAAAAAATTAGAAAATTTGGAGAATTATGTAAGTAACTATAGTCAATGCTTTCCTAATCTATACAAAAAGTCATATTCCAGTAGAAAATTTTACATGTGTATAGGATTGACATCTTCTAATGAAAAATCGAGACTAACGACTAACTTATTTACTAATAGAGTTGCCCAGGGGTGGGGCGGAGGGAAGTTAAAAGGAAAAGAAAACAGGATGCCCTGTTAAATTTTAATTACAACATATTTTTTTTATTATAAGTATATTCCAAACATTTTATGAGCCATACTTATGCTAAAAACTATCCATTGTTTATCGGAAAATCAAATTTAACTTGACATCCCATATTTTATCTGGCAACCCTATTTATTCATCCCAACAATCCTATGAGGTCAGTTTTATTATCTACAATTTCAAGGAAGAAAGTTGAGTCTCAGAAAATTTAAGCAAATCAAGATCACACAGATGGAAGTTAGCAGAGTCCATATTAGAATCCTCATTAATATCCAAAGCCCATATGTCAATCCTACATTCTGTCTGGGTACTAACTGAAATTAGATTTTATATATTTAACATACATATGGGCAGAGTTCTACATACTTTATAAAAATCAGCTCAATTAGTTCTCCTTACAAACCTACGAGGTCAGTATTATTATTATTCCCTTTTTATAGATGGGAAATCTGAGGCACAGTTAAGTTAAACAATTTGCCCCAGGTCCTATAACTAGTAAGTGGTAGAGGCAGTTTTCAAACCCAGGCAGTCAAGCTCCAGAGCCTGCCTGCTTCTCTTCATCCATCACTCTGCAATGCTTCTTGTAATAACAGAATCTCATTTCTAACTTTTGAGTTAACTTCGAGTTAACTTTTTTAAAGATGTACAAAAATGAACATTGAAGCAAGCCTTAGAACATGGTTTTCAATTAAAAACTTGATTATAAGAAAAGTATGATGCTCCTGGTGACATAAGACATAAACGATGTAAAATAAAATATTAAATTTGAATTTTTAATTTTAAATATCAAGAAATATTAAGTGTTTAAATGTAGTTATTTAATTAACTATTAAGACATTGAAGTATTTTTAAAGTTTCTTAAAATAACAAATTTTAAAGTTGATTAAGTTTCATATAATTTCTAAGGCAAAACTTACTTAAAAAAATTTTCCCTGAGGTCATGTTTCCTCTTTGGCAATAGTATGAGGTACATGAACATATATGCAGGGCCCAGCCTCTTTTCTATTTTTGCTCCAGACACAGCCTCAGTGGCCTATGGTACCATTATCATTTTTGCTCATCATCTCCATCATGCTCAGAGTTCTATTCCTAGGCTTTCATAAAGCAAGCTTACTTCATTCATCCTGTATGGAACATATGTATCTTAATAAAAGCTTATAGAAATTATGTTTTCGCCCCTAGAAAAACTTAATTTTAATGTTAAGAATTTTAGGAATAAAAGCAAGTTGTTAGAGAAGAAAGTTTTGAATTAGTCCATCTTTCCATCCAGTCAATTCATAGCCCTTATGTGACATATCAGCTAAAATTAGATACAGCTACATATAAAAGAAAGAAATCATAACAATGCCTTGAATAAGAGTGGTTTATTTCATTTTCAGCTAAATAAAGTTCAGAGACAGAAAGTCCAGGGCTGGTTTAGCAGTTTCACCCTGTCATCAGAAGCCTAGCTTAGTAAACCCCATCTTGGGTACATGGCCTCCAGATTCAAGGACACCTCCAGGATCATGATACTGTAGTTGCTAGAGCTCCAGCCTTTATGTCTATATTCCAGGCCAGCTGCTACCTTTGAAAGAAAGGTCTTTGAGGTCCTTTGAAGATGCGTTCACTCACATTTCATTGCCTGGAATTTAATAGCCACATGAGGCTGACAGAGGGTTTGGGAAATACAGCCTTTTAGCTGGCCGCACTCTTCAAGGTTATGTTACATGTTACAAAGGAAAAGTGGTAAAATGGATGAGAGAAAAGCTACTGGCCCTTGTACTGGGACCAATTATTTCACTTTCCAGTAAAGGTGGCCTTCCAGTGACAATCAGAAATCTGAGATCGACTGGATATTTCATGTGTTCCTTCAAACCCAGATATCTCCTAGGCTTTAAGTCCTAAAATCTCCAATGCTGCAAGATGGTCATTGAATAAAAAATAGCCAGTTAGATATTGTTTTGGGAATGTGTGCATGTGTTTATGAAAGTAATAGGTGACTAGCTTACATTATATACAGAAGCATTACTTGACAGCAATAATAGCTAAACGTTGAAATAGAATTTCTCAGAGATTCTATGAGGCCGTTGAGAGATGGTTAAACATAGTACAGACATTCATCATGCTGGAAAGGAGTGGAAGGGAGTGTGGGACTAATTGGGGTAGGAACGTGACTTGGCAGAGTTGTTAGCTTTAGGACTCTATGTAGATTCCAAAGGAACGATTGATATATTTTTTTAAATAAACTTTTTACAATATTGGATAATCTATGTTCAAAATCTGACACAAAGATATTTGCTATAACTAATCATAGTATTTAAAAACCCATGCTTTTTGGTTCAGATCCGTTAAAACTTGGGAAACTTCTGCTCTTTCTTATATTGAGATTCTATAATCTCAATATAAATCAGTATGCCTAATACGTTTAATGTAAAATGAGCATGGGGTTGCCCTTAGTTTAAAGGTTTTAAATAATTGTCTTTCAACCTTGGTTTTAGTTCCCTATCAACCACTCCTTTCTCCAACCATACTCTAATGGTGATTGACATCCCAAAAGTTTAGCCACCTGTGAGTAGAGTTGTAAATATCATCTTCTTGAACTAATTATACGTAAAGCTCAAAATAGGTTTGGAAGGTACTTACTGAAGCAGAATTAAATCACAAAGAAATGTGGTGGCCACAAAAATTGTTTACCTTTTGTGTAACAGGCAATTATCAGCATTTTTACAACAAATATTTGAGACGAGCACAATTAAAATGACATATTTTGTGCTACACATATCAGTTCATGGAATGTATAAATGTGCTAAACATATCAGTTCATGGAATGTATAAATGTGAAGTCAACTGAATGTATAAAAATGACACTTCTTATATTCATAAAGAGAGTTGTTAGGCAATATTTCTTTTTTTCCTGCCAATACATTATTCTAGTTGGTCCTAACTCTAGGTCCTCTGAGAAAATGCAAGTTGAACAAAAGATACAATCTCTGCCTTCAAGAGATCTGCAATTTGCTAATGCAGAAACCATAAACATTAAAGAAATACAAACATACAAACCATAGTATTTAATTTATATCCAACTCATTCATGTTTTAAGGAAATCCAGATACAACATAATAAAACTTTTTAAAGAATGTTTATTTGGATTATGTTTTTGTATGTTATTTTTTATAATGTTATTTTAAACTTAATTTCATTGAATTTTATCTTAGTTTTAACATATGCCTTTATTACTTAAAATCATTCTGCTCTTAAATAGTTTGTAATTATACTATACACATCTTTAGACAGAATCTTAATCTCGTCCAGGTATTCATATTCATTCAATACATACAATTTGAGTTTACTGTGTACAAGTCACTGTTCTAAGGACAAAGATTAATTAGTTTTTATTTTATGTTCTGCCCCATGTATAGGGACATGTCCAACTGATAAATCATCAACCATCTTCAAAGTCTAAGAAATTTTTAAGTCATCCAGTCTCACTTCTTTCCATTCCTCATTTTTTCCTATGAATCCAAATATTGCCTCTAAGGAAATGACTTCTTATTCTTTTCTTCACCCCTGATGTCCTACATAAATGTTTTTTTTATGTTACCAAACACATCAAATACTTCCATTTAGATACCTTCCTCTACGCTGATTCTCTTCCAGAATATCCTTAACACCCTCATGCACAGACAGTATTTCCACCAGATTTTACATCCTACCCAATAGAAACCCTCTGGTCTACTTAGCCATTGCTCTGTACAGCTTACAACCCATTTTCACACTATCTCCTTTGTTCTTTTATTCCTTTATTCCTTTCTTTCTTCAAATATTTATTGAGTACCAGTTATGTATCATGCACACTTCTAAGTGCTCAGATTACAAAAAAAGGCAAAGATTCCTGCCTCCATGGAGCCACATTCTAGTGGAGTTTTTATACTGTCCTGGTTGGATTCATAATAATAATAGCTAATATTTATGGAATGTGTAATTATAGGCCAGGTATTGTGCTAATTTTTTTTTTTTTTTTTGCATACAGTTCAACAAATATTTATCAAGTGCCTGGAATATTCCAGACTGTTTCGGTATTTTGGATGTAACAGTGAAAAAAACATATTCTACTGGAGGTAGAGAGACACTAAACAATGACCATAATATATTATTAAATTATAGAATATGTTAGAAGGTGACTGTTATGGACACAAAAATGAGTAAAACAGGATAAGTTAGAGTGGGAGTCTTGCAATTTTAAATATGGCAGTCAGGGTAATTCTCAAGGAGATAAGGGAGTTAATCCTATTGAGCATACAAGGAAGAAAGAATGGTCCATAAAAATATTCTTAAGGAAACAGCATGCCTGGCATGTTCTAGAACAGCAAGGAGGCTGAAGTGCCTGCTGTAGATGTAGATGAGATCACAGAGGTAAGGAGCAAGGAGGCTTTTAGACCAGTGTAAGGATTTTGATTTTGACTCTAAGTGAAATAGGCAACCTTGAAAGATTTTGAACAACACTAGGATCTGTTTAGGATTTTAAAAGATCAGTCAACTGCAGTGTTGCGAATAGATCATGAGGGTACAAGGATAAAAGAAAGGAGATCAGTGAGGAAACTATTGCAAAAATCCAGGAAAACATAATGGGGAAGCATCATAGTATGGCAGGGGAGGTTTCACTGGATAAAGAGACAGAGCCTTAGAAAGCAGAAGTGACCTGTTCTCCAAGCTGTCTCTAGAAACTGATCTCTTCTACTGCTATGTCTGCTGCCTCCCACTGAGACTCCTTTATAGTCAAAAAGTATCTAATGAAGTCAGTATGAGTGGTGTCTTTAAAATGGCAGATTATTTCATAAAGCGAGGCTTTAAATTGTTAAAGGGAAAACTGACTTTAGAGCCAATTTTCAAGTCCTGCCCATTCTTACAAACCCATATCAAGTTCCAAGAGCTACTCTGGCTCTTACTTGAAGTCCTATTACATATATTTGGTGCCACATGGTTCCTCTCATATCTCTGTGTAAGTTTTTATGATTCCTCAACTGTGTTGTAAATCCTTGAAGGAAATAGGATCACATTTATATTTCCAACATTGCTTGGAATAAAATAGTGGAATTGATACTTTAAAATATTAATTGATTTTTTATTAGCATCACATTTTGAAAGTGGTCTGCAAATAATGCAAACATAAGGTTATTTTCAAATTCTGATACAGAAGAGAGAGAAGGTAAAATGTCTGGACAATGTGTATAAACCATGACAATAATAAAATATGATACTTAGATGATAAATTTATTATGAAAGTGAAATTCTCCATATTGATGTAGCACATTACTATTCACTTATATTACTGTTTATTTAGTCCTTTCACTCAGATGATTTAACTAGATCATTGTGGTGTCCATGATTTTATTCTCATGATACTTTCTTGAAAAGACCAAAACTATCAAATAATTTTTGATGAAAGATGCATAATGTATCAAGGAAAAAAATCAATCCAGAGTTAAATTCTGTGCACTGTACCTTAAGGATTTCTATTTTATAAAAACTGAAAAGTGGAAAAAATAATTAATTGAGTACATTCCACTGACCTGAAAGTAGTGTTAATTCTACAGTAAAATCCCTACTTTCCTCAAATATGTTCCAGTCACAGATTCACACATACACCTTCTCACAGATGAATTAATCACATACTTACAGCTGACCTCTCTGTCTTCTTTCACGACCTCACCATACAATGTGGGTTTGAAATGTCATCTATAGTCTATCCTTTTTTTTTCTCAGCCAGACTACTAACTGTGCTCACCTGTATGCAACATTGCACAGCATCATATTAATGTCTATGCATGCCTGTAGCTCCCCTTTCTCTCAGATAGAATTACCACATCTAGGTTCTCAACCCTTTTACAGGTTTTCACCCTGCATTCCTTCCATCAGACTCTAAATAACTTAATATAGCTCCGTCTCTATTATCTGTGCTAATGGCACACCAGGGTAAGTGAGAACCACAGAAAACTTGTAACTTCAATTTAGCCTTTGGTCCTCCCTTTACTGCCCTTAACATGAGTTGCTAATGAGCAGTGAAGTTGACAGATTGAAATGTCACCTCTTTCTGCCCTCTGATATAAGTGTTAATGAAAATGAATATGACAAGGGGCTGACAGGACATTAGAAAAAGAAAGTAAGGGCCTGTCTGACCTACGTGACAGTCAACTCTCCTTCATAATTGAGTTTATTTTAGTTATTTCTTCTACAAATTATCCTGAGTTGGTGGTGAATATTGTATTCTTATTTCTGACTTTGTGACCAAGTAAGTCATTGAGTACTTTCAAATCATAAATTTTTTCCTCTATTCAGGTCAGCCAACTAAAATATTCATGGCAATTTTATAACTCAAAAGTATAGGACATAGCTTTCTATTTCAGATTTGTTCTCTTTCAATTTTTTCACTAGTGAAACCCATAAAAAAAGTCAGAAAAAGATTACAAGTCATAACAGAAAATCATTACCCAAAGCCATCTTATTGCCAGGAAATGAGTGAATTTTCAGCTAACTGAATGATCAATGGAACTAACTTCAGAATCCCACATGGTAGCTTGTGCATATTTTGCTGTCGTAAATGGAACATACCTACCACGCTGAAAACAAATAGAAAAGTTGTACCGTCATAACTTCCCAAATCCCTCACAGAGACCCAGAGGCCATAGCAACATGAAACTCAGAAGCTACCCTTCAGAACAGTATGTTTTTGGAAACAACTCCCACCCCAATGCCTATTTTCCTGCTTCTCTTCAGAGACTGTAATTTCTGGAAACCACCACAGTAGAAAATTAGAGGTGACAAGAGCTGGCAATGATACAGCACCATGTAAAAAAACTAGCATTGTACTTGTTAGAGTCATAATAACAAACTACAGAAACACAAGAGCCTGGAAATAGGAAATACTGAGATGGAAAGTTACAGTACCCTTCTCAGGGAAAAATACCACTAAATCCAAAGAGCCAGTATAGAGAGATGCCTGCTAGAGGGTAGAAATTTAAAGAGAAGCTTTAAAACATCAATCTGTTTTCCACTTGAAAATCTGAAAAAAGGATTTTACCATGGCAAAATAATCAGGAGCTAGAAAAGGAAATACCATTTACCCTGGCTATTGGCAAATATCAAGATTAGAGAGAACTTACATCATTCCGGGGTGGGTAAATTGAAAGAAAATGACATAGGGTCCTGAAAATGTGGAACAGCAGGAAAAATGGAAGATCATCTTGAAAGTTTAGAGCAAAATCATATTTTTCATAATAATTAACTATAGTAACCAGAAAATATTTTTAAAGAGTATTATCAATTATCGATAAAGTATAAGATTTTGTGATTCTCTGAAACATGAAAAAAAATCATGAAAAAAGAATATGTACATAAAATGACACCACAATAAGTTATAAAGACAATCGGCTGTGATAGAAAGAGATCTGAGTGTGAGGTTAAAGGGTTAAAAGGAATTTAAAATGCAAAATGAGAAAGAAGATGGTACTAAGAAGAGCAGACAACAGAGATTCGGTCCCCAAGTGATAGATAGTCCTAAAAAATAATAATTTAGTGCGGTTGAAAACAACATAACAGTGAAAGGTATAATGAAATAAAGAATCATTGAAACTGAAAAAAATAGCTAAATATGTCAACTGAAATGACAACTTTATTTCCTAAAAAATTATTGAGAATAGACCTATATATAGATACATGTATTACTTAATTTTTAAAAATTTCGAATATACAAAAAGAGCCAGTTGCCTGTTTCTCCCTTTTCTATTTTTTAAGATGTTATGAAATCTTTATTTATATATTTCAAATTTTACCTGAAAGTCACTTTAATGATAGCTTTCTTTAAAAATTACATATTTGAATAATAAGTCCATTGCCTATGGATAGGAACCCATTGTCTTGTCTATGCAATGGGGTGTTCATATTGAGTAATGACAACAGCTAAATAATTTGACATGTTAACAATAGAAACTGAGTTTCTGAGGCATCATGGGTGGGAGAAGCGAAGAAATTCATGAAATGGAGAGAATAATGTTATAAAGGAAGACAGAATTAAAGGCCCAAGGAAACATGATGGCAAAGAAAGGCAGCTAATTATAGATTCCCAGGATCTTTAAGATTAGGGTTGTTTTTGTACTCCCTGAAAATTAGTACATATGTTTATCAGAAAACATGAATGAGAATATGTATAGTGCTTTATCTATCATAGCCCCAAACTGGAAACTAGCCATATGTCCATTAGCAATAGAATAGATAAATAAAACATGTGACATTCACATGAGGGAATACTACAAATATTCAAATACAAATATAAAAATAATTAGGAGTCAAGTATAACTTAAGCAACAATATGGATGAATCTCACCCGTATAATTTGGAGCAGATACAATAGAATGCTTACTGTATGATTCTTTTTATAGAAAGATTAAAATAAGTAAAACTAATTTTGGTGTTAAAAATCAGAGTAGTGATTATCCCTGGGAGAGATTTTGACTAAGAAGGGGACATAGTGAGGAAATTTCAGAATGCTGTGATGTGTTACGTCCTGATCTGGGTGCCAATCACAACTCTGCTCAGTGTGTGAAAATGTGTCGAGTTTCACAATTAAGATTTATGCATTTTTTCTGAACATTTGTTATCTAATTTAAAAAAGAAAAAATAATAGGAATTTTGTGCTGTAGGAGATTCGTTTGTTGCCTCAAGAATGTTAGTAACAGTGTACTGCATCTGACACCCTTATGCGAACCACACTAGGAGGAAATCAAGGCTATATGTTCTTCACACTGGTCATTGGGGAGCAGAGAGAAGAAACAGATTGCAGGAGGCAAGGTGTGGAGTTCTGAAATCAATCGAGAGAGTAATTGGAAGCCAAAGGAGACTAGGACACATCCAAATTCAGAAAATCCCCAGAGATTGATTAGGTGGGAAAGAAGAATGGCGAAATAAGGAATACTGGGTTTTTGTTACATGTGGGGTATGAAGCTGAGCTAATTTTATTTTTAAATTAAAGAGTGACTCCACCAGTCTAAAAGCACTGATGTCTATATTATAAATGGAAGAGGTATACATGTTTTGATAATAAAACACACCTATGATTCTCTACTTCACTCACTTTTCTTCACAAACTTTCTTATTAGATGGTCTTATTCTGCTTTTTTCCCCTTTTTGACATCTTTTTCCTTCTCCTTCCTCTGAAATATGGTTTCTCTCACAGCTGATCTACTGAGGACTAATGATGAATTTCTTACAAAATTTAATGGTCTTTTTTTTTCTTTCATTCAACAAAAAAATGTGTATTGAGGAGCAATTATGTGCGGGCCACTGTTCTAAGGGTTAGGGATATGGAAGTGAATAAAATAGACCAAAATCCCTGGCCCTGTGAAGCTTATATTTTCTATTTTTTGGAAAAATTTGGCAAATGATGATTCTCTCTTAACTGCCATTATCATTTACTATACTAGTACCTTACTACCTCACCATATTTCCCTATAGACACTTCCTCCCAACTGCTAAGTCTTGTTATTGGTCCTTCCTCTTAGAGAGTTCACTTACATGCACAGCTTCAACACTAGCCTGTCTGTTTATTAGGGCTTCCAGTTCCATCTCTCCAGCCCTAAACATGCACCTAGCCTAGAGTCCCATTTCTCCAACTACTTCCATAACTCATTTGAAATACTATTCTCACTTCAATATCGTATGTTCATCTTCAAATTCCTCCTCTCATTCTCCCTCTCAAATATCTTATGTTTTTCAGTAAAAATACCATTTTCTATGTCATTTAAACTAAAAATACAGAACCCAGTTTAGTTTTCCTTCACTTACTGAAATCCATTTGTTCTTAACTCCAATACGTTTTTTATCAAAAATGCCTCTGAAAGATGTTCACGTTATCAATGTTCTATCTCTTGATGCTGCAATAAATTGGCATTTCTGTTTTTAATCTCTTTCTAGCTTCCAACATCTTTCATACTATAGCTTGGATAAATTCACAAGACCCTGTTTCATGGTCAGATCCTGATTCCTAGATAAGCTGGGGTCCAGGCGCTGATCCCAGACTAAGGACACTATCAAAGAAGCTGAATGGGACAAGAAAATGAGATATTGCACAAGAAGACAGAAATCTGGGCATCAGATGAAAGTATTGTTATATTATTCTGAGTCTTCATTTTTACATATTTCTTATATTTTCTAAGTTAAAGGATAAATTCAACATCTAATAAAGTTGTAGACTATGCGAATTTACATGTCCAAAGGGAATGAAAGAAAACACGTTTAATGGAAACACTTATGATATTTTTTTTAATGTTTTTGTTTGAGTTTGACTTTTAATGTTTTTGTTTGAGATTGACTTTTATAAAACAGAAACATAGAAACAATTTTTCACTTCATAACCTTTAGGAGGATGTTACTAAATTTGCCCATAGAAAGAGCCATCCCAAAAAAGTATCGAGAATAGGCATTGACTGTACCTAGACAGGAGGAGCCCAAGAGGCAAACAGGGCTCTAAAATGAGGCAGCATCTTGGAAGAGCCATTACTAAGGACATGTATGTCATTGGAAGTGAGAAGGAAATGCTAATTTTTTCCTCTGAATTACTGTTTTCTTTCCAAAATCACAAGGTTGTGCCTAGTTAGCATAATTGGGTTTATCACATCTTATATTTTATAAAAAAATTTTAGGAAGATTATACATATTTCACAAAGTAAAAATCAGCATAAAGACCTAGGTGAAAAATATTCTAATTCCTTATTTAATAAAATTTATGGCACATAATTTTTAAACTGTTATATATACAGATATACTACATTTTGTTCATTCATTCATACATTGATAGACACTTTGGTTATTTCCACTTTTTGGCTATTGTGATTAATGATGTTATGAACATGATTGTACAGATATCTGTTCAAGTTCCTACTTTCACTTCTTTTAGTTATATAACCAGAAGTGGAAATGCTGGATCATGTGGTGATCCTGTTTATTCTTTGAAGAACAACCATACCATTTTCCTCAACAGCTGAACCATTTTACATTCCCACTAACAATTCAAAAGGGTTCCACTAGATTTATTGGGGTGATCACTTTGTGAGTTACATAAATGTCTAATCACAATGTTGCACAATTTCAACTAATATAATATTGTATACGAACTATAATTGAAAAATAAAAAATATTTTTTAAAAATTGCAAAAAATAAGGGTTCTATTTTCTTACATCCTTGCCAACACTTGTCATTTTATGATTTGTTTTTGATAGCAATCCTAATGGGTATGAAGTTACTCTTATATTTTAAACATTAATTTTTATTAATATGTCTATTCAATGGGTTTGCATGTTAACCAAATCTCTCACAAGATTACTGACACTTCTTTTAAGTTATAGAATTTTATAATTAACTTTAATTGAAATTATCTTAACATAGTGCCACATTTACCTCACTACAGTTGTTATTCCAGATCTACCAATGAGGTTGCTGAGCAGGCAAAAAAAAAAAAAAGAATATGTCTGTCAGATATCAAGGTCACTGAAGAATCAGTGTCAAAATTCTCACCTTGTTAATCTGGTTCAATAGTCAAGATAGACTCGGGGTAAAATGAAGCCATGAAATTCTAATACAATTCTTATGACTGTATACGGTTAAGATATTTCTCCACTTGTTAACATTTTTCATTTTTTTATTCATTTCTCAAACTCTTTCCAAAGACAAAGTCTCGAATTTTGCCACACTTTGCCTTGTTTCCAACTTGAATTCAAATTGTTTTGAACTAGAGGAAGAATGCTTTGCCAGAGCTGTATTAAGCAATGGGTCTTTAAGGGAAACTAAAACAACACTGGAATAAGTTTAAAAGATGGTGCCACATAACTTAGTTTCTTCGTACACCTACTTATATAAAACAAACTGTAAATTGGTCTCTTTCCTACTGAAGTATGTGGCACCGGCACCTTGAGTTAAGGGAGGGGAGGTGTTGGCACTAAACTATCTCTGCTGAAATTGGGCAAGTCATAGGCTACCATAACAAGTTACAACATTAACACTGAGTCTCTCAGTACTCAGCCTGACACTGGCTGAAGTTGCAGTTAATTGAAATTCTATAACCAAATAATATATTACATGTAGCTGTTTAGTGGTAATTTATTATGAGTAATTTATTGTATAAAGTAAATTTTAAAATCTCTACTACCCTTCCTTAGATATTTTCCAGTTTTCACCAAATAAAATGAATAGATCAAGAATTACAGAAATATAGAAAATGTTTTGCACACAAGGAAGCCAGAGAAAATACATTTTAGATGTGAATGTGTTTGAAAATGACTTCATAACTAAGGTCATAAAACACACTATGTCAGTTAGAGTCCATCAGGAGAGAGACAGCACATTTAAGCTAGTAGAAATTAATAGAAGGAATATCAACAAAGTTGTGTACAGGATTTAGGGAGGCCAACAAAGTGTTGTACCATGTAGTGAGTCCTCGGCACTCCTAGACCTGCAAGGCAATGGAAGAAAATGGGTTTCCAGAACCCAGTGGAAAGACAAAGCCAATCTGCAGCAGTCTAGCAGGGAGGGACCTAGGGGAACATAAATCCCAATTTTTCTTCCTGGCCTCCCATCACCTGCTAATACTTCTGACTGTTGAATTCTACTTGGATGCCAGAGGACAAGGGAGTCCATGGATGCAGCTCATGTAGCCTCCTCTAGCAAAGAGAAGGTAAAGAGTGATGAGTGGATATGGAGGAGCAAATGCAGGATATCTAGCAAGGTTGCCTCTATCTTCAGTGACAGCGTGTGATTAATACTATTCAGTATGAGTGATAAAGATAAACTATTCTAAATACATATTTACAATATATATTTTAAATTCAGTGACTATAAATTAAATATATTTTATATTCAGTGACAATAATAAATCTTGAATTTTAAACACATATAACTTTTATTTATTGAAAATCAATTTTTCCTCCCACCAGTAAACCAATGTGAAAACAATATCTAAGAATATGAGATAAAGAGAGGAGGTGGATAAGGGTAGAGGGGGTCAAATATATAGTGAAGGAAATTTAACTTTGGGTGGTGAACATGCAATACAATATACATATGACATGTTATTGAATTGTACACTTGAAGCCTGTATAATTTTATTAACCAATGTCACCCAATAAATTTAATTTTAAAAAAATATGGGCCAGAAGAGATACAATTATCATTCTGCCTAGGAGTCACATTTGCTAAGATCCAGTTCTGGTTGGACTGACCTAAAAATAATTGGAATGGCCTTCCCAGTGTGCATTGTTTTGACACCTGTGATGGGTGAGTTGAACATTTTTTATAAATGTCTGTGACCAGTAATTCTATTTTGATTGATATGGCAGTAACAATATTTTAAATTCTTAGACATTGTAGTTTTCATCTCTAGCTAGACATTTGATTTGTGTCTTTTTTATATCCTCTATGTCTCTACTTAACTTTTAGACACATGGAACACAAATAATTGTAAGTTTTAATGTACTTGTTGACTAATTCTAACATGTGTCAAGTCTGGTTTGACTTCAAATTGATTAATTATTCTCCTCGATATATGTCATATATTCAAAATATATACTACTCCTTTTTTGCATGCTGGTAATTTTTACTGGATGCCTGAAAATGTGGATTTTACCTTGTTGAATGTTAGCTGTTCTTGTCCTATAAATATTCTTGAGCTATGTTCTAGGACATAATGCATTTAACTGGAAACAGTTTGATCCTTCCAGAGCTTGCTTTTCAGCTTTGCGAGGGGGGACTAGAGTAGCCTTTAATGTAGCTCTAATTTTGCCCTACCAGTAAGGAGAAACTCTTCTGAGTATTTTATCCAATATCCTCTAATTTATGAGATTTTTCCACACTGGTTGGTGGGAAAAGGAATTATTCTTGGCCCTCAGTAATCTCCAAGGATCGTTTCTTTGTTTCCTTTCAAGCAGTTCTTTACCCAGCTTTGAATGGTTTCCTCAGGAGAGTAGGCTGATTAGTACTCAGCTGAAGATTTTAAAAAGACCATCTGCAGAGCTCCAGAGTTCTTTGTGCAATTCATTCTCCAGTATCCTGAGAGTGCTTAGCCACCTTGGCTTCCCTGATTTCTCAGCTCCCCCTCCTTGAGTCAGGGATACTGCCAGGTTCCCCCTGGGTTTTCTCTCGCTGCACCATGGCCTGGAAATTCTCTCCTAGAACTAAGCTGGGGCAATCATACCTTGATTGTTTCCTGTCTCTTTGTAATTATTGTTCTTTATTAACTGATGTCCAATGTTTTGAAAACTATCATTTTGTATTTTGACCAGTTTTTTAGTGGTTTCAGAGGTGAGGGTAAATTCAGTCCCTGTTCCTATATCTTGATCAGAATTAGTCCTTGCTACTGTTAAACACTGCATTTAAAGCAGTTTTGAAAAAATAAAAATAAAAATAAAAACTATACTTGAGAAAAAAAATTTTAATTAAAATTAAAATTTAAAAAGCAGTTGAATTTAAAAAGTTATTTAAAAATAATTATCAACATTCAAGTTTCATGTTTTTAAAATATAATACAATTACTTTCTCATTTATATTAAAAATATAGGAAATAAGTGCCAGTAACCATTATTATTTAATTTCAAATTATTTTTATGTAAACATCAATGCAGGAACATTAACTTTCATTCTGATAAGTACAAGAAAATTATGCTTATCCCATTCCCAATATTTAAAAACATTCCACTCTAATATTTCCAAATCCAATGGCAATAATGAGAGGGTAGTGTCAGAATTTTGAAACTGGTATGTACGGTCCTTGTGCCTTGACAACAGCCTTCACCATACCACTTTCATTTATTTTGAAGATAGGTTGTCATCTGGTTTTGGATGCCCGCTTTCACCACAAGTAAAAACTAGAGCTCTCATAGTCTTTTTCAAGGCTGTCAGATTAAACTAGCTATAACTATAAGCAAAGGACAGCTTCAAAACAATGCCAACTAATAAAGTGATAAATTTACCAACAATTGAAACATTCCATGTATCCCTTCTTCCCTAAGAGTCCAGTATGTGCTTAGACTTAGAAAATATATGTGTTCTGTACCTGAAAAATGCCAGATGTTTTTAATGGTAATATGATATTCAAGAGTAAGAAACATTGGTTCTTAATGATGCTTAACTATCTACTCTTTTCAAGAAACATGGGATATGCTGCATGAATATCAGAACAGTATCCAAAACCAAAAGTCTATATTTGCGTTTATTATGATCTTAAGACTTCCCACCTCACTTGAGAGTTTAGAAGTAATCAGTTTTGAAAGGAAAATCCATTTATTAACCCATGAATACCATTAGAATTAAACTATTGAAGACTATTGGAAATAGAACATTATAAATACATTTTTGCTTCTTTTTTTAAATTTATTTCTTTAAATTAGTTTCAAGTATACAATACATTGGTTAGACATCTATATAGTTCATAATACAATCCCCCCAATTTCTCCCTCCCTCTCCTGGCCCTCCACCTAGCCATCATATTAATGCTAACCCTCTACTATGCTCCCCATCCCCATGCCCAACTATCAACTACTAATTTGTACTTCTTTAACCCTTCGTCCCATTCTCCCAGTCCCCCAAACTCCCTCCCCTCTGTCTGTCACCAAATTGTCCACTATATTTGTGAGTCTGTTTTTAACTATTTTGTTATTTTTGTTCCTTAGATTCCACATATAAGTGAAATCATATGGTAAATAAATACATTTTTTATTCTCATTATCCCACTAAATTTATGCTTTATATTGGTAGAATCATAGAGATTGAAACAATATTTAGTTCTGCAATAAACATTGGCTAATGGGTAATGGATCTCTTCCTCAGTAACTATTAAAAGAACAAACAACAAGACTAAGTTGTCTGATTTTTTTTCTAATGCTTAATTTCCTTATCTGCTTACATTCTAGACTTAATGTTGTCTATATAATAAAATTTGTACCTTTGGGTGGTGTAGGTTACTAGCTCACAAAATTAGAAAACAAGAAGGCAAGATGAAAATTAACCGTGTTTTAAAATTCAAATAAATGATATTTGCTGCATGCTTTTAAATAAAGCATATAAAAAAATGAATCATCGTTCTGAAAAAAGAGAATGGTATTAGAATCTATTAACCAAAACATCTCATCTGATAAATTTCTACCAGAGGTTCCTCCCAGCTGGAGAAGATTAAATCCTCCAGATACATGACATGTTCTGCCTCCACTCCATATTCTGTCTCTCGGAGCCTCCCCAAGGGCTCTCTAGTCTCAAGAGGTCTGAGATGACACAGCCACCACTCTCCTTCCTGGCAGATTAGGCTAGTGCCCAGCTTATCTTCTTCCCATCCTGCTGTTTCTGGATGGGAAGAAACAGAATCCAGCTGTTTCCGTGTTGGGCTTATGCGTATACTCAAACCAGTATATTGTAAGATGTTGAATGATATACTCAGGGTTTTTAAAACCTTTTGAATAGAATAAATGTTTTTGAATGATTCATAACTTTCAGACTGTTCTTTGGCACCTGTCAACACAACTTTTCTAGATACAAAGGTAAGCAACACAGTTCCTGGTTTTACCATTCTATAAATAAAGCCAGGAAACAGTTCAGTTTTCATAACTACTAAATTGCTGATGGGTTAGCACCAAACCTTCTAACCTGATAGGAAATCCTACATCATAGCTTCCAACCATGCTTTGAACTTTAAAATTGAAGGATCTGGCAGGGAACTCAAGCTTCTGAACCACATAAGTACACTTTCTTGCTGCAAATCTAGACTGCTTTTCCCTCTCTTCAATACCATAGTTAATTATAGAGTTTTCAAAATCCTAGCCTAACCCCTCACTCCCAGTCTCTCCATAAGTGCATCATATACTACTGGAGTCAGTTATTGCTATGAGCAGTTGATTTTTCCAGATGTTTTCCATCATTCAGCTTTTCATAATATATGTAGATTTTCCCTTCAGAAAGGATCTCACCCAAAGTCCACCACCACAGTTGTAATAAATTAAGAAGCAGAGAAGAAAGACCAGAACTCCAATGTCAGGAGAGTGGTGATTTATACAACTCACAGGTCATCAGAATATAGGCCTCTTGAGAGCAGAAGTTGGTGCTCATTGATATCTGCTCAACTATGCTACTAATGCTAATAATTCAATGTTTTACTTTTATATGGTCGTTAATGTCATGTAGATACTGCACTACCTGCTCTTTCCAACAAACACAGGATGTGCTACTTGAATATCAGAACTGTGTCCAAAACCAAAATTCTTTAGTTGTATCAATTGTAATATAAAGGACTTCATATCTCACTTAAGAGTTCAGAAGTAATGGGGGCTTTAGTAGGAAAATCTACTTATTAGCCAATGAATAGCATTTTGATTAAACTTAAAATTCTAGTTGAAATCTAACACCTAAATAGCTTAAGCTAACTAAATCTTGATAATTTTCAAAGTCTCCAAAGATAAATATGCATTGTATGAAATGACAACAATTCTTTGTATGGTTAAGTGTGTAATTAGGCCAAAGATGAAATTTTAATTATTAAATATGACTTTTTAAAAATAATATGGAGAATATATTTTTAAAGAATTTACTTTTAAAGAATATATTTTAAAATAAATAATATAAAAAACATATTTTTAAAGAACTCTTTGGTTTTTTAATTACCTGGCATTTCCAGGCTTTAGTCACTATATTCAACAATTATTTAGACTCTGTAGAGTATCATATATTCATTTAGTTTTTTTACAGTAGTATTTTTTTTTGCAGTCATCAGAATTGATAGTCTGCTTCTTTAATCCAATTAAGATAACAATTCTGATTTTAAATTGATCCTACCTGGTTTCTATATACTATATTATCCATTTAATTTCTCATCAAACTTTTCATAAAAGTTATAACAACCTCCCATTTGCCTTGGTTCTCTAGGACACATGTGGCACAGCACACACCTCACTCCAGCCTGATTTACCTCCCAGTTTATAAATGGTTCATGAGTGGAGCTAAGATCATTTCAGGTCATCCTGGACTCAGAGTTTCCATACCCATGTACTCCCCCTGTAGCATACAGAGTGCTATACACTTTCTATATGTTCAATCAATATCTGTTGACTGAACTGAAAGAAAATAGAAAAGTTTCTCTCATAAAGCAATGTGCAGAATTTGACAATATGCAAAAATTTATTAAAGAAATATGTAAAAACGTGTAATATTTATAATGTGCTTGTTTTCTAGGATACTAGAAAATTTTGCCTTAATTCTTAAGAAATTCACTCCCACTTAAGGGAGGGAGTAGGTATTCTTGAAGACGTGATTTCTATTATGATGATGTTTAAATTCAGGACACTCTCTGGGAAAAAAAATATGAAAAGGTAAATTTGTCAATACTGAGCTTTTTACTATGTGCTTTCATGTAACTGACTCATTTCTAAAGCATTCGGTGAATATAAAATTTAATGCTCTTAGCATATATGAAGTTTCCAAATGTACCCAATTCCGCTCAAATGGTTCTACACTATAGTGATTTTATAAACTTTTATGGCTCTGCCTAAAAGATTCTGTTATGAATGTTTCAGATCTCAAAAAATTATTAGTAAATATAATTTGTTGACATTGTGATTGATACTAATAATCTCTGCCATAAATAATTAATTCACATTATTAAAGTTAAAACCACAGGTCTAATTATCATGGGTTATACTGGTGAAACTGCTTGCAGTACTTAGAATAGAATAGGTGGCCCATAACTTCAGCACAGCCCTACCAGACCACAGGCAGGCAGTGTGACCAGCAGAGTGCTGGGGAGCCCGGGGACATCCCTCCAATCTCCATGGTTGACATTTCAGGTTTTTTTCTACTCCACTGTGTCTTTATCCTTCTGCTAGGGTTGGTCCTCTGACTTCCTGTCCTTGTCCTTAGTGCCTCCATTCCCACAGTGGCTCATTCTCCACCACCAGTCCCTACTGCTACCGAGATGCCTTTCCTAGGTATCCAGTATATTGGAGACAATGTGCATATTTCTGACACAAATAGGTTTTAGGAAACACTTATTAACATAATTAGTTCAGACTATGTAAGGCTTTGACACTCCTTTGGGGCCATCCTCTTCCCAGTTCATATTGTTTCACCTCAGCACAGAAGATTCCATTCCACAGCTCAGTCAGTCCTAGAGAGGTCTACCTCCTTCAACACTCTCCCTCTCCCGCACTCCCTTACTCCAAGTCTCACCTGCTCTTCCTCCTTCCTTCACTCACCTCATGTTTTCCCAGAGAAATCACTATTTGCTGTGCCCCAGACCTGATTTATGACATCAGTGGAAAATTTCCAAGCAAAACATTTATTTCCCATCATATAAAACAGTGCGACCATTTCTTGATGTTTTTCATTGATGAATACTGTCTTGAATTGCTACTCTACTTGAGGGTGCCTCCTAACAGAATTATCAGTGAGTAGATCAGGAAGACCTTTGAGAGTGCATTAGGACACTCCCACCCTTCATAAGAAAGGCTTGGGACCTCTTTGCTGGACTAAAAATGTTCTCAGCCATCTTTTTTCTCACCAACGTGTAAACTGAGCCTCAGAGAAACAAGGATCTGGTGACGGACTCATCCAGGAAGTGGATGATGGGATTGCCAACCCAGGCTTCCTACAAATGGTGATGTCCTTTTCCAATCATGTAAGACTAATGCGAGAGTCAGAAGATTTAAGATGATAGTACTTTTTGCTAACTTGGTGCCCAAACCATTAGTTAATCTAAATCATAGTCCTAAAGTCTTGCATGTAAAGGATTTCACTTGTTATCTTAGAAATAAAAATAAATGGCATGGACATTTAAAAAAGGAAGATCCAGCTAAAAAGACATTTCTCAGTTCCATCATCAAAGGAAAAATCTGAGTGTTTGAAATTCTAGATCCCAAGTCAACTTACTTTCCCTTGTATAGCATCACTGCTTTACCTAAATGACATTTCCATTTGATGATTATAAGCCCTCACCCCACAGATTTCTCAATTGCACATTATAGTATAAATCCTCCATAGTATAAGAGACAATACATCCTGAACTGAAGGCTTCTCCATGACATCTGCTCTCATTAATCTCCAGCCTTCCTCAATGCCTTGTGCAAGTGACAACAAAAAGAAAAGCAGGCCCAGGGGCTGAAAGGGAAGTAGAGCCGAATAGTTGTTATTTGGCTTTCTTTTATGTCTATGGTTCATAGAAAATATAGCTGTCCTACCTCTTGGATTTGCCTCTGTTCACGACTGAAGGGTTGCTTCACTCATAACTCATTTTCCTAAACTGACTGGCTCTTTATCCTTTTGTCCTCTTTGACAACAACACATCCCAGAGAAAAATGGTCAAGAACCCCATAGAGCTGAAGCTGAAGCTACAAGCCAGTCTGGCTCATCCACAATAAGCTAGAGAGAAAGAAAAGAAAAGAAAAAAAAAAAAGAAGACGGGGAGGTTTAAAGAGCTCTTGTGTGTGTGTGTATGTGCTATATATATGTGGTGGGCTGAATGGATGGCACGTTCTGATTTTATCTAGGTAGATGACAGAGTCTAAGGGGTAGCCATCTAGTAGGTTGAGCAAAGCAGCAAGGCAGTAGCTGTATTAAGATCCCCAAGTCGGTGTCTGCGCTAAGCACAAGCTGTTAGCAGCCTCATGGCTCATGATGGTCCAGTGATTTGGCAGTTGGGTTCATATATCAGTTGGTGGCTAGGGTGAAGAAAACATGCAGCCCAAGAGTGAGAACCAATTAAGCAGTGGACAGGATCAGGCTTGGGTCTCGGGCTTGAAAAACTATAGGGGCATCATTCAAATTATACACTGTGCAATTAGCTCACAGCACCTGAACTGAAGTTGAATCTAAATAGGGTAAAAGACCAAGGAACTGAACAAATATAGAAAGGCAGAGCATGTTCTGATTTACATTTGTAAAGATCACTCTGTCTATAATATGGATCATGTAGCTATCAGGAATCTTTGTAAGAGACTCAAAAATGGCTTAAAGGGGATTTATTAGTTCATGTCACTAGGAAGTTCAAAGGAAAAAAAAGGGCCTTAGGCATGATTTGATTAGGGTTTGGGAATTTTACTCCATTTCTCTGAGATTCCAATGGCTCTGCCTCCTACTGTGGTGGCTTCATCCTCAGGCTAGCCAGGAAAATGGCTGCCAGTCTGCATACCACCTCAGGCCTCCTCAGTCACAACCAAGAGGAGAGAACAAGATGGCTGTCATTGACCAATTGGACAAATGCCCTAAGCTTTGCACTAATTAAACCACCTTGATCCAGTCCTTTGGCCAGATAAATGTCAGGGGCTAAGTTAATCCTGGGTGGTCTGAACTAATTACTTTTTTATAATAAGGCTTGGATTTTCCGGATAGGTTTTAAGTCATAGATGCGCTTCCCTGGAGATGTGGGTGGGATCAATTTCATGCCACCCACACAACTGCCACTGTAGAGAGTGGTGACTGGAGATTGTTAAGATTATCATCATGTCTATTGTGGGGAGGAAGAGAGAAAAAGACTAGAACCAGACAGAATGCTTTGACACAGTTTGACATAAGAATGGCTTTGCCTGGGCTGATGGCAGTGGAGGTAGAGAGAAGTGGATAGAATCAGTGCGTTTGGAGGCAGAATCAAGAAGATTTATTGGTACTTAGATTGGTACTTTGGGGCGTGTTAAATTTTTAAGTGTGGAAAACTGGTTAGAAGACACTGAGTCACACTCTACTCCTAGTTCTCCAAGTGAAATAAAGATCAGGAGATCATTATAAGGTTCAGCTTCCAGGCAGCTTATACCAGAGAACGGGCCTCTCTGCTTTTCAATGCAAGTCCGTCCTAAGCAGCAGTGACAACAGGCAAGTCAGATGTGAAAATATTTAGTGATTGGCACTTGTCGACATTTTTAAACCAAGGGCAAAACTAAATATATGTGTTGTACCAAGAAGCTGTTGATCATGCAGCCTCAAGTGAACCCTCTTACACACAATTCAGATTATTTTCCTCATGACCAGGGCTTCTATCTGAGGCACAAACCTCTCCTAGTGTTTTCTCCAGACCCTTATCACTATATTACTATCATTGAGTTGGAGCCTGGATGAATTAATGACAGTCCATGCACCAGGCTCTGAGCTACGGCTTACATGTATTGTCTCATTAATTTGAACAGCATCTCTGCAAGGTAAGCGTTATTTCCATTTCCAAGATTAAGACATTCAGATTGGGTTGGCCAGAGATTTGGAGTGAAGGAAACCACAATTTCTGAAAGCCCACTATGTGCTGCTTCACACCTTGTATGTTACACAACTGTCATAACAATGCTAAGATTGTTATACAAATAGGAGAAACAAGACTTTGAGAGATTCACTATAGTGTACAAGGTCGCACATCAAATTAGGGGTGGGGTCAGGATTCTGGCCCTGTTTTTTGTGTTCTAGATTCACAGTCTTTCTGGGCAAAGGTAACCACTTCAAAGTTAGATGGGAAAATGCTGAGCTGGGATTTGATGGATGGACAGAGAGAGAAAGCGCCTCTAGGAGAACATCAGCACAGTCTTCTTTCGTGACTTTAAAGTCTTCCAGCCTTTCCTGGGAGACTTTCTGACCCCAACGTTGACTTTCATCATCCCCACCAGTCTGTTCTGCTCATCCTGGCTCTCCACAGCAGTCTCTGCTTGAATGTGGACACTCTTGATGACAACACTCTATACATGTATGTGGGTTATATATGTGGAGAGTAATAGTAGTAATACTTTTAGCACTTTCATTCACATTTATTCTTTCATTTGATCTTTCAGTAACTTTGAGAGTTAAATAGAGCGGATATTTTTATTCTCTCTCTACTTCTGAAGAAACTAAATCGCAGAGAGGTGAAGGGACCGATCCAAAATTGTTCAGTGCCAGAAGGAATACATTTTATTTAAATGTATGTAAATGTATGCTACTGGGTGAGACTTCCATGTAAACAAAGAAAGTGGGTGATTTTAATTTTTTATATCCTCTAACAACAGCATAATGGGTTAGGTAGTTACTTCATGAGCAATGTTGTAGAGAAGGATGAGCATATAAGTTGAATAATAATTACCATAAAAGCCCTCTAAAGATCCTCAGATTTTCCATCTGCAGACAACACTGGAAGAGACAGCACTTTGATGTGGATGGCTCTGAATGTTAATGTAGCTATTGTTTTCTCCTGTGTACATCCTGGGACCCACCATTTCATGTGAAGGTACTGGGGAGGCTGTGTGAGCCACACACTCCCGCTGTCTTTCGAGGGCAGCTTTAAGGTCACAGTATTCTCCACTAGGCTGGCACTGCTTCTCTTCTCACCCTGCAGGGCCCCACACTGTCATCTGTCAAGAGCTTCTTCCAAATTTCAATGCAGATAAAATTCACCCAGACCATGTGTGACAGTAATTTGAAAATAGCTATATGCACAGAACAAATTTTAGCTCATTTGTGCAAAAGGCATTTATTGAGTACCTACCATCCTCTACACAAGATGTTGAAAAATGGTTGATTTAAGGCCATGAATAATGAAGCATTTAAAATAAAATTTAATATCCTCCAAAGTTAATATCTATATACTGCAAAAGTAGAAAGTGGAAAAACATATATCAGTGTGTTTCTCTTATTTGTGCTGTTAGAAAGCAGTATTTTCCCAAGTAGGAACCATACCTGCTATATTCTCTATCTTTTCTCAGCTCCTAATGCAATAAAAACAAATAAATGCTATTAACTGATTCAACACAAGTCAAGTCTGTTTAAATGAAAGGAGAACTGATTTGGATTGATGCTTATGCCTGCCTGCTTTATCTCCTGCCAAAAAAAAAAAAAATTCCTATCAAGAGTGACTAAAAAGATAATATTGTGTAGGAAAATTGAATAAAACTTAAAATACCTCTTTATCACTCTTTTTGGCTATTTATTAGTATGTGGTGATAGGTATTTTACTCCAAATATGCCCACATGTGATGTTTGTTGAAAATGTAAACAAAAAAACATAATGCTTTAAATGTATGATATTTTTCTTTTCAAATCTCTTCATTATGCTTCAGAAATTACTTAATGGGAATTTTACCTAATGTTTTTAAAAAGGTGAAATTATCAATGAATTATCAATGATTATTTCATCATTAAAATAAATGATTGTTATTCCTTGAGCATATGGAAAAGGAACTCTTTATTATATATGTTAAATGAAATCCTTTGCATTATGACTGGCATTATGCCTAAAAGCCCAGTTTCCTAAAACATTCTTATCTAATAAAAGGGACTTTGGCCATATGTTCTTAATTCACTTTATAACATTTTAAAAACTGAAGAGCAGATGAATCCAGAATGTAGAATATTCTGTTAAGACTTTTCAAAAGATTAGAAGGTAAAAGCGACACAGCAAATGCAATGCATGAAGCTTCATTAGGTACAGGATTGGAAAAAAGTTATACAATAAGATATTTGGGGGACAACTGGGAAAATTTAAGTGCATTTTTGACAATATGGAACTATTATTAATTTTCTTAGGTGGAAGAGGTGTGAATGTTAATCATATTATTCCTTCAACTTTTTTTGTAGATTAAAAAAACTTCAAAATAAAAAATTGAGGAGAAAGGAACCCCAAAAGGAGAAGTAAGCATGAGAGAGGAGGCACTCCACTCTGCACTTGTGTCTCCACCATGAGCACCTGGACAGTTACCCAGATGTTAAACGTGCATATACTGCGAATGAGAAAGGCGTCGATGTCAAGCTTTGCCACTGCTTAACTTTTACTAGTGGCAGCACCGTTGAATATTCCACAGGCCAGAAACATATATTCATTCATTTATCCCTTCAACAAACATCTACTAATATCTGCATGCTGAATGCTGGAGGTGCAACATTGAATAAGGAACAGATGTGTTCCTACAGGCTTCTCAGCGGGATCTATATGCTAGCTGACCACAGAATTTATCCACACAGCATATATGAGAGTGAAAGGGAGCTATAATAATGTTGACCTTAAACAAATAGATAGCCAGTTATTTCTCCAGCAAAATGGGTTTATTCAGGAACAAAGAATTGCAATTCAGAATGTGCAGTAATAGCGAACCACATGCATGTACAGGGAAATAAAGGAGAGGAAAGCTTTTTTATGGACTTGGGAGGAGCTGTTGTAAACAAAGTGTCCATGGGAGGAAACTGAAAGTTCGAAGTATAGTGATTTTTCACTGGCTGAGTTATGGCTGTCTCCCACGGGCTGAGCTGCTACTGGGCAAGGAGAAACCTTTTCTTCTTGCAGCTGGAGATGCAAGATATACCTCTTCCTGTTGGGGTCATTAGTGTGCACTGAGTGACAATGCTTGAGAGTTCTCTTTTCTGGATTCCTGACTCCATTTTAAATTAGGTTCCTGTTTATTAATTTTCACACTAACAACAATTAAAATTTCATCATTTTAAACTACTTTTTGAGCAACAAATTGTTTTTGCTATATTAGTGGTTCTACTTCATTATGTTAGTTCCATTCAAAACTGTTTTTTAGCTTTTTTTAATGGTGACATTGGTTAATGAAATCCAGTAAGTTTCAGGTGTACAATTTAATACATATATATATGTATGTAACATATATATATGTATTTGTGCAATGTTATGTAGATACTCCATCTATATTTCTCATAGGAAATAGTCTCAAAACTTTCCTAGTTTTTTTGTGATTACATTTTAATGGTTTTTATATATGTATCGATATTGCTTTAAAAAACATATTTAATGTATATTGTTTATAATATATTAACACACGTGAACACACATATACATACCTACAATGGGTATCCACAGAGAGTGTTCATTTGTTGCTTTTAGGTTCATATTCCACATATAAGTGATATCATGTGGTTTTCAACTTTTTCCGTCTGGCTTATTTCGCTTAGCATGATTATCTCGAGGTCCATCCATGTTGTTGCAAATGGCCATATTTCATCTCTTCTTATGGCTGAGTAATATTCCATAGTATATATGTACCACAGCTTCTTTTTCCAATAATCTGTTGTAGGACATCAAAACTATTTTTATAATAAAATTTATAATTATTAAAAATAACATATATCCATGTACTTTAAAGAATTTTTTTACAGACTTTGTGAGTATCTGAATGATTTAAAAAGAAATAAACATAACAGTTATTTGGAGCATATGTTCATGTGTTTCTATCAGTTGCTTAGTCACATCTGTCTCTAATATGTCACTAGTATTTTCTTGAAGAATATATTTTTTCAATATGATCTTATTATTTTTAATTTGTTCATCAATTATAATCTTCAAATTTTTACTCTGGTTATGAGAACATTTAAAATTGCTGACACCTAAAATTGATACTTCCATATACTTTTATCTTAGAAAATGCTCTCTCCATGGATACTGAGACACCAGGTAAACTCAGAGCCAATTATGGAAAATATTCTCAATTCCAATTTTTTCTAATTGAAATGTATAAATATTTCACCTCAAATATTGTCATGGGCACTGTTTTTTACTTCCATTCAGAGTATATCTCTTTGACAATGACTTTTGGGGGGGAAAAAAAAAGACTGTGGAAAAAGTAACCTCTATTATTTTTTGAATATTTTGCCAAATATACAAATACTACAAAACCTAAGCTTTCTCAATATCTTTCAGTTCCAGTTGACAAAACAAATTTGTTTAATTAAATATAGGAGCTCCATTAAAACATTCTTTCCACAAGTCAGGATCTTCAATAGCTCAACTATAAATTTTAAAGTATATACGTGTACATACATACTATTTGAGTTCTCCATAGTTTTTTTTTAGTTCCTGTGTGGTTTCGTAGAAATAAATTTCAGTGTCTTCCATGTTACATCAAACATTTATTTCTCACAGTTCTGGAAGCTGGAAGTCCAAGATCACAATGCCAGCATGGCTGGGTTCTGGGTTGCAAAGCATTGATTTCTTGTATCCTCACATGGTGGAAAGAGAACTAGGTAGCTTTCTGGCCTCTTCAAACAAAGACACTAATACCATTTCTGAGGACTCTACTCTCATGACCTAATTACCTCCCAAAGCTCCCACCACCAAACACCATCACATTAATATTATGGTTTAGACATATGAATTTTGGAGGGATATTTAGTCCATAACAATTATTATAAACTAAACTCCATCCTTTATTCAGATTTCATTAGTTTTTTTCCTAATTTTTTTTTTTCTGTTCCATGATCTCATCTAGATTTCCACATTACATTTAGTCATTATGTCTCCTTAGTGCCTCTGGTCTATGAGTTTCTCAGTCCATCTTTGTTTTTGATGTCCTTGACAATTTTGAGGAGTACTGGTAGGATATTTTATAAAATATCCCTCAATTTATATTTGTGATTTTTTTTTTATGATTACACTGGGGTTATGGGTTTCAGGGAAGAATATCATAGACATGAAGTGCCTTTCTCATCACATAGTATCAGAGAGCATGTGATATCAACATGACTTATCATGTAATATTAACATAACACTGGTGATGTTAATACTGATCATTTGCTTAAGGTATTGTTTACCAGATTTCTCTACTGTAAGTTACTATTATTTTTTTCCATACTTTATTTTTTGGAAGAAAGTCACTAAGTCCAGTCCACACTCAAGGAAGAGTGAATTAAGCTCCTATTCAGGATTGGGGGCTGATATTTACATACATTATTGAGAATTCCTATGTAAGGAAAATTTTGTCCTTTTTCTCCCATTTATTCATTCTCAAAACAGGTGTAAACCTATCATCAAACTATTTGTAAGTGTAGTGCCAAGAAAGGCAGCTTTGGCAGCATTTATTGAGCTGCAATTATTTAAAAGAAATCCTGCACTCAGCTTCCAGATTTTGGTTTCTAAATAACATTCTTCAAAAAATCAGCATGTATACATGCGCGCGCGCGCGTGTGTGTGTGTGTGTGTGTGTGTGTGTGTGTGTGTATATTAAAATATTAGAACAGCAGCAAGTAATTATATTGTTTGAGGCAGGAAGTTGAAGGAGTTACTTCATGATCTTTTCTATTTTCTCTGTAAAGTATAAGATAGTTTAGAAAGCAGAGTTTCAGATTTCAAAGGTGAAGTTCAAGGTGATAACTAGTACTGGGATATGGACACAAGAGTGTGAGACTGATGTGCAATGGTGGTAAAGATTATTAAAGGACACTGCAGAAATTTTCATTATTTACCATTCCAGGTATCACCTAACTATGGGCCTGTACAAATGTTATAAATTAGAGTGAGAAACTTATTAAAATTTTTACTATAGCCTCTCTTTTTCACTTAGCAAAGTTTATCCTAACTCGTGGGATTGACTGAATACCTCTTGTAGGTCCTAAAATTCGAATGGATAAAGAGAAATTAGGGATCACATATATGTGAGTACCCTGACCTCTTGAGTTGGCACTTAGTTGCCACTGCCACCAAGTGGTCAGTGGGGAGAACTGCGTTTGGTGCTAGAATCAATTGCCAAAGATTCATTTGCCTTTCCAAGACCCAACTTTCAGTCTGTGGAGGTCTATCAACTCCACAGAGTAATATTTCTGTGACAGCTTCCCAGTGAAATGTGCAATGTGTCAATCCATTACCTGAGAAGTTACATAAAAGGTATAGCAAGTTCACAATTTTTTCTTTGACAATATGGAAAAGGTTGTTTTCAGAAATACACACACACACACACACACACACACACACACGAAACTCCAAAACATTGAAAAACAGAAAAAGTAAGAATATTTAGTGATACTATCTTTATAGACAGACATGAGTCTTTATATCCTTGCATGGATGTGGATGGACATTGCAATGTGACAAATGGCATGAATATACGCAGGAGAAGCATCAAGAGCATTACCTGCTCATATACCTTTCACCTTTTTTCTGTATAATGGAGCTATTTTTACTCAATACATAAAGACACTGTACTTTTGAAATACCCGTTTTGAAGACAAAGTGATGAAAATGGTCAGAATTGAGAAATACATAGTAAACTAGGGGGATCTCTCCAATTTCTCCTTGACTTCATTGTTTAATAAAACTAGGTGAAAGTGAAGATTGGAAGATGATTTACTTATTTAATAAATTCAACAATTATTTATTGAGCATTTACTATGGGCCAGGTAAAGCTTGCATTCTAGTGGACTGAGGTGGATAGTATTACCCTTGAATCACAGATAAAGCTGAATCTCAGAAATATAGCAAATACTTGATAAAAAGTAGTTTTAGGCACAAGTCTGTCCTACAATAGCACCTGTCATTTTTATATTACAGCAAGCCCTCAAATAACATCCTTTTTGTTCAATGTTGCTTCTTTATAACATTTCCTGAAATCCATCGTTTTTATGGTGCTTGGCATTGTGACTAAGCTTGAAAAAGAGCTCTCCTCTATGCATGCCACATTTCTCAAAAATGAGGATAAAAGGGGATTAACCAGTATTTTAGGTTATTCATTCTCATTTTTTTTGAAATCAACATGGCTTCTGAATAACTTTAGTAAATGTTAGATGTGATTTTTTTCAAAAAGCCAATGAATATAATTAAAATTGATCAATTTACTTCATTATTTAAAAATAAATGTTCTTATGCTGATTATAAAATCACTCTGAAATACGGCTGGCACCAGTAGTGGAAAAAAACTTTTAATCATTTAGAAATTTGGAGCCATACAATACAAGACATTGATGTAAAATGCAGCAGCCATGAGAAGGTAAATGGGGACTTACTAATAAGCAAAATTTTAAAGAGTCTAATTGATTGGCGAGGCATGATTGTCAATTGTTCTAAGAATTCGTCTGAGGTTTCTGAATAGCAAGTCTAGGTTTTATACAAACTACCCTAATAATTTTTTTTAATTTCAAAGTATATGTTATATAAAATAGTATTACAATATAAAGGTACAAAAATGAAATATGTTTGAGAAGTAATGGGTTAATGCAGTTCTTCTCAAAGCCTTTAATGTATCAATGTGCATTATGACTCTCAAAAAGGGTATGAGGGAGTTATATAATATGTGTCCCAAACTCAGTCATCTATTGCCACAATAATTCTGGATGACAAACCATGCCAAACTTAGTAGCTTAAAACAATCATTATTTATTCTCACAGATCTGTAGTTTAACTGAAATGGCTCTGCCTTAAGCTGTAGGTCTGTAGATGTGGGTGTTCCACACTTCTCTCACTGTCCTCAGCCTAGCAGGCTAGCAGAACATGTTCCTCTCAGGCAATGACAAAGGTACAAAAGAGGCTGAGAAAATATTTGATATCTCTTAAGTCTCAGTCTTAGAACTGTCTCTCTAATCCATGTTCAACTGGACAAAGCAAGTCACAAGGCCAAGCCCAAAGTAAAGGGTTGATAAAATAGGTTCTTTCCATGATGAGGCCATTGCAAGGAAGTGTCTCCAGGGAGAGGTAAAAGAACTGAGACCAATAATTAAATCTATCATGACCATAAAACCCTTTTTTTATAGATCATCTCACAGCGATAGTGTTCTGTAGAACACACTTTCAGAAACATTGCAATATCTCATTGGTTCTTATGCAATGCCCCTGTTAGTGGGCATATCACCCAAAATATTATCAAATAGCAGCATCTTGAGATGCAGCAGTCTGCGAGATGTTTTAAAACATCGTAATCTAAATGGGCATCCACTGCTATAATCCTGTAAGAGAAAGATTCTTCCTGCTAATGGAGTTTTATTAAGTCCCTCCTATTGTCACAGCTCATTAAGAATTCAACCCCTAGAGTGAGTGTGAACACTGTGTGTTCATTTTGGAGAGAGAGCACTACCCCATAGCTTCAGCCAGAATACTGTAAAGCATTTTGGAGAGAGGTAGATCCTCCTATAGGAGTGGGTGATTAGGACTCAGTTCCCAGAGGCTGAGCTGACAGCAGGTAGATTGTGGAGAGAAGTGACATCCCAGCCCAGGCCAAGGTCCTCAGAAGAAAGCCACGCCAGATCAGTATGGAGATGTCTCTTAATGAGGAGAAATAGACACCAAGACCCAATGAGTGCTCTTGCAATCCATGAATATACATGTGTGGAGAACAATGAACCTCACTCGCATCAGAGTGTTTCATCAGTCATCAATCATTCCTTCTGTTACTTTTATAAGACCAGAATCAATGAACTCTACCAAAATTTCTTGAATCAGACAAAAGTTTATCTGATAAGCAGAGTCAGAAGTCTGTATCTAGAGTGGCACAAAACCAGATCATTAGCAGCTCCCCTCACTCATCACCGGTAACACTAAAGTGGTTTGTCACAAACCTCAGCCTCATTTCCAGATGAGAAAAGAAAGCACTCATATTTCAGGGGCAAGGTTTTAACTCTGAATTACAGCTCCCCAAGCACTCTCTAAAGCAGGTGACCTCATCAAAAGAACTCACAGTTTAGAGTAAGAACTGGGTGAGATTGTATTCCTGGTTCAGCCTCCACTTCACCGTCTATCATTTATTTTAACTTTTATCTCAGTTTATTAGTAAAAAGGGTTAACACCCATACTGTGTACCTTCTACAGTTATTATAAAAATAAATAATATATAACGCTTTTTAAAGTATATATAGAAATGCCACCCCAAGATGAAGCCACATATCCTCCATCGACATCTACGGAAATTGTCAAACATAAGCAAGGATACAATTAAATCTCATATAATGACATTTTCCTCAATAGTGTTCTCTAGCACGGGACTTGTAGCTATCAGTGCCTTGTAAAACACAGTGCAAAATATTGAGCTCAAAAAAAAAATTGGTTTCTTAACTTTTACAATATGACAACTACAAAAAGGGATTTATTCCTCCTCATTTAGAGTACACAATTAGTTAGAATTTGATTGTCATCATCATCATCAATCACTGAAACAAAAAAATTGAAGTGCCAAAAATTATTACTGCAGAGACCTCGCACTTTTTAAGATGGATGTCTCCAGGTGAGAAGTGCAAGACAAGCCACCCTTGACTTGACTTGACTTGACTTGAAAAAGATTCAAAATCTGGTCAGGGGTAGAAAAGCGAGACAGGGAAATAAACTTCAAGAATCTAACTTGGAGAAAATGTGAGGTATATGACCCCATAGTGGACTGCATTTTTATATGATCAGAGAAATATACAATGCTTTGTGACAAGAGTATCACAGTGCACATTTTGATAACAGATAAGAATCAGCCTAAGGGATGGATTGGTGGTTATGTTTTTTGTTATTTTCCTTTCCTCAAAAATGCTATCATGAAATCTCACCAGTTACACTTACTAACAATCCCACATCCTTCTAAAATCTTAGCTACTAAGTCTCCCACTTTGAACTCTCTTTAAATTCTCTCTAAATTCCATTCCCCATACTCATCCCCTTGGTTTTTCTTCGATTATAGAGCACATATTCATTTAGAGACAGTATCTTTTTTGCATAAAACTCTAACTCTAAGGTTCTAAAATGTGTAACCAAATGACTCTACACTTGCTTTTAAACATTCTGATCTGTTGAATTTTGGAGCTAATTTCTCCAATCTTTCAAGTTTTTCTGATTTTTCTAATTTAATGTATAAGTATATATTTCATCATGCATTCTGACCACTCAGATTATCAAAGGAGGAAAGATTCTGAAAGGTATTATAATCATCATTAATTACCACAGGGACCACTTATTGAGCACTCACTACAAGCCAGGCCTGGTTTAAGTGCTTTTTCAAAGTCACTCCCATGAAGCCTCCCAGCTACCCTAGGAGGGAAGTATTACAACCATCATTTTATAAAAGGAATAACTGAGGATTTGAGACATTAAAAAATTTGCCCGAGGTTATATGCCTAATAGTCAGTGATGATACTGGAACAGAATCAGGGCTATCTTCAACACCCTACCAGGCTCCCCTGAGAAAGAAGTGATCCAACTCCGACTTTACTTATTTGCTAAGTAGCTAATGAGGCCAATAGATTTGATCAAGGGGAAAACATGAAACTTGTGGTTATTATCAAGTAGTTTTGCTGGGTTGAGTTAATAGTTTTGAAGACACTCAAGAGATTTAATGAAGATAAGCCAAAGTTTCTAAAAAAAAATTAAAAAAAATAAAAAAACTAGTTCCTTGGTGGTATTATAGGTTTCTTCTTCCTTTTTTCTCTCTCTCTCTCCCTCTTCCTTTGAATCTTTGAGACATCGATAAACATTTGCTGAAATAAAAAAGAAGGTCGGATTTTTCTTCCTTCACTCCTTTGCCAAAAGCACCTACAAATGTTCACAGGAACCTGTCTGACTACTGAAGTCACTTGGAAAACAAACAAACAAGCTCCTCGAGAGCAGAGATGTCTTAACATTTTGTTGTTTACAACCTCCAGGGCATGCAGCAGGCGCTCAATGAAGATGTGCTGATTGTATGAAGTGTGCTTTACGAGGCAAGGGTTAGCCCGCTGTTTGGGGCTGGGCTGATTTTTCCTATTGTCACTACCTTTGGAAATGGAGAAAAGGTTGGCTCTCAACTTGCTTTAGACAGGTGTCGGAAATCCAGACCCTCCCACTCCCCCGCCCACCTTTCCGCAGCTGGAACCAGGGGCATGCAGTTTTACTTGGAGGGTTTGTCGGCTAGGTTGACAGTCCCGCAGAGAAGGGCGTTCGGGCTGCTTGTCACCGTGTCACTCCACGAGGGAAGACAGTGAGCACTCACGTGACGCTCTGCACTCTGCAGGCCGGGGGTGCGGCGGGCAGCGCAGGGGCGTCATCCGGCGAGGGGTCCATCCGCTGCACCTCCCAAGGGCAGGTCACCTCCAGGTGCCCGATCTCTGTGAGCATCTTCTCTCCAGCCCTGGAAGGTACAGAGTGTGCTTCTGTTGGGGGCGCCTGCGGGATGGAGCCGGGTGGGGGCCGGCTGGTTTCACACTCAGTAAAGAAAATGGTAATACAGGTGGGAAAAGAAAGGCAAGAATGGCTCTCGGGAAGGAACAGCCTCAGCTCAGAGAGCTGGAGCAGCACGGTGGTCTCGCACCCGGTCTTTCCTCGAGTAAACAGGCAGAAATAGAGTGGCGAAGGCGAGGCAGTGGTCACTGGCTTGTTTCCTGAGTTCAGGAGACCTTTTCTAAACTAGAAAAGCCAAATACATTTCCTCACCCACGTAAATTCCCGTGTTCCGCGTTCGTGCCTTTGGGCGGCCTTCTGTGAAGCCCTCTCCCACTTGGTGAACTTGATATTATTCATAAATCACTTGAAGCTTGCAATGTCATCTGAACCCCTCCGATGCCCTTAGGAAGTTAGCAGCTGTCAAAGAACTGGGGAGAGCAGGAAGGAGGGAGCATGGGCTTTTGCACATCAACCTGGGGCTTTTTAGAGCCTTCGAGTGATTCTTTCTAAAAGTTCTTTAGCAATGGAAAAGAAATGTGCTTTTTTCTAAATGTGCTTTTCTCTTAATAAGGTTTTGCCACAAAGTCTGATATCTTTATTTGTAATAGAATCTTCCTATTAAAATGCCCTTGGAGCTACTACTGAAGAAACAGGCATAAATATGAAATTGTTTCTATTTGATACACAGAAATCTCATTGAACTTGGCTCAGTGCAAATTTAGGGGTTGAGCGTTTTCAGTGAATGTTTTCTAACTTTCTAATATTGAATTTTCAACTTAAATAACCTGTTTGTCAGTATAACTTGGTAGAGATGTGGAGAGGGAGATGACTGACTGGATATGACTGGATTTGCTTGATAACTAGTTGTTTGTATTTCATTTGGATCATGATGTCTGTTTAATGTCACAATTGAATTGGCCTTTTGCAGAGCAGACATGCCCTCATCGATCATCTCTTGGCTATGACAAGATAATTACAAGGGCAAAGTTCTTTGATTCTTAGCCTAGCACAGGTTGTTAAACTGCACACAGCAATCTAATTCCAAGAAAAGAGTTCTTCTAGCCTGGGAAACAAAGCACCATCAATGTACAGACCACTTAATGTTCTGAAATATTAATGTTAAACAGAGATTGAGTAGGGAAGGAAAACCATCAGGCACTTTAAAGAAGAGCCAGGAATAGTCATGTGGGTCCAAGATGCTGTGAGAGAACCAATTTCATTTTTAGTATCAACTTGGCTTTCTTCAAACACCAGAAATGGATTTTGGGGAAGGACTATTGCAATAGATAGTGATAAGTCCAGTTTTGAGAGTCAAGCCTGCAGCACTTAACACAAGTGATGGGCTAACTGTATAGGGTATAGCAATTGCCGTACCAGATGCCTCCAAATCCCCAACTTACTAGGTTAGTCTCAGAAAAACCACCTTTGGAAACCTGTTAGATCTGATGGCTGGGTCAGTGACCAGAGGCCCTAGGTGCACTGGGCAGGACAGTCATAGCTTCCGCTCCACAGAAGACACAGGATAAGAAATACTCTTGTGCCCTGAAGACACCAGGATGCCTCTGCCTTTCACCATGAAACCCCTCCCAGACCATGGCAGTCCCTCCTGCAACCCAACTGGAAGGAACCAAAAGCCGTTGCTCACCTTCTCTCTCAAACTTACCCCGAATCCCTTGTGCATTTATTTTTAACATTCTGGTCCTCAGAAGTGAAATGAAATAAATATAGGTGGGGAAAATTGAGGAAAGCTGGGGATGGGGAAAGAAAGCCTTCTTTATGCCTCAGGGCTGAAGAAAAACTTCTGTTTTAAGCAATGTTTGGGTGCTCTATTTCATTAAGTCTTCACAATAATTATGTAAGGTAGAGAGTATTATTCCCACTTCACCAATAAGGAAACTATCAATGGGAAAAGTGAGGCTCAGAGAGGTTGGTGACTACTTGAATTCACACAGCTAAAAAGTGACAGGGCTAAGATTAGACCCTAATCTGTCTGATTCCTCCAGGAAGATAAGTATACTTTTCTTGTGAAGGCTGGTGAGAAAAACTCGAGTGGCTTTGTTCTCACTCTCCATCTCCCATCTTTCCTGAGGAGGAGGAGCTTGGGCTAAATCTGCCCAAAGCTATGCCCCAGGGGCATGTATAGAAATCTAAGGACTCTTACAGACATACCGGGCCCCACAGGTTGCTCTGCTCCCTTCCTTCCCCTACCCCTTCTCTCCATCTCTGTACTCACTCCTCTGATCTCAACTGTCAAATGCTAGGTTTCCTGAATCATTGACATGAGTCCTTTCTCTCCGAGGATACACCCTTTCACATCATGCCTGAGTTTCTTCTTTCTATCCCACACCAACACAAATGAGGATGTTAAAAAAAAAAAAAAAAAAAAGCCTCCAAATAAAGCAGATGATGCACATATAAGGACCCAAACTAAGCATGGCTTCAAGGTCTGCAGAATCCAGGGGCTGGTGCTTTCATGCAGCTGGATCCCCTGATATAGTGGGAAGGGGAAGAGGGTGAATGAATGGAAATGCTTGGGCAGAACTTGGGTCCCTCTGTCTTGGAAATGGGCAGGAGGAAAAGGAAATGGGAAAGACAAAGAGAGAAAATGGTTCTTATCCAGGGAAAACTTTATAATTACAGAGAAGTTTTTAAAAATGAGACTTGTCTATGGTCATGCCACCCTGAATGTGCCCGATCCCATCTGATCTCAGAAGCTAAGCTGGGTCGAGCCTGGTTAGTACTTGGATGGGAGACCACCTAAGAATACCAGGTGCTGTAGGCATTAAAAAAAAAATAAAAATGAGACTTTACTGTGTAAAATAGTTGCTGACATAATGACAGCATTTTTTTAAATTTCTTATGACTTACAGCTAATTACCACACAGCACAGTACCAACTGTGTATTTCATTAACTACGAGTCCAAATAACTTTGTGTTACCTTTAATTAAAATAAAATTTTAACTCTCTCTATGTACTCAAATCTAATAGAACTGTTCATCGATCCCAGATTTGGCATGATTATCATATCACCCATTGTAATAAGCATTGACATGTGCAAGCATGCACACACACACACACACACACACACACACACACACACACACACAGAAAATCATGTGTTTCTCCTGTAACTCTACCATTCTAAGAGACCTAGATTGAAACCTTGCTTCATGGCAAGAGTTTTATCCTTGGGGATTTATATGAAGTATGTGAAACGCTGGCAAAGCCTTTGCCAAACTGAACTCAAGTCTCATAAATTTAGCCGCTAATTACCCCAATTTTGAAGTTTGTAAATTAAGTACCATTGCACTGCAAAGCATTAAAACACTGAATTGTCATCAATTCAGTTCCACCATGTCCTAAATATACCCAGCATCCTAAACTTTCTAAATAATTGAGTTACTCATTTTATAAGGCTCTGATTGCTCGATTTTATTAAAATGGAACTTAGTTTGGTTTTTTTTTAAGCCTATAGACATATATATTATATAGGCTAATGTATTTGCAAAAGTATACTTGCATGAATAATGCCTTTAATCATGAAAATGTATTGCCACTTTTTTAAAAGGTCTAGGCAAATTTTTTCTCCAACTAAATTTTTTTAGAAATTTAAAAGAGAAGTTGCTTTTTGGGGGAGAGATTATTTCATAGAACAAAATAAAAACTTCTTTTCAAATAGAAATGGCATAAAATTATATACTATTAAAGTATTTTTCTGCATAAATTCCACTTAAAATATATTTTTAAAGCTAGAAGGAGGATTTATTTATAAAGTTTGTTCTGTATAGAGAGCTTCTATATCAGACACATGGCATGTTCTCAAAATATTTCTTGGTTCTTTTCAAGCAGCAATGATAATCTATAAACACAATGTCCAAGCAGGTCTTAGGAGCATTTTTAGTCTCCTAAAGAGAAAAGAAATATTTCAGGGGGACTGTGTGTGATTGTTTCCACCATCCTTTCAAATAAGGTCAAAGGTCAACCACACAGCCTTGGAGCAGACAAAGCTGGGTTCAATCTTTGGAACTACCACTCACTAACAGGGTGACTTCAGCAATGTCTTTGTAGCCTCAGTATCCCATTTGTAAAATGAAGATAATGGTACTATTTGCCTATGAGTGTTATTATGAAATCAAATGAGATAATGTACATAAGGAGCTGAGTATAGTATCTGGCACATTACATTCTATAAATTTTGCTTATTATTATAATTTACATTTTACTTCTCTGTGTTGGCTTTTGTATCTTTCCTTTTTTTCATGAACATTTTGGAAGTAATTTTGAATTTGTATGTATTTCTGTACATGTGATCTTGGATCCTCTTCAACCATTGGAAAGGCTTGTTTTTAACATGTGCTGTATATTTATTTTTCTCACTGGAGTCACAGGTGTGTGTGAGTGTGACTGCTCATATATGTATCTGTAAATATCCATCCAGCTCATGGAGACATTAAGCCTGATCACTTTGTTGACTCATAAATACCTTAAGAATTGGACGTTAGTCATGGGTAAATACTTCATTATGGCCATTCTTGAAGAGAAATCCACCGTGTCATTCATTATATGGAAAAAGTTATATATCTAATGCTGGCAGCTTACACCCAAAACCATCAGCTGTTACAAGATATACACAAAAAAGATAAAGTTGCGTGCCTTCACCCAGACCATCTTGACTCTCACTGGTATTTGAGAGTCAAAAGTGAGAGGCAGACTGGTAGAATATAAAAGGTGAAGTCTTTCTGTTCTGTCTCCATATACACAAATGCCGTGGGCTGATTATTTCCTTCTTGCATTGAATTTGGGTATTTATGTGCTTCAGATGAGTCTGTGTCCATCCTTAGCCACAGGGATGTAAAGGGGAATCTAGATTATGTTAGAGCAATAACGATAACTATACTTCTCTTACTGTTGATTAGGTTAGCAGTGAGCATGTGGCACAGTTCCAGTCATTGATACTTGGGAGGTCTGTAGGAAAGGCCACTTGGACAGGATTACACATTCTTGAAAATGTCCACTAAAAAGTGCTGGTTTCTTTTCTGATCTTTGTTGTGGTTCTGTAAGGATGTGGTTTTGGAGCTGCTGCACCCATCTTGTATCCCTGAGGGGAACAGCCTTGGGAAAAAGCTAACCTGATGTCAGTGGCCGCAATAGAGAAAGATGGTAAGGACCTGGAATCTTGATGTCCTCATTAGGCCACTGAAATAAACAATCTTGGAAATACCACCCTATCTCTGGACTTCCCTGTTATGTTTAAGCTGTTTTGGATCTTCTGAAACTGGCAGTTGATGGCAACCCAAAGGATTTACATAATTGTCAAAGAAAACCAAAGCAGAAATCTCTTGCAAGAAACCTATCCCTTAGGAGAGCAAATGGGTTAAGTATTATGCTAGAGTCTATTGTTGCCTTTGTTCAAGGATTGCAGATTATCTCAAGGATTTTTAACCAAACCTGCTGTCTATTTTAAGACCTTTTTGAAAAAAAATGTAACCCTCTATATGCTTGTTAATCCTTTGTTCTTTACTTTTACTAACGATTGGCTTTAAATATCTTGTCAAGAAATACGTAATATTTTATACTCGCGTGAAAAATTTTAAATCATTTATTTTTGCATATTTTATGCCATTGAAGTGACTTTGTCTTTTTCATGTATTTATCTCTTTCATATATTTATTTCTATTTTATTGTTTCCTTTTTACTTCTTTTTATATTTTGCTCATTTTTCCATGTACTATTTTGATCTCTTTTGCTTTCAGAATAGTTTATCTTTTAAATGTGTGTGTATGTGTATTTCCACTTTCAAAAATGGTATGGAGTACTGGAAAACACATGAAATTTTCTGTCAAACTTTGTTTTAAATACTGGTTCTATCGCCTACTTTCTGTGTAGCTTTTGGCAAATTCCTTACCCTAAAGCAAAAGGAATGGTAGTGGGCATGTAGGATAGTTAACTGTAGAACCAATCCAAAAGCAAATGAAGGGATTAAAATGGCATGCTATATGTCCTGAAAATTTTTAAATATATACCTAACAAAAAATTGGAAGAGGAAGAGGGAAAGAAGGTACGTAATAGAGTAAATTCACCTATGGTCTTATATGTAATAAATGTGAATCAAAGGACATTATTTAGCTGACAAAACAAGTATTTAAAATACAAGAACATTAAAAGGTACAAAGCTAAAAACTAAAAATATAATATGTTGACCAAAATTGAGTAGTGGAGGGCCAGAAGGAAAGGAGGAAGGAAGAGAAAATATACTAATGTTATCATTGCCCATATTAAAAAACTAAGAGATAATGTCAAAAGAATTAAAACCTAAAAGTAGCATATAAAATTAAACATACATATGGATCAAAAATATTTATCTTCCTAAATGCATTAAAAAGCAAATAAGATAAAAAATGAAAAACATAGGCAGATAAATATATTTCATATACACATGTGCAAGTGTATGCGTGTAACAGAAAACAAAATGTAAAAGACTTCTAAGATTCTTTCTTATGCAAGATAATAAACCCCTTTCGTGTTTAAGTCATCATGTTGGGTCTCTTGAAACTAGCTGTCAAGGGCATCTCAAATGATTCGCCTACCATATAAAGGATTCCTAACCAGAAGCCCCCTGCGAGAAACCTTAATCTTCCTTCCAGAGCAAAAACCAAACATATCTGTTATACCTGACATCTAGTGTTTGAGTGCTCAGTTTGATCAGCCCACACTGGGGGTTTAGGGAGGAGTGGAAAGAGTTTATTCATCCGGCACCTGTAATAATAGTGCTGCTACTGAGATTGTTTTTATGCCGTAGATGTTACATTTCTGAGCAGTCATCCTGAGTGGAGTTGGAAAGGTAAGTTAATGTGAATCATTAACTGAGGCTTAATTTAGGAGGCAGCTTTGAAATGCATGATGAAAGACTAAGGAATTTTGTTGAGTTGGGCGAGGAGGCTGCCACAAGGAGAGGACATGGTAGACCTACAGGAAGAGAACAGAATACAAAGAGGGTTTGACTTAATAGGACACAAAAATGCATGAGGAGCAGGAAGTCTCAGGGGCCATGAAATTAGAGTCTAGGATATAAAATTAGATGCAGTTTATATGGGGAGTTGTCAGGAGGGATAAGGTTGGAGAAAGAAACTGTTAATTCAGTCAGTAAGCATGTGTTGAACTTATGCTTTGTGTTTACAGTAGCTTACAGTTCGGGGGAAGGGGAATAAGAACCCCAAACTAAAAATCATGAGATATGTACAAAACTTGAGAGTATAGAGGGAGGTGAGACTCAACAACACTAGGAAAAATCAGGGGCTATTTCTCCAAGAAAGTGAGCCATTCCTAAAAGGAGTTCCCCACATCAGCAAATAGATGAAGAAGCTTTTGTGCAGAGAGAACACAAGCAAAGGCACAGATGTAAAATTAATAGTAACAGTAACAATAACCAATACTTATTTCATAGTTACTATGTGCCAGGTGTTCTACCTTTACCATCTCATCTCCTCACAAGGATCTTATAAGTTGTATTATTCTCATGTAACATGTGAGAAATCAATATCAAAAGAGGTTAAGTAATTTGCCCGCATTCTCAGTACTGGTAGGGTAGAAACTGGATTCGGTCCCAGCATCCCAGGCTTACACATGCAAACACCACTGGCCGGGTCCCCTTAGAGGACTAGGATTTTTCCAGAGGCCAGGCCCCGGTTTGAGGAAAACAGCTCTAGTCACAAGCTGATGCCCAGTACTGGAACTTTTTTCCTTATGGTTACCTGCTCTTTGTTTTTGAAGTCTTACCCCTGCAAGGAAGTGTTTAGAAGAAAAGTACCAATCAATTTTATCTCAACTGTATTAAACACCTATAAAACCTTCTCTTGGTGGTAGCCTTTCTGTTTCCAGCAATCTTCTAGATACACAGGAGAAAAAGAAATTATGGAATATGGTGGTGGGAAAGGGGGAGTGCCCCCTTTCATCTGCAAACAATTCTTTAATTGACCCTCTGAAATCTTAAAGCGGCACAGGGTACTTGTGTAGAGGCAAGTCTCACTGAGCAGAAGAGGAGGCAAAGATGGGGCTAGCAAATCATTTTGGTAAAGAAAGGCAAGACCACAAAGTTTGAAGGAAGAGCCAGACTGTTTTAACAACAGATATCCTCATATTATTGGAAATTTGGTAGGCTAAGGGCATGTTAAGGAAATCTATTAAACAAACTAATATATTTTGCCCCACAAATTTTATTTGCCCCACAAATACTTTAAGGACTATGGGCATAGAACTGTGAGGAACTGTGGAAGAATTAAATGATAGCTAATATTTATGAGCAATTATTATATGTCTGGCACAGTGCTTTACACGCATTATTTTATTTACTCTTCAAAACAACCCTCATGAGGTTTTATCCCTCATTCTACAGGTGAAGATTTTAAGGCATAAAGTGAAGTAACCTGCCTAAGGTCACAACTAGTGTCAGAGTCAGGATTCAGTCTTAGGTATTCAGGCTTCAGCGCTTACACTCTTAATCATGATACAAACCTCTAAGTCCTCCTAGCTTCTTTGTGACATTATTTTAATATATTAGTGGTTTCAGGAATATTTTCTGGGCTATGTGTGGGTTCATATCAAGCATCCTTTCCCACAAACACTTCTTATCGGGAGTACTACTCAATTTGGCCCTTCTCTTTAGAGAGAGAAGTGCCAAATCCTAAAAAGCCTGGGATGAAAACCAAATATGTGCTCAAAAAGAAAAAAGAAAATAAGAGTTATATTGTTCATATAAAACTACTTAAACTAAATAATGCTGATAGATTTTCAGCAACTAACAGCCTCTTTTTTCTTTCTGAGATGGGGACTCAAGCGCCCATGATTTTTTTTAGTTAAAACATCTTTGTTTTTTGTCTTCAATGTAGAATAGTAAGTGATAGGTATATGAATTGCTAAATTTGTATTTGGACCACAGCTTAGAACAATTGGTACTTTTCAAATTAAAAAATAATAATAAACAAGCAAATGAATTATTATCTTTGATGACCAAGTTAAGGATTAGCAGTTCGAAAGGCCTTTGTTTTTACTGTATTAGATTTCTGACTGTCAAACTAAAATGTTTCTTATTTTATAAGCATTTGACCTATTCAAAAGAAGTATAAATTACCTAAGGGGTTCCTTTGTTAAATTCACAATCTTGTCTTGACATCCACTCAAATATAATAACTTTTTTATCATAAAACCTGCAACAGAATTGAATAGTAAATATTTCATGCTTCCTTCTGGTATTGTACCATTTGAACAAATGTATATTTTCTTTGATATTTTGGACATTAGTTTTATGTAATCAGTACCTGTCAGTGGAACACTGAATGTTGACAGAATAAGAAATTCTTCCACAATTTTATTGCATTATATACATCACACCCAAGTTTTAGGACAGCCAGAGTTTGATTCAACCCCGAAAATTCCAGTATAGATGGTATTATGTTGGTGATAGTATTTAGTCCTAGAAAGGTTATATCAGAGAGTTCTTTTTTGCCTTTGCCCTTATCCTTCCTCTCTCCCCTGACACACTCTCTCCACCTCTCTCCACTTCTCTCTCCCTCTCTCTCCCTCTCTCTCCCTCTCTCTCTCTCTCTCCCTCCCCAAATGAGAGAACTGTGTTGTCAGAGATTATGCACCTGAAGTGTGAACCCTGGAACTCCGACTTCAGAGGCCAGGTTCTTAGCTGCAACACTAACAGGGACCTCTCTCTCTCTCTCTCTCACACACACACACACACACACACACACACACACACACACACACCCCACTTCCAAACAAGAGCACCTTCAGTCTCAGCCTGCCCCACCCACACCTGGCAACTAGATTCTCCCAGGAAAAGCCATTTCTACTTAGCATGAGAACAGTCTGGATTCAATGGCATATATTGACTATTCTTTAGTCCACCTCACTCGTCCCCATAGGAAAGTTTGTGGTGCTGATGAAAATTCATATGCCTTGACACTGGTATTTAACAAAAGTCCATAGTTGGTTGAGTAAAGCCTGCTAGTGTGCTTTTAGAATGCTTACTTTCTCATTAATTTATCAATTACAAAACAGATCAGTGCACAAATTGGAAATTAATTGTAATGATATATTTTATTTAACTTATTATATTAAAATTATTTCTATATATAATCAATATAAACTGGGTATTAAGGAGCTATTTTACATTTTTTATATACTTAATCTTCAAAATCCAGTGTGTATCGTATACTTAGAGTGCATCTCAATTCAGAAATGCTGTGTTTCAAATGCTGAATAGCCTTCATGTGACTAGTGGCAACCACAGTTCTGGAGAAAGTTGAATTTCACATACATACTCTCCTACTATATTAGGTCATAGGAAAAATGATGACTAAAACATGACTCCTTCCCTCAGTGACGGCAAAGTGCAAGAATTCTTTTGAGCTGGTGACCTTTCCGGGGGGTAGAGGGCTAATAGCCTAAATGTACCTTTCTGTAAATTAGAGACTCTCTCTTACCCCGAGTCATTTAATTCCCATCTGTCAGAAAATGAACATAATATGCTAACTTTATTAAAACAAGATAACCCACTACCAACTATCAGAAAACTTTTAATAAATATGTAAACCTAAGATGTCTGCAAAGTAAACAAACCACCCTCCCTTAGATGTGGCAGCTTCGAGCAGTACACAACCTGCACAATTGTATCAGGAGCCCTGCTGGTTTCCTTGGCCTAATTCTGGCCATGGCACCTTCTCCTTTCCCCAGTTCCATTTCTGCCCACACTCCAACCAACATCAAAACAACAAGACTCTAAAACTGCTTCAGAAAATCCATTGTGCCCCCCGCACCCTGATTGTAGCACAGATTGTGAAGACGGGTACTTTTTTGGTATCCCAGATTCCTTTATCTGTATCCCCTCACCCACATGCTATCCTTCAAGGAAGGCCAATGGACAACCTACACTTCTAAAGGACTGTCTCCATCCCTCCAACAGACGTTTCAGATTCTAAAAGCTAAGCAAAACCAGATCATTCCTCTTAACAAAACTTGCTTTCAGAGATGGTTCAGATGGCAATCCTGAATCCTGCATCGTACATGTCATACAATACTTCCTTTTCTCAGTGGTTTTCACATTATAAGCACCATGTCCACTACAGAAAGGAAAGTCTACATTCTCAGTCAAGTTAATTACAAGCATCACCAAGCAAGTAAGAGGAAAGGCATCTTCCTGGAGCTGCTGAATGTTGCTGATTAAGGGGAAACCCACCTTGCCTTTGGTTGTAGCCCTACCAGACAGGCCCACCAGTGGCACATTCTTCCTTCCCATTCCTCCACACCTTTGCCACATAACATTAGACTCTCTACTTAAGTTGATTCTTAAAGTGTTTTCTATCCTGCTACTCAATTTTAGGGCATAATTACTGAGTTTGCCACATATTAGAAGTACTTATATTTAGTTTATATTTATTTCCAGAAGGCAACAATATGGCCTAAGACTGAATGTTAGTATGATAAATGATACTTATTCTCTAGTAAATTTCATTGTGATTGAAGTAATTAGTAATAACCTTGTTTTTAAGTGCGTCTTCTTCATTTAAAGCCGAGGGAATAGTATGGCATCTTGAGTTTCTAATTTAATACTTTGCTGTATTTTTAATAAAATAAGTAGAACTGACTTATCCGTTAAACACAAAAGCCACAGTGCCCAGGACCCATGATACTTTAAGAGGCTAATGAAAATGTCTTAATTTAAACATTTAAATGTTTTTTTAATTCAAAAAAATACATATAAATAGAATCCAACCTGGATTATATTTGTCTTTATACCAACGCAATTGTAAAATAGAATTTTTAATATTTTTTTTATGAAGGAAGGGCTTTATGAAAGCAAAAGTGTCTAGGATGCATGCAAGTAATGATACAGCCCTACAGCAGTTGATACCACAACTCCCATGAACAGTCTCAAAAATACTCTGTTCTTCCTAAGCAAAGAGTACATTTCCTTCAGAATTTTATTCCACCTATTGTAAAAAAAAAAAAACAAAACAAAAAACTTCTCTCTCAAAATAATGAACTGGAGTTTTTTTTTAAGACTCTAAAGAATTTAGAAAAAGAAGGCCTAAAAGATCTGGACTCTCTAACCTGTTCTCAAATTCACAAAGAACATTCCCTCAGCTAATACAATTCAAGGTCAAAGGAGACTTTGAACGTGAGAATTAAAATGTTAGATATGCTTGAGCTGAGGAAAACTAACTTTTATTCACACATTTTGAGAGTGATTCATGAATGAAGACTCTAAAGAGTTTAGAAAAAGAAGGCCTAAAAGGTCTGGACTCTCTAACCTGTTCTCAAATTCACAAAGAACATTCCCTCAGCTAATACAGTTCAAGGTCAAAGGAGACTTTGAACGTGAGAATTAAAATGTTAGATATGCTTGAGCTGAGGAAAACTAACTTTTATTCACACATTTTGAGAGTGATTCATGAATGAGTGGGATAACATGTCAGACTGTATCCCAAACCTTAATCGCTTATCAAAAATTAAGCATTTACTTAAACCAAATTCACTAAATACAACTTCATAACAAAGTGAAGTTAAAGTTAAAAGAAAATCAATAAGTCAGGTAAGTATTAGTATTATAGCCTCTATAAGCCTAGATCACTTTTGATGTTGTGGAATGTGTGAGTTGCAGACAAAGAAATGTGCTTGGCAAGGGTCTAGCAAGTGTGTGAGGCAAGAACACTAGCAAAGGATGCAAATCTCTTAAATTAAAGGCAAAACAAATTTGATCAGCAGACCTTGAATTTCGGTCAGCATCCCTTACCTTAGCAATGCTTGAGCAGTCTATGTGCAGAGACTAAAAGGTACCGGAACGAAAAAAAGCTGCCAGAACATGAGCTTAAGCAGGATCCAGGAACTTCAAGACACCTGGAGGTCAGGTGGATGCATCAGCAAACACAAGGTAGCTGGGGAGTGCTGTCAAAGAGCCAAAGATGATGCTTAATGAAAGTTGAGACTTGGCTAACTTGCAGCAGCCACACCTGGGGCATCATTTTTTGAACAAGGGCGTGAATAGTTTGAAGGATTGAGTTGTGGAGCAGCTGTAGCTACACAAGCTGAGCCTACAGCAGCCCTCAATCACCATCAGTGGCTTCGTTTCCTCAGTATTATTGGCAATCTGAGATGTCCCCATTACACACAGAGTTGGTCTCCACCAAATTATAGCTGGTTTTTATATAGGCTGAAAATCCTTAAATATAAAAAGGTTGAGACTTATGTAAAATCACATGATTTCCTAAGGCTGCAAATTCTGAACTGTAAGATATATTTTATTTTATAATCATTGTCACTGGAAAATCATTTGAAATCATTTGAGAAGATAATTAAAGATTATGTAACCAAAACACGTACGTAAAAAGTATTATGGAGGTTTGTAAAACAATTAATAAAAGTATTATTACTTTTCTGGATTTTGTATTTGGAAAATCTTTAGCTTTTTAAAATTTATAATGTGCTGTCATGTCTTTTCTCATTCTAAATAAACATTTGCACTTAAATTTGTTTTTGTACTTTTGTTTTTTCTTGAAGAGCACTCCTCTCCATTGTATAAGCTAAAGAACTCACGAATTCTCCTGCATTTGTTTCTGTCTGCATACCTACAACTAGATGTGAGGTCCAATTCCTTCATTGTTTTAGTGGAGAGAAACTTCTCTCTGGTTAGAAAAAAAAGACAAATGAAGGAGGCTGTGAATGTTTGGGATAAAAAGTGAAATACCTTTGTACCAATCAAGGGTGAGCATAATGTTCAGTTGTTTAGGCTGCACTGATTACAGTGTTTGCCTACTCCTTATCCTAAGGAGTATAAAAATGAAGTGGTAGGTATGTTTAAAACACACCCAATTTGGCCATATTTTTACATCATTATCACTAACTCGTGGTGTATTCATCGTTAGGATAAACTCCACAGTCTTATCTCTACAGTTTCCCCTTGTTGCTTAGAGATATATGGAAAACTGAGAAATGAGAGATGGAGTGACCCCTAGAAGATTTTCCTTCTGGCTGTGAGAGGCGATCAAGACTGATTTTCCCATGTCTAGATCAATTCATTGTAGCCACAGTCTAGACGATCAATAGATAGAAACGGGATCATGGGAGTGGTCCCCCGCCCTCTGGCTTTCTTTATTGTCTAAAATGTTTTGAGCTAAAAACTGGTACTGCATTATGTTAAAATAATAAACAAGAAGTGCATTGTACTGAAGTGGCCCTTGGTAGCCTATATAAACAAACCAAAAACCTGAGCCAGAGTCTATGCATTGAATCTGAGAAAATAACACTTAAGAACAACCAATCACAAAGAACAAACTAGGCTTTCCTAAATAGATGACCTTAAGCTATAGCCAATCAAATAATTTCCGTGCTTTGCTTCTGCATCTTCTCTTTAAAAACTTTAGCCCTAGCTCCTGTGAACAGAGTGCTCCTAACCACTTTCAGCTTGGTGCTGCCTGCTTTGAATCAATGTTTGCTCAATTAAACTCTTGAAAAATTCTAATATGCCTCAGTTTACCCTTTCTAAACCTGCTCACTGTTGAGAAAAGATTAAAAGATGGCAGCCTTAACCTCACTCCTGCCTTGGTTCACAACTCATTCGTACAATTCTTACCACTCCATCCCCATCCCCTGGTTCTGAACCCCAGTAAGCAAACTACTGCATAATGATGATGATGATAATGATAATAATGACTGGCATTAAGTGAACACTTACTAGAACACAGTATGCTCAACACTTATTCATATTATCATATTAATCACAATACTTTGAGATAGATACTGTTATTACTGTTTTACCAAAGTGGAAATTGAGACTTAAAGAGATTACTTAAACAAAGTTGCAGGTTGCAAGTGTCAGAACACAGTGCATTTATATAAACCATAAACTCATGTAACCACCAATACAACCATGAACTCTAATATGTTAGAATGTAACTCCAGGAGGTGGAAATCTTGTCCATCTTGCTCTTAATAGACAGTATAATGATTGTTGAATGAATGAGTGACATAAAAACTAGCATGCCTGGAGATAATTAAAATTGAGATTCCCCAAAAAGATATTTAATAGAATGGAAGGAGTTAGGTGGATCCGGTGAAAAATAATGAGGCCCCAGATAGTTGGACCATAACTTGGAGACCAAATCTATACAACTTTGGACCCACAGGTTTATGTGTGGAGGGCGGGGAGAAGTCAGGGGTGTAGCAGGTAAAAAAGCAATTGTTATATCTTGTGTTTGGTGGCTATTTAAACATCCTTATTGATTTTGCTAGTTATTAGGCTTTTCTCTCCATATAATGTTTTTTCTGTTATTTAACTTGAAAATAGTAACAAGTAACCATAAAGCTGGCTCATTAGATTCACTTAATCCTATCATCATGACTATGTTTACTGAAAAATAGTTAAGGATTATTATTTTAGGATTTATTTTTTAAAATAATCAAAATTGTGTGAAATTATCACTGCAATGTAAGCAAACTCATCATCTGTTAGTTCTTTTGATGTATTCTCTGCATCATGTTACTTGTCATCTACATTTTCTTATCACTTTTTAGACTTCTTAACACTCTCTTTTTTTAAAAAAATAAATAATCTAATTTCCTTCAAATTATTCCTCCTTTTGCTTGTCCTAGTCATCATGAATAAATTTTGTATGTATGAAGATGTCAGTTTATATAGATGAACGATGTGAATCAGAATACATTAAACTGACACTGTCAGTCTTCTTTCAGTAACGACCTCACGAGCATAAATTTCCATTTTTTTAAGAAAAATATCTACCTACATAAAGGCATCTTCAACTATTTAAGACCAATTTTCTGTGGTTATATTCCAAATAAGTGTCAAATTTTGCAATTTAACAACTGAGAAAGTGTTTTATACCTAGAAAAGTTTCAAGGGGAAGGTATTTACTCTACTACCTGGGTGGATGAGTTCATTCCAGAGGAACCACATGAAGACAGACAGAGAATGCACAGAGAGTTTTCTGCAAAGGAGTATTTATTAAGTTAATCTTATTTAAGCCTTGGTTTTCATTATGAAATTAAAGAGAGTTGTCCTGGATAAAAATGGCCCTTAGATATAATTAAATCATATTTAAGAATTGAGAGATTCTTTGCATAAAAGATTCTAAAAAATAACCTTCTGAGTAAATATTAACAATACTTAAAATATGAGCATAATTTAAATAATAATGCTTAAAACTTTTTCAACAGCTAATATTTAATAACCATCAGTATATTTAACTAATGAACAATGTCTATTAAGGATAGGAACATAATTGTACAGTACCTGATGAGGCTTATGAAGCACCAGATATTTTTGGACACTAGCTTTTCATGTTTAGCAGTCATAAACCTGGAAGGAAAACAGGCCGCTACCTGACACAGCTAGCTAACGAGACATGATGAGAGACAAGGAGTTTATTTTCCCTGAGATGGATTTATTATTTGAATGAGGAGTTTCTTAAATTAAATTTTTTTAAATTAAAAATTAAATGAATTGGTAAAACAAGAAATTTCTTATAAATATGACAGAAGGATTCACAAAATTTTAATTATATGTAATTTTCATAGATATGCCAATTTGCCTTCACTTCGAATTTCAACATTTGTAGGAGATGCTAAACATGAAATTTTAATTGACAGCAGGGAAAAAGAGCGACTGCCAAGGTAACAGTGCTCTTACTTTGTCAGGTTTTTAGTGGCATGAGTACGGGTTTTAGATTAAAGATTATAGTTTACTCTCAGAGGTCTTTCCGCGTATAATTATTATTTTACAGATCATTTTTTCCCACTTCCTGAAGTTTCCATCTTCCTCAGAGAACTTGAAAGCATGGAGATAAAGCAAGAGGTACAGAGATGGATGCATGAGGCTGAAGAGATTTGGGGTGAAATTTCAATAACCTATGAGTTGTCAATAACAAGTGAGCCCTCTGACCTTGCAAATTTTTTTGTTAAAAATTAAAGAAAAAATCTTAACATGTAGCCATTTAGATTATACTCACAAATCTTAGATGTGAGACCATTAGTCTTAGAGACACACTAGCATGACTGTTGGCTAAAATTTGGGGAGTCATATTCCTATAGATTATATTTGGAGAAGAGATACTGAAATACATAAATAATTTGGGAGATAATAAATATTGCTATACATAATTAATTGGGAAAAGTTTGCCTATGTCTTAAATGTAAATCATCATTTCCAAAAATTAATATGTTCCCCAAACCTATTAATTTGAATGTGTAATCCATATTAATTTAAATATGTAATCATATTTTCTTTTTTAAACTTGTGGGAACTGTTAAAAAAAACTGTCATAAAAGTTAATTTTCATCTCTCATCTTAAATGTTGGATTTTTGTGTATCGCTCCCATCTCTCTTAAACATTGGTTTCTCATGATTTAAATAACATAATGAAAATTAAAATAAATGATCATCTTGACTTGTTTAAATAGCCACATTTGTTGTCTTAAAACAACATGAGGTAACAGACTGTGAATATAACTGAATATTGAAGCACGAATTTCTGCATAAAATTCTTCGGTGAAATTCTTCAGTGAGATCAGCCAGTCAGACATATATAGCTGATTTGCCTGAGAATGGCCTTTTGCTGAATTTTTGCATATATTTTGGCATCAAATTTCAGCATTAACAGTAGGATAATCAAAGTTAACATTTATATTGGATGATTTTTAAAGTATGAAATAACTAAATGGAAAAGTAAAAGAGAACAGAAGCGTAGAAGGAAAATTAAGAGTAAGTAAGTATTAATAAAGAAGAAAGAACAGAGATTTAGATTATTACCTTGAAAACATATGACCAGATGTTAGACTGCTTTCTTAAAACTACTTTTACTGTTAATATAACCTGGAAAGTCTTTTTAGAGGTGACCATCAATCTTTTCCAGTTATCACTTCTGTACTTTTCTTTATATTTTTACCATAATTATATGTATTCCTAATACTATATAGATTAGTTTTTGCTCATGTTTTTAAATTCTATGTAAATGAATCATACTGTATGAGTTTTTGCTTTCTGCTCAACCTTAAGTTATTTGATTCATCCATGTTATTGTGTGTACTTAGAGTCTGTTTCTTCCTAGTGCTGTATAGTATTTTATTGTGTGAATATATCACAATCTAATTAACCATCCGATTGCTAATAGGCATTTTGACTTATTTTCAGTTTAAAATATTTAAAATAGATATTTCTGTGAACATTTCTGAACCATTTCTCCTGGTATACATAAGCATGTATATCTCTAAGCATAACGCACTTAGGGGGAAGTTTCTGGGTCATAGGATAACAGGTATTTATTCAACTTTAATAAATAATGCATCCCTGGTTTCCACAGTGCTGTATCAATTTATACTTCTACCAGTGATGAGTGTTTCTGTGGCTCCATATCTTCACCAATACTTGGAAGTGTCAGACTTGAAATTTCTAACCAATTTGATAGGTATGTATAGGTATCCCCTTGTGTTTTTAATTTGCCTTTTCCTTGTCAGCAATGATATTGAATGTCTTATAAAATGTTTATTGACCATTGGATACCTGTTTTGTAAATGCCTGTTGAAGTCTTTGGACATTTTTTTCTGTTGAATTGTTTATATTATTCTTATTGGTGTGTATATATTTCATATAATCTGAACAACAGCCTTTTGTTGGTCATATGTCTTAGAAATATCCTGTGAGGCTTGTTCTTTTACTGTCTTAATTTGTGAACATATTTTACGAATGGGCTACTGACTGAAATAGTCAATCTAGAACATGAAACATTCACCCTACCTCATTTCTCAAACATCCATTTTGTCCTCTCACATGCATATTTTTTATTTTGATAAAAAAAAAATAATGAGATCAATCCTCTTAAGAAAATTTTAAGTGAACAGTATGATGTTGAATGCTGAATAAGCACAGTGTTGTACAGCAGATCTCTAGAACCTTTTCATCTTGAACAACTAAAACTTTCTACCCATTTAACAACAACTCCCCATTTCTCCTTATGCCTGCCCTTGGCAACTACCATTCTCCTCTTGATGAGTTTGACTACACTGGATATGTCATGTAAGTGTAATCATGCAATATTCTTCTGTGGTTGGCTTATTTCACTTAGAATAATGTCCTGGAGCTTCATCCACATTGTAGCATATAACAGAATATTCTTCTTTATGTCTGAAAAATGTTCCATTGTGTGTATACCACATTTTCTTTTGTTTTTTCTAGCTTTATTGATATACTGACATATAAATATGTAAGTTTAAGGTGTACGATGTGATGCTTTGACACATGAATATAGTGCAAAATGATTGTCATAATGTTAGTTAATACATAATGATTGCTGTAATAAGGTTAGTTAACTCACATAATTATCTTTTTATATGGTGATAACATTTAAGATCTACTCTCTCAACAACTTTCAAGTATATAATACAATGCTATTAACTATAGTCACCATGCTGTACATGAGATCCCCAAAACTTATTCATCTTATACCTGGAAGGTTCTACCCTTTGACTAGAATCTCCTCATTTCTCCCCACCAGCCACCACCCAGCCTCTGGCAACCACCATTCTACTCTCTATTTTTTATGAGTTCAGCTTTTTTAGATTTCACATATAAGTAAGGACATACAGATTTCTCTGTCTGACTTATTTTACTTAGCATAATGGCCTCAAGGTCTATTTGCATTGTTATAAAAGGCAGGTTTCATTCATTTTATGGCAGAATATTATCCCATGGTATGTGTGTGTGGTGTGTGTGTATAACATTTTCTTTATCCATCCATCAGTGCACACTTAGGTTGTTTTCATATCTTGGCAATTGTAAATAATGCTGCAATGAACATGGGTGTACAGCTATCTCTGGGATACCGATTTCATTTCTGTCAGATATATGCCATTCAATGGGACTACTGAATCATATGGTCATTCTATTTTTAATTTTTTGAGGAATCTCCATAGTGTTTTCCATAGTGGCTGTACCAATTAATATTTCTACCAACAATGCAAAAGGATTCCCTTTTCTCCACATCTTTGCCAACATTTGTTATTTTCTGGGGGTTTTTTTTTTCAATATTGGACATCCAAACAGGTATAAAGAGATATTCCAGTGGAGTTCAATTTTCATTTCCCTGATGATTAGTGATGTTGAGCATCTTTTCATGTACCTGTTAGCCATTTGTATGTCTTCTTTGGGGGGGAAAAAATATCTATAGAAGACTTTTGCTCATTTTTGATCAAACTATATTTCGTTATTGAGTTATATGAATTCTTTATATATCTTGGATATAAACCGCTTAGCAGATGGATGGTTTGCAAATATTTTCTCTCATTCTATAGGTTGCCTTTTCATTTTATTGATTGTTTCTTTTGCTGTACAGAAGCTTGGTAGTTTGATGTAGTCCTGCTTGTTTAGTTTTGCTTTTGTTCCTTGCACTTTTGGTATCATATCCAAATAATTGTTAGCAAGATCAGTGTCAAAGAGCTTTTCCCTGCTTTCTTCTTATAGTTTTACAGTTTAGGGTCTTACATTTACATCTTTAATCCATTTTGAGCTATATAAGCAACATTTGTATCTGACTGCTTAATGGCTATTACCTTCAAAAATATTGTGAGGATTCTCTGAGACCTTAGGATAGCTGTTTTTCCTTTGTAAGAAGATTTTCATTTACATCTGCCTGGTACCTAGCAGTCTTCACCATCCTGGACCACCTCATACTAAATTTAAGCCTGAGAATTCCTGGCTTAAGTTTTGCCTACTCAGGATGCAAATCTAGAGAGGTTTCTTCTGAATCTTCCCAGAGAAGGGCCTACAGGAACCACAACCTCCCAGAGAAGTCTGCTTTTCTTTTTCTTCCCTTTTTCTTCTCCATTGCAAAGGTGCCAAGGCAACTCTCTCAGCAGATGCTAATAGTTGTGGAGGTAGACGAGGAAGATCTAAATCTGGTTCATCCATACATGAGGATGTAGACCCCGGGGCTCCAGCTCAGAAGAAGTGTTCTCCTGCAAAATTCCTCACCCTCAATAGGCCGTGGGCCTTGACTTCCTTCTGCACACAACACAGACATGGAACCAGGGTACAAATTGTTGTGTCATTGATAAGTACCTTCTGGATAAAGATAGCTTTGGTGCTTCAATATTCTGCTTACCTCCCAGTTACGGGATCTCATGCAAAAACTGGCCAGGAAGGACCCACTAACTTTTCAAAGCTTGAGTATTTTTAAATTGCTATACACACACAGAGAGATATACATTTTGTCCAGCATATGTTACTGTTTTCAGTGGGAGGGTTAATCTGAGTTACCCAGTTTACCATTACCAGAAATCAGACTTAGATGGCATTTTTAAAATGTCTTTTATCAAGATGGTGTGTCCAGCCAATAATTTTCCAGTTCTCTTTGGTTTTGTATGTTTACTTGTTTATTTTTAGGTCGATTAGTGGGCAATTTTTCTTGTACCATAATTCCTCTTTATGCATGGTACGCCCGTTAGCTACAATAATTTTCCCTTCCCACACTGTCCTTTCCTGAGCTAAGTCTTCCTCATCTTTCAAGATAGTTCAGGAATCATCTCTGGAGGTCTTATCCCATTCCATTCCTAACCAATCAGAATTGGTATCCCCCTTGTACTTTATAGCAGACAGGGAAGATATATTTAACAATCTAAGTGTTGTAGTAGTACTAGCCAGTACAACTAGATACACAGGCCAATAAGAACAGATGCCAGCTATAAACAACCAGCACTAGTGTGCACTGAGCTAATATCAGCTATGCTCAAAGCATATACCACAGTAAAGTGTGATAACATGTGCACGCTATCATGGGCCACCATTCTGCAATTGCTGTTTACATATCTCTTCTGGTAATCTGTGATATCATTATAGACAGGGAGCAATTATACTCACCCTGAAATCTTTTGTTGCATGGATTCTTGGTGCAAAGAAGGCCCCAATAAATATTTTTTGAGTTAAGTTAAAGAAAATCTATATTGAGGGAACTGCCTCAAAAATCCATTAAATAAATCACTTCCTATTCCTTCATAGTTTTAACCACTGGAAGTTCATGAACAATGAAATCACTTCACTCCTCCTGTTGGAACACTTCTGCTGAACTTTTGAACAAATCTATGAATAAAGAGTTTGCTTATCAAACCCTCAGCATTGTGGACACAGTCATCCTCCCTTCCATGATTGGGATGATCTGCTCAATGGGGCTGATCGGCAACATCCTCATTGTAGTCACTATAACTAGGTAAGGCTTCTCCTTTTCCACATTTAGGGACATTCCATACTCCCTAAGTGAATCCTTTCCCTCCTGTGGGACTTTTTCTTAATGAAATCAGGTTTGGGAAATATTTGTTTAAGATAATTAAAGAAGATTCCACACATATTTTCATTATGTATTAAGTAACATCTGAGTTGTAGATCTCAAAAAGACCTAAGCCAAATCTTACTGCTGGGTTAGTGAATTTTTAGAGCAACAATTCTCAATCTGAGCTACATATTAAAATCACCTGGGGAGCTTTTTAAACTCCTAAAACACAGTTTCACCCCAGACCAATGAATTCAGAATCTCTGGAGGTGGTGCCCAGGCAAAGATTGAAACTGCAATGCAACCATTTAATTTTCCAGCAACAAGAAGCTGACTTGTGAAAGAGACTCTTTTTCACTCACTTGGGCAAGAGAGAAACTCTACCTGATCATCCAAAGATTAAGGCAGTCATAGATGGTGGATTGTCCCCCTCAACACAGATCACTCCCGAGTAGGCCAAACTGAGAGACATAGTGACACTGGGAAGCAAGCAATGAACTAACTTCTGACTTGGCCACACGAAGACTAGAAACGTATATGAAACATATATACAAAAAAAAATAGCTTTAAAAAAGATGGAGCCTCCAGAATAGAATGTTCTATATGGTTTTTTGTTTTTGTTTTTGTTTTTTTTAAATAAAGAAGTGATTTGTGTATGAAGGGGGTGACTATAAAGAAATAAGACCAGATCATTACTAGTCTTTACATACTTTAAATTCATAGCAGGTCAAAAGGAAGCTGGGTTAGAAAGTGTAGGAGGAAAATGAGACCAATTATAATATTTTCCTCTTTTATTCTTCGGAGAGAGATGAACTCAATCCTATTACTCAGCTGTTCTCCACAGCCACAGTGGGCCCTAAGAAAGTAACTCAATAAAAGAGATGACATTTTTCTGTGTCGTTCCTCATCTCTACTTCCTGAACACATCTTTCTCCTATTTACTGACAGACTGCTTCAAGAGAACAGAGATTAAGGGGTGCCCTGTCTCTCAATAAATAAAAGTGCCCATTCTATCATTCCTTGCCCTCAACTCCCTGTCATCAACTAATTCACACTAAATCATGAATTACTAAAACTCCGTACTTTTTAACCCTTTCGATGGTGTCTACATTTTATACAGAGATTACAACAGGGAGTGCTTTAACCTGAAGGAACACAAACGGTCTAATGGAATACAGTTGCTGAAAGGAAGAGAAAATGCTTAGAACAAGGCCTCTTCCTTTTCCCTACCCAGCTTTAATCATAACTAGTGGCTCCCTTTCATCCAGCCCTCTACTGTTCCCAGAGTGTCAGCCATGTGTAAGCTCTTGTTGGGACTGACTCATAACTTTCTGCACATACACCCTACATTTTGGATGCTGCAGAACTTCACAGCCACATTTGTTCAAATGAATTGGAAAGTTGGTGGGAGACCCTTATTACTATGGTCCAATACACCAAGACAACTCTGGAATCTAAACGGGTTGAATGTCTTGCCCAAGGACACAATAAATGAGGGCATACAAATAAAAATAGAATCCCACTTAGGTTCTCTTACCACTATAATACACTATGTATCTAGAGCAGGGTTGGCAAATATGCCACTCTATTCTAAACTCTCCCCTCCTTGGCAGTCCTCTCTACATGTCTGTCCTGTAGTAAGAGCCTGTGTGAGGACTGAGAAGTCTTCTCAGCACAGCTCTTCACTAAATCACTATGAATTCATGGAGTTTGGCTCACAATAGGAATTTATTGCAACTAGAGCTAAATGCCAAATAAGGGCTGGTGAGGCGACCCAGATATAAAGGCAGGAAGGTACTACCACACTCTACCACCGTTCTCACCCCAACACCACAACCTCTTTCCAGGCCCTGAGCTGCACAGAGAAGAGGAAGTGGTTTTACAGATCCCAGGAGTCTGGGCTGCCTGGTGGGACCTGTGGTCACAGTGGGATCTGGGACCATAAAGTGGGGGCTGTAGGGAGAAGGTGAAGCCATGGAAGTAGACACAGCCACTCCCAGAGATGCCAACAACAAAGAAAGAAAGGAAATGCCCTGGCCTCTCCTCTCTTCCTACCCTCCAATTTCCCTCTGATAGTGCTTCTTATTGGCCAAAACTAACCAATAGCCAGTTGGCAAGGAGACCTGAGTCATGAGAGAACAAAGCTGGGGAAGGGTGGGAAATGAATTTGAGAACAAGCTGATTAGCAAAGCCTTCTACATGTGTGATGTTATATGTTTTGTTAGTTTCATTTAACCCATAGCATATATTGTTATATCTGATGCAAAAAGTAAACATGTTTTTAAAAGAAAAAATTTTTAAACATAAAAATATACAAAAGATAAAGTCAAAATCAGTTATACTACTATTACCAAGTAGATAATCACTGTGATCACTTGACATGTTATTAAACAAATTTTTAAATAAATTTGGAGTCATACTATGTACACGATTGGGACCTTTTTACTTAATAAGTATTTTTCCCATTTGATTATATATACTTACAAACTATGATTTGTAACAACTACATCATTTATTGTATAGGATTATGGGATACTATAATTTATTTCATCATTCTTCAAATTAGTGAACATTAGATAGGACCATGTTAACAATATGGAAAACATGTTAGCCAAAATGATTAGTACTCTACATGTTTAATTTTAAATGTTTGAGTCATGAGAGACAGAAATCTAATAAAATCTGGTAATAGGACACCTGAAAATAAATTGGACCTAAAAAAAAAGAATGCAAGTTATTTATATTTTCTATGCTGTCACTTTCAGTAAAGAAAGTAATAATAAGTATGTGTTATTTTATCGCCCTCATATTTTATGCCCAGATAAATACATCATTTGTTTCAGAATTCTCTTTTTCTGTACAGAATACCATCTAGAAACACTTTTATTTCATTCCTTTTAATTGCCAGTTAATGGCCAGCTCTGTCCTCATCAATGGAATTACCATAATATATTATTGATAAAGGACAGTGTCTGTCTAAAGAAGAGCAAGGGCCACAGATCTAACTGCTGCGATTAGGACCTAAGCAGCCACTTACAGTTTATATCCTAATTCAAATGGAAAAAGCATCTACTTAGAGTGTAAGATTTGTAAGATTTTTGTTGTTGTGTTTTTGCTTTTGTTTTGGTATGTGGGTTTTTTTATTTGTTTTGTTTTTGAATGTGGAACTCTCTCTACCTGACCTCTGGTATCTGTTCCCGTCCCTTTCTCCCTCTCCATCTTCTACACTCAATGGCCTGGAAAGACCAAGAATGAGAGACCAAGGACAGTCACTTGGCTGCTCTTTTGGTTGACATGATCCTTTCCTCTAGTCTCTTCTCCTTGGTCTTTCTGACATAAGCCAGCAATCTCCTGGGGCAAAGAACCAGCCTGCTTTGTAGTGGCGTCAGCAGTGCTCAGAGCACGATTGCTGAATAAGGACTCAGTAGCAGTAACTTCTCCACTCAGTGCATGTTGCCAGGTGCTGGGTAAAATATCCTCACTCAGACTGATGTCTCACATGAGGATTCGATGGCTCAGGGTTCACAGCCCATAGAATTTGCAGCCCATGAATAATAAAGACACACGCTAGCTTCCAAGCCATAGAGTAATAGCTCTGAATCTAGAGTCAACTAGCAACGGTGGCATAATCTTAGGGCTAATTCTTATGTGCTATTTAAATTCTAATTTGTCCTCAGTTCAGATGCCACTTCTGCCAAGAAATCTGCTTTGATTGTCCCCAAAGGAGAGGGCAAAGCTCCCTTTTGTGTATTCCTTGTTCTTGCTCTAGCTTTCTCTCATCACATTGTAATGTGATCATTTGTCTAGACTACAAGCTCCTCCATGTTACAGTTTATAGATTATTTAGTTTTGCAGTCCCACGGCATAATATTATGCCTAACATATAATTGGTGCTCAATGAAATGTTGGTTAAATTAATGAAAGCATCTCCCAGGTAAAGATAATGCCTGTTTATTATTGAATGTCCCAATTCTTGATGATAGGAACCAACTGATTTTAAAATTGAAATTTCTGCCCTCGGAAAATTCTTTTACCTACAGCGGAAAGTGTCACATCTAGGTAACATTGAATTTACTCCCCCAGCAAGAGACATGAGTTCATTCTCTACCAGTCCACTCATTTCAGATATCTTCACACTGTCTAAATTTCAGAGTTTTAATAGGCTCTCCTATTGGGTTAGATTTTATTGAAATTTTTCTAAGTAGTGATTGAAATTTTTTTAAACAATGGTCTCAGGATTTGAACTTACACTTCAGTGGGAAAAATGCTTTGCACAATACAAAACCATTTATTTTCCCTGTTCAGCTGTTTTTTTGTTTGTTTGTTTTGTTTTGTGCTAGGGATACATAAAGATTAAGCCTTTTTCCTGAGTGAGTTTAGAGTTAGTATAAACCGTTGCTATATAGAAAATACTCCAAAATTAGTGGCTTAAAACAATAAATATTGATTATCTCACACGTTTTGAGGATCAAGAACCCAAGCAGTGGCTTAGCCAGGTGGTTCTGACTCAGAATCTCTCACAAAGTTGCAGTCAAGCAGTCCTCGAGGGCAGCAGTCTGGGGCTGGAGCACTGACTTCCAAGGTAGCTCACTCATACATCTGGCAAGACAGTGTTAGTTGCTGGCAGGGGGCCTCAGTTCCTCTCCACGTGGACCTCTCCAGACAGTTACTTGAGTATTCTCACAAGATGACAGCTGGCTTCCCCAGAGAAAGTGACCAAGAGAGAGCAAGGAGAAAACCCCACGATGCTTTTATGTCCTAACTGTGAATGTCACACACTGTCATTTGCACCATATCTTACTTGTTAAAAGTGAGCTACTAAGTTCAGTTCACAATCAAGGGGAGGGAATTAGGCTCCATATTTTGAAAGTAGTATCAAAGAATGTGTGGACATATTTTTAAACCACTTCAGTTAGTTATCATATATTTAGTTCAAAATGTTTATATATACACAAAACTAGGCATTTGTGAAGGTTTTCCTTTAATTTTTTCCTTTTTTTCTTATTTAACCCTTACAGTACCACCATGAGGTAGGAACTGTAATTCTAGTTTTACAAGGTTTTCTTTTAACTTTTAAAATCTATTTGGCAATTGAAAAATTGTAACAGGTGGCATAAATTGAAGAAGGTGCATGCTTTCAATGTTGGTCTTCAGTTTCTCTCCATTTCTTTCAGGTCTAGGAATAAAACTATTCCTGACATTTATATCTGCAACCTGGCTGTGGCTGATCTGGTCCACATCATTGGAATGCCTTTTCTTATTCACCAGTGGGCAAAGGGAGGAGAGTGGGTTTTTGGGGGACCTCTCTGCACCATCATTACATCCCTGGATACCTGCAACCAGTTTGCCTGTAGTGCCATCATGACTGTAATGAGTGTGGACAGGTAAGTGAAGAGATTTTGAAATATCTTGGCATAATTCAGAGTTGTCTGTGCTTCCCCAAGTTCATCCCAGTTTAAGCAACATAACTGCTGGTTTGTAACAGCACAGCTCCTCTTCCTTGCTTATTTCATTGTAGGATTAATTACTTAAGAAACTTTGCACCAACTTTCACAGAAATCTATTTTTAAATAGAAAGCTTAAAAACACTAAAATACCATTTTTTCTAATTATTTTTTGACCTCTGTTTTATTTACAATTCACTGCAAGATAAAAAGATCTCAAAATCATGAAATGTTGAAGACCAGAATGAATGCCCCCTCTGCCAACATTCTTGCAACAAAAAAGCTGAGTCCCCAAGAAGTGAGGGGATTTGCTGAAGGCACATAGAGTCAGAGGCAGAGCTGAGAACCGAAGTAGGTCTCCTTACTTTCTGTCCAGAGCTATGTCTGGCATGTTCATGTCTCACATATTCTTGCTATCACCTAGCAGCTTGAAGGAATCAGTGGAGCAGAAATGTACTGTGAAGAGATGTCCCAGTATGAAGAAGACCATCTTTTACTTCTTTTACACTTATCATTATGATTGCTTAATGCAAATGCTGCTATTTTGTATGATTAGAAATTTATTTGACCGTGACCTGGAATGTGACATAGCCATATTTATTCACCATATACACTAATGTTATTTGAGCAGATGGTGGTGATGGTGCATACTTATGGAGCCAGTGAGTGGTGTAGCCCACTGCAGACCCAGGCTGTCTCTAGAGATGGCAAGTAGCTTGTAATTAACCCACCATCTAGCCTCTTTAGGAAGCATGCAAGGTAAGATGTGCCCTGCCTCATCCAGACACCAGAACTTCCACACCGGGTCCTAGCAGCATTCCCCAAACAGAAAGAAGACCTAAAGACAACAGTAATATATAAAACAGGATTGTCTTAGAGTACAACCCACTGAAAATCTCCAACTACCTTCTTCCCACTCCAATCCCAACCCCAAACCAGCACACATGATTCCCCTTGTTCTGATTTACTTTTTCTCTCTCTCTTGCATCAAATATGTTACATAGTTTAACTTACTTTGTGTGTGAATGTATGTGTGCACTGTTTATTGTTTAGCTACCCCTCAAATGTAAATTCCATACAGTCAGGGTCTTTGATCACAAATACATCCCAAGTGTCTATGGAACAGTGCCTGGCACATAGGTGCTCAAAACATATCGATGAATGAATAACTGTCAATCTTGAGTGCTGTGTTAAATTCTCTGGCTCCACCCAGAAGTTTTCCTGAGCTCTGCCTCTTTTACCCTTCCAAGTAGGCCTTTGAGGTAGAAAAATGATGAACAGTTCTTCAGATGGATAAACAAAGGAATAACAAGGTTCATATAAATCATTCACTGGATTGTTATTCAGACATGAAAACCAATGGAAATATTTAATGCATATTTTATATTCTGCTGCTTTTCTGCAAAAGAATTCTCCAAATATAGAGTGTGCTTTTCAATTTATAATTAACATCAGATTTTTTAATCAATGTACTATGTAGGTCTGGTTAGTTCAGCTGATGCCAGCCGATGCTGACAATGTCTTGAGTAAAGTGTGGTGAGCTTGCCAGAGTTGCAGCATTAGGGGAAGGACAGGCCCTTGCAGAAAAGCAACCTAAAGTACAGGCCTTACCAGTCATAACCCCACTCCTGGACATAATAAAACCTGCTTCATACCTGTCTGCTGAATGCAGGAAAGTATTGACTTTTCCTTTAAAAAGGGGAAGTAGTACCTCTTCTGTAAATCTTTTACTATAAATTAAGTGAATGGACACTGTCTGCCTTGGAACAGGCCAACTATATGTATTTCCTCATGTTCATGGGTTTTTCTTCTATAAGCATGTGTGTGAGTGTGCATGTGTGTGAGTGTGCATGTGTGTCTTATATTCCTGAATAGCATGTTTTTGGTTTTTTTAATCTGATGAACACAGTATGCTGAAATTTTACTTTAGAATTAAGATATTCAGACCCTTATCCCTCTTCCCACCTCACTCTAGAGCAGCGGTCCCCAAACTTTTTGGCACCAGGGTTCGGTGCTCCTATGAGAATCTAATAGCTGATGATCTGACGTGGAGCTGAGGCACTGATGCTAGCGCTGGGGAGCGGCTACAGATACAGATGAAGTGTTGTTCCCCCGCAGCTCATCTCCTGCTGTGCAGCCCTGTTCTTAATAGTACCAGTTCTCGGCCTGGGAGTTGGGGACCCCTGCTCTAGGAAATTATGTAGCCAGAAACAAAAGAAGATTCTGTAAAACTGAACCTTTTCCTCCTCTGCATTTCTTACAGTTTTAATTGTACCAAAATCATAAAAATTCAATGAATTTTGCAATTTTATAAAACAGAAATAGAGTTTTCTTTGTAAGGCCATAACCAAATGTCAGTGCCATCTGTATGCTTTATTGTTTATACATTTAAGTCATTTTAATTGAGAATATAAGAGATCATAAGTTTTAAATTTCTCACAACTTTTTCATTTTTTTCTCTAATTAGTAATAACTGTCAGTGTGTGGAATGTTATAATAGTGATTCCTACCTCCAAAAGCAATTTGACAAAATGCAAACATCCAAAACATTAAAAATAATTGCCTCCAGTGAAAAGCTACCTAGACTTTCATAGGTGGCTACTTTTGTAAACAAATTCTCTAGAACTTCAAAAGTCAGTAAGTAGAAGCAAAATCCCCTATTCATTCATTCATTTCACAAATATTTATTGAGCATGGACCATATGCTAGGGACTATGCCAACACAGAAGATACAGCAGCATTAAACCAATAGTCAAGGTTCCTGTTTTCATGCGGCTTCCATTCCAGAGGTGTAAAAAGACATCCGTTGAAGGGTCACATGGGTAACATAGTTACAGCGACACATACTAGGAAGAAAATGTAGAGGTTCCCTATGATCTGTACTTACAGTCATGGATCCTCCTGAAGAGTGACTGGTGTGAGTGATGGTCGAGAAGGTTTTCTGAGACACAGACCATTAAATGAGAACTCGAAGCAAGAGCAAGAGGAAACAGGCAGATCCTGTCAGGCAGGTAGGAAGCCAGGGAGAGACGGTGCAAGCTTCAGCTTGAGTAGCAGGCAGGGCCAGGTGGAGAAAAACCTTGCAGGTCATGGTAAGAATTCTGAATTTTATCTAAAAGGCAATGGAAAGCCATTTTGGGCAGGGGAGGGGGAGTGATGCTGGAGTGGGAATATGATCAGAGAAGATTCCTAATTGATTAATGCCATGGCTCCATCATTCTTTAATCCCAGGCAGTATGATGGCTGGCTGCTGTGCAATCGCTGCCTCACCCCTTCCCCACCCGGGACGGGGCCTTCTCTCTTTAGCCGGAGGTGATGCAGGTACAATACGCAGAAGGAGAAGCGGCTGGGGAACACTGGGCCACTAACCTCTCCCTGCATGCCGAGGGGTCCCTTAACTGAATGCAAAACATCCTGCTTCTTGTGTGAAATTGAAATAGCAAGGGGACAGGAAATTTTTCATTTTTATAAGTCTTCATCAAGTAGTTCTACGACAATTTGCAGGAAATTAAATGACCATTGAAACACTTTCTGCATTTATTTAATGTCTACAAGTACTGCCTTTCACCACCCAACCCCCAGCAAAACTGTGCTATCTCAAATACCCTTCCTTTGGGGTCTGAGCTCTCTTTTTCATCCTTCAGCTTTTATTTGGCTCTGAAAAATTCTTCCTGGATTTGCTGGAAAATCAGATATATTTGATATGTCAGAATTTCAAGTTTTCAGTAATGATTATCCTTTTTTTTCTGGGTCAAAAATGGAAAAAAAAAGAAAACCCCTTAGCCCATTTCCCCCTCCACCTCCAGCTCAAGTTCCCTGAGGAATTTGCATTGTCTATACTAGTCACATTTGTTTATCGTCACTGTGATTTCTGTGAACTGAACCTTCAAGAGACTGGGGACCCTACTGTAAAGCCATCTGAGCAAATGCCTGTCCCATGAGCCTGAACCTCATTCTGCTAGGGGTCCTACCAGCCAGTGCGCTTTCCTCCTTCCTGCCTCTACATCAGCAAATCCTATAGGCACAGGGCCCCACTCCTGGAGGAAATCCCTGTTCGGAGACAAAGTTTTCCAGATCCTTGTGTACAAGAGAGAACCTTTGTAAAGAGAAAGTTTCCAGGGCAGAATTTTACCATCATCAGTGTGTTCGTGGAAGTGACAGCTATTTCAGTGAGTGGTTTATTCAGACTTTCAGGGTCAAGAGTTGTTTTCTCTACAGGTACCAGCCAGCTCTTAAAAAATATAACTTTCCTTTACCCTGATAGAGGTGTGCTTCAGGGAGGATAATAATACTAATAATTTACTCTTGTCATGAACCTTTCATCCTTGGAGCTCAGTGCTTTTATTGATTGTTCTCAAACCCTTCTTAACTGGCTTTGCAGGTACTTGGCTCTCGTCCAACCATTTCAACTTATAAGTTGGAGAACGAGGTACAAGACCATCTGCATCAATTTGGGCCTCTGGGCCACTTCCTTTATTCTGGCATTGCCTGTCTGGGTCTATTCGAAAGTCATCAAATTTGAAGACGGCGTGGAGAGTTGTGCTTTTGATTTAACATCCCCTGACGATGTACTCTGGTAGGTTGTTAAAACTTAAGAAAAATAGAGTTGAATTAAGTTATGAAGTGCTTCATCCTCCTTGTCAACACACGAGCTGCCGCACAGTATCCTTGGGGATCCTCTGCCAGCCAGTCTCCCTGCTTAGCTTTCTGCTTTCCAGTCAAGTTGATAGCATGATTTTAAAAAGAGAGTAACCTTTAGAAAAAGATTTTGAGTTTAATCGTGGCACCTCAGTGGGCACAAATATATTTAAACATGCATTTTAAAGAGTCTCGCCACCAGACACAGCAGGAACTCAGCAATCGAGGGAGGGACAGAATTTCCACAAGGGCCTCAGGGTCACCAAGATGCAACGTTATCGAGATGCAACTGGAATTCGATTGACTTGTGTTCCCCAAAAAGATATATTCAAGTCCTAACTCTGAATACCTGTGAATGTGATCTTATTTAGAAATAGGGTCTTTGCAGATATAACCAAGTTTAGATGAAGCCATACTGGATTTGGGTGGGCCCCATATCCAGTGTTTAGTGTCTTGAGAGGGAGAGGGAGATTCGAAGAGACATACAGAGAGGAGAATGCCTGGGAAGACAGAGACAGAGATTGGAATAATGTGTCTACAAGCCAAAGAACACCTACAGAGGTGAGGAGAGAGGCAAGGAACAGATTTTCCTTCAGAGCCTACAAAAGGAGCCAACCTTGCTGACATCTTGATTTCAAACTCCAGCCTCAAAACTGTGAAACAATAAATCTCTGTAGCTTTAAGCCATCCACTTTATGGTAAGTTGTTACAGCAGCTCTGGGTAACTAATACAGCAACCAACACGGGCATTTCTTACATTTTAATTTGAAAAGAAAAATTAAATCAAAATTTTCTCATTTGAAATTTTGAACATAGCATCGGAGTCTATGACTAAAATGTTTTGATTGTCTACTAAGGGCCAGGCACCGCGCTAGGTGCTTTTTACATATATTCGTATACCACCTCAGGTCAATCTGGCAGATTCCTTTTTTCCACTCACTACTTGTCAAATAGATGAGTCATTTCTGCATCATGTAAACACAGGCCAAGAGGGATGGAGGTAGAAGCCTTACAAGATTGCAAGTCCAGTAACAGCAAGCCCCTGAGAAGTTCAACATAGATAGGACTGATTATTTATTTATTATTTCTCCCATCAGCATTGGCTACACTCACAGACAAAAACCATCAACTAATCTAAAGATGAAATGATAGTTAATCACTGGCACTGATAAATTAATATGGACCACAACCTATCTAAAAGAAGAGCACATGAGGCTTGCTAAATGATCATAGGACTTTGGCCTGTGTCAAAGAAACAAAGATTAACTATTTTGCGTCATCAGCTGCTTCTGCTATTTTTGGTTGATTATCATAAAGGATATTCTGAGGTTTCAGCCTCTGTTGTTTCTCCTAAAATTAAAGCCTTATGGTTAACTGAGACTGGAAGTTCAGGTGCTCACTCTCTGCCACCCCGTCCATACCCACTTAATCTGGGCTGTCTTCTTTCACCAATGCCAAGGTTCTGCCAGGAAGGAAGACACCTGGCATCTGTGCAGAAATGGAGTTGGCTCACTTGAGAATTCTTTTTGGCAGAGCACTTGGGAAAGGATTGGCTGATTTTACAACATGCCCTTTAAGAGGCTCATCTTGAGCCTTGGTTACAGGCAAGGGCTATGCAGCTCCATTGTCTGTCTGGGTTCAAATCCCACCTTTGCCACTTACTAGCTGGGTAACCTTTGGCAAGCCACTTAACCCCTTTGTGTCTTAGTTTGTCTTCTAACATGAGAATACTAATGGCATGTAGCTCATGGGGTTATACATATTCAGTGGGTTAAAATATGTAAAGCACTCAGATTGGTGCCTACTCTATAATAAATGCTACCTGCTGTTGTCTATTGTTGTTAATAATACTAAAGATAATGATAATAATAAGTATCCTTACCTGCTCCGTACTTAGTAGCTCTGAGCTTGGCTGAAGAATAGACATGCATCATTGTCGGTGAACAATCTAAAATGAGGAGCAAGCAGACTTCTCTAAAGGAAAGCACCCAAAAATCCTTATCTTTTCTCGAAAATCCTTTATCCTGGGCCCTGAGAAATCAGAGTCATAAACTGTAAAAGCCAGTTCCTAGCATTGTGAATGTAACAGTCATGTCTTCTCTATCTCTCATTTTACAGGTACACACTTTATTTGACGATAACAACTTTTTTTTTCCCTTTGCCCTTGATTTTGGCATGCTATATTTTAATTTTATGCTATACTTGGGAGATGTATCAACAGAATAAGGATGCCAGATGGTAAGTGTTTGCCTTATTTTGCTTTATTTATTGAAAGAACAATTCAGAGATCCTAAGACATCCACAACAGAAATTTAAACATCACTTAAAACATACCACACTTAGACATATGGGAATTAATGTATATATGAGACATTTCCTGAAAATAAGACATATTTTGGAGCAGCTATTTGAAGACCTCTCAGTGATATATATTGAAATCACTGAGGCTGTAGTTTCATAAAAATGTAAACAGAACTCAAGATTCTATTTAAAGAATAACTTTATATTTACATTAACAATGTAATTTAAATGTTTTATTTGTACATTTTGCAGAATTGTGTATATACTTAAATGTCCTAGATGTTGTGTATAACCTTTTATTTTTGTGTTTTAATTTTTCAATTTAGAGCAGAATGATCTTATTAATATTTGAATACATAGGACAAGATTAATTAGAACTAAATAAAACCAAAGACACATAAAGACAGTAAACTTGGGAAGGACTTTTAAAGATAGTTGTCTCTAAAACTGCATGAATAAATCTAAATTATTTTCTGCTTGAAACTGTACATACCAAGTTGTTTAAATGTGTAAGTCAGTGATTTTATAACATGTTGGGTTAAAAAAAAAAGGCTTTATTAAAATTTGTCTTTAGAATAGATTATTGTATTTGTTTTGGAAGGACAAGATTGCTGGGTTTCCCACATATACCATGTGTAACACTCTAAAGGTAAAAAAAGAAAAAAAGAATAGGTGAAAAATTTAAACATTATTACTCAAAATTTTTGGAAAACCCTGGTACCAAAGGTTTAGGTGTCCATTGACATTTTTTCCCCACTTAGAATTTCTTGATATTCTTTGGAGATATTATATTGTTAAAGGGTGGTCTATTTAAAAATGAGAAATGGAAGCAGGCACAGTTATGGGGGAAAAATTAGCTTTTAAATGTATCACAGGGAGCTCAATTGGTGAGAAGGTTGAAATGAAATCACATGGAATATCAAGACACCGACAGCTGGAAAGGATGCTTGAGCCCTTTTAAAACAGTTCTCCAAATCAGATCACTTTGCTCCCAACATATTCCTCAGAAATGCTAAGAGTAATTATAAAACGAAGCTCATACTGTCCAGTTATGCCTCATATTAGAGGAATAATGGTACCTCCTTTGATAACTGCAGAGGAATCGTCTTAGAATGATTTTCAGCTGCCATGCTTTTTTTCATATTATTCCTTAGACTTATTCATCTGCTTCATCCATGTCCCAGGGAAATTTTTATAAAATGTCTAACTATGACATAACATGATAAAATTTTGGAATTTTAAAATATTTTTTATTTTAGAATAATTTTAAATTTACAGAAAATTTGCACAGATAGCACAGGCATATACTCTTCACCCAGTTTCCCCATTAACATCTATTACCATCAAGGATTTGTCAAGGCAAAGAAAATGGCATTGGTACATCACTGTTGACTAAACTCTACCCTTTATTGGATTTCACCAATTTTTCCATTAATGTTCTATTTCTGTTCCGGTATTCAATCTAGAGTACCACATTACACTTAGCTGTCATGTCCCTACAGTCTCCTCTGGTCTATACAGTTTCTCACCCTTTCCTGTTTCTCGTAAACTTATTAGTCCTGAGAAGCACTAGTTAGGAGATATCCTGTAGAATGTCCCCCAATCTGGGCTTATCGGATATTGTATCACGATTAGACTGTAGTTATGTGGTTTTTTAAAAAAGTTCTTCTCATTAAAACTTATCAGGGGGGTCACATGATAACCACATGACATCTCTGTTGATATTAACCATGATCACTGGATTAAGGCAATGTTTGCCAGATTTCTCCACTGTAAAGTTACTATTCCCTTTCTCTATTCTTTGGAAGCAAGTCATTAAGTATAGCCCACCCTCAAGAGGGAAGAGGGAGGGTGGGAATTAAGCTCCCATTCCTGGAAAAGAGAATATCTTTATATATTTTTTGGAATTCTTCTGTAAAGAAGATTTGTCCCCTCTCTCATTTTATTCAATCATTTATTTATATCTGTAGAAACTCTTATATATTTATTTGATACTGTGAATTTGAATACTATGTTATTTAATACTACATTATGTATTTCTCAAATAAGTTATTTGTTTCTCAAAATGTTCCAGCTCTGGAAATTTTGGAAAACTTTTAACAGGAATGAAAAAGAATCTTTTCACAATGCTCTGAATAAGTGGGGAAAAATGAGCTTCATATTGCACTGCATAGCTCTTATGAACTATCCAAAAAGTTCTAGGAGATCATTGCCCTATAGTTTCTAAGGTCGTTTATGTTCCATCCTAATGTTTCCTTTGCAGCTACAACCCCAATGTTCCCAGGCAGAGAGTGATGAAGCTGACAAAGATGGTGCTGGCGCTGGTGGCAGTCTTTATCCTAAGTGCTGCCCCCTATCACGTGATACAACTGGTGAATTTACAGATGGAGCAGCCCACTCTGGCTTTCTATGTGAGCTATTACCTCTCTATCTGTCTCAGCTATGCCAGCAGCAGCATTAACCCTTTTCTCTACATCCTGCTAAGCGGAAATTTCCGGAAACGCCTGCCTCAAATGCAAAGGAGAGTGACTGAGAGGGAAATCCGCAATATAGGAAACACCTTGAAATCGAGTTTTTAGGAGAGTACATGGTTCACCAACCATCTATGTTATTGCTATTATTACAAAAGGCAGGCGAAACAGTGGGCTTGTGTCTATTCTTCTAGTGTACTTGTGACTCTTAGTAGCATAGAATAGAAGTGTAACCATTCACATGCAGTGAGTATAATATACTAACTTTAGCAAGACATAAAATATTTATCTGTATTGGGAGTAGGGAATGAGATAGTCTAATATACCCAAGCTCCACGGTTGCAGATGTTATTTCAGCATATTATAAACTAGTGACCAATAAAAATGGCCATTTATGACCATCGACTGAAAACTCAGCAAGAAATCTAACGGAGCCATGTATACTTTGGTCTTACTTGTAACGGTACTGTTGAGGTTCCTAGGAGGGGACCACCTTACAACAAGGACCTAAATTTGGCCATTTTTTTATCTACAAAAATGTCAATTTCGTATGAACCAATCTAATGCCTTCGATAATCAGCGTCACCTGTTAGCATAACAGTTACCATGTATTAACACATGCAACAAGTAACGAAGCTGGAAGTATTCCCTCAGTTTACTGAGCTCAGAAAAGTTAAGCGATAGGACTAATGCTGCACAGCTATGTAAGAGCTGAGTTGAAATCCAGATCTGCCTGTTTCTGTCTTCTTACTGCACCACCTTGGCAACCTGTACCTATCATACAGGAAGGAACCAATAATTTGGTGAGCAGGTGGGGGCAGTGCTTTCTCTTACAGCCCTACAAGGAAAGAATCAGTCTGAAAGAAATAAGTTGCTGAAAACCAGCACCTGCTTTTTAATAAGAGTATTCTTCAGGATGTTAAGCATACACTTAGATATGGCCTCTTTAGGTTATAATATATTCAAGGGTACAAAAAGTAATTAGCCCTTAAATTTTTGAGTGTTCATTAGATATATCCATCTTTTCCCCTTTTGGTTTGTACAAAACATGCACTTTTATATACTAGAGAAATAAAAAATGCTTTTAAAGCTGTATCCTCAACAAAGGTAAATATTATTAGTTTGTGAATTAAATCTGTAAACCCACCTCCTTCATCTAAATACATAAAACGGCTTGCTCCATGGGCATCTGAAACTGATTTTTAATCACCCCTTTATATAAAAGAGCCACAGAGACCAGTTTTTTTTTAAACAACCTAATCTCCAATTTTGTATCTCAATTGTCAAGAAACATTACTTTTAACCCTATGCATTTGGTTCTGGATGTTTTAAAGACTCTTTTGGAACAAGGTAGTATCTAAATTCATATCTAGATGAGAGGTCGTGTAAACAATGTGAGAACTACATAGACAGGTCCCATCTGAAATATTTTAGTTCTGTAACTGAGGTCTGGAGAGCTACACATAGAGACTGGATGCTCCTTTATAATTTCGATCAAAAGCTATGTCATGGCTACTATTGCAGGGGGGGCCTTCGTTCTCGCTTCTCTAAGGTACAACAGTCAGGGTTCAGTGAATAACCCTGATATCCGAAAACCCAACACAATGGGTCATAAACAGATGTTATTAGTTGATAACCGAAGAGCAATTGAAGAGTTTACCTCCACTGTCTTTTTTAATAAGAAAATATTACGATTTTAAAGATTTAAATGGTTTTAAATCAACAGACATTTTTCTAATAGCATTTCCAAGAGGCCTCAAATAATTCCAGTACATAAATTGGTCAGCAAATTATTTTAACATATTTATTGATTTGTAAAAAAATTTAATCATAGTGCAAAATTTTAATAAGGTGATTATTAAATTTATTTTTGTGCCTTTATATAGCTTTTTTATGTGTTTTTGTAGTTTTGCCTTTACTTTCAAGAGAAGTTGATGATTAGTTTCACATATCTAATTAATACTTGGGTATTTGTCATTACATAAAATTGTAACTGTATCCCTCCTCTATGCTTGTTCAATTTTAGGTGACTCATTTATATTTTGATCAATTAATGTAAATCAATGAATAAAAATTGCTTGCATATCAATTTACTTCTGGCTTGTAGCTTCTATTTTTAAGGTTTTCATATATAAAATAAGTCATATTTTATTAATATAGTTTCTCCTGAACAAAGAATAAAGATTTCCTTTGGCAAACAAAAATACATTAAAAATCACATTAATAGTAAGATGTACCCTAATTTCAGAAAGACTAGCATGTGGGAAAATGCACATCACAGAACTGAGAAAAACAATATTGACAACTCGTCAATCCATTTTCTTCTAAGATTAAGTGTACTTATCTCTGTCGCTCAACAGAAGAATTCCCCACCAAGTGATTTCCTTACTACTAATAAATGCCTAACCCTGAACACATAAATGGATCTAATAAAAGGGTCAAAATTGATTAAACACCTCACAAAATGTTTGACTTATTTTTAGGTACAGAACTGAAGGGGAAAATGTGAATAATTTTGAAATAAATTGTATTTCTGTAGCAACAAACCACAAGTACTTGCTACCTTAACTGAAAAACTTAAATTGCATCCTGAAAATAAAGCTTTGAGTTTCTTGAGGAAGTAAGGCTATACTGGGATTCATCACACCATAATTGGGAACGTAATTCTGGGATACTCTTTCAAAAGTATTCTCTTCTACAGGAAACCTATTTAAAAGTACAAAGTCACCCCCAATCGAAAGCAAAAATCATTTCTAAAATATTGCATGCTTTTTACTGAGAATACAGTTGTTTCTGTAGCACATTTAATAAAATCTGTGGTTCTTCTTAAATCACAGAACCGAATATATTTGCTATTTCTCTGAAAAACGTTCAAAACAAATATCCATCGTTTGCTACTGGATTTTAGTACTACTGGGCACTTTTTAATAACAGTGATCTAAAATATCATGTTGATTTGTTCCCAAACAATTGACAAAATTATTTTCATAAATAAGAAATAAAGAATGAGGTTCCTCTCCTCAGTTTTCAATATTGTGTATAAAGCTCTGGAATTCCTGGTGTGTCAGTAGAGACTTGATTCAAATTCCAGCTTCATCAACTACTAGGTGTAAAACTATTAACCAAACTACTTAATTGTATGGATTAGGAAAGTGGAGACCAAGGAGAGTAAACAAAGTCAAACAGCTTTTTATTGTCAAAACAAAGGCAATATTTTGAAGCTCCTGACTCAGGCCTTCCCCATTTCCACCACATCTTCTCTCTAGAATAGGCTGCTCTCAGAGAGTAGGAGGCTATGGATTTCATGCCCAGAGTTTGGATTATAAATGTAGTGAGAAGCTTACAAATGTAATGAGCTACCTTGAATTTTTTTGAGTAAAGCAGTATCAGAATCAAATCTTTACTATTGGAAATAACAGCACTGAAGTTATGATGAGATGAATAAAAAGAGCCGAAGACTGGAAAAGCAGGCAGAATAGTCCAGATGGGAAGAAAGAATGTTTTCAACTAGGACAATAACAATTAAGTTGTATACATTTACCTGCCATTTGTTGAGTGTATACAATGTGCCAGACATTAGTATTAATCTCATGCAATCCTCACACCAACCTTCAGAACTATATACTATTACTGTCACCATTTTATAGATGAGAAATTCCAAGCTTGGACTTAAGTAATCTCCCTAACGTAACATGGCCAGCAAGGGGCAGACTAGAGCTTCAAACCCCAGTCTGATGCTCTTACCCACTATGCCCATGCTCCTCAAAATTTATAATGCATTCATATCACTTGAGGATATTGTTAGAATACAGATTTTTTTCAAATTTTTAAAGAGAAGGATTTTTTCCTGCTATGTTGCTATATAAACGACAAACAGGCACTGCATGTATTTAAAGTGTACAACTTGATGTTTTGATACATGTATACATTGTAAAATGATCACCACAATCAGCTAATTAACACATCCATCACTTTACATAGTTACCATTTTACTTATTTAAATATTTATTGTGATGAGAACACTTAAGATCCATCCTCTTACTTAATTTCAAGTATACAATATAAGGTATAATATCGTTAACTGTAGTCATCATGCTGTGTATTAGATCTCCAGAACTTCACCTTTCCAACTGAAACTCTGTACTCTTTGACCAGCATCTCCCTATTTGCCCTTTATCCTAGTCCCTGGCAACCACCACTCTACTCATTGCTTTTATGTGGTTTGAGTCTTTTGGATTCCACAGTGAGATCATGCAGTATTTGTACTTTTGTGCATGGCCTATTTTACTTAGCATAATGTCCTCCAGGTTTATCCATGATGCCACAAATAGCAAGATTTCCTTCTTTTTAAAGGCTGAATAATATTTCTC
>NW_006494614.1:1726519-1730265 GCF_000325575.1 Pteropus alecto
TCTCTCTCTCTCTCTCTCTCTCTCTCTGTGTGTCTGTGTGTGTGTATGTGTGTGTCTGTGTGTGTCACATTTTCTTTATCCATTTATTTATTGATGGGCATTTAGGTTGTTCCCTTATCTTGGCTATTGTGAATAATGCTGCGATGAACATAAAAATGCAGATGTCTCTTTGAGATTATACTTTCATTTCTTTTAGATGTGTACTAAGAAGTGGGATTGTTGGATCGTATAGTAGTTCTGTTTTTAATTTTTTGAGGAACCACCATATTGTATTCCATAATGGCTATATACCAATTTACATTCTGAACTGTTCATCAATAGTTATCTTTTGTCTTTTTTATCATAGCTATTCTAACAGGTGTGAGGTAATATCTTATTGTGATTTTGACTTGCATTTCCCTAATGACTAGTAATGTCGAGCAGCTTTTTCTCCACCTATTGGCCCTTTGTATGTCTTCTCTGGAGAAATGTCTATTCAGGTCCTTTTTCCATTTCTTAATGGGGTTATTTGTTTTCTTGCTTTTGAGTTGTTTAAGTTCCTTATATATTTTAGATGTTAACCCTCTATCAGATTTTAGTTTGTCTATTTTTGCTTTTTTTCTGTGCTTTTGATGTCATATCCATAAAATCAATGCCAAAACCAACATCAAGAAGATTTTTCCTTTTTGTCTTCTTGTAGTTTTATAGTTTCAGGTCTTACATTTAAGTCTTTAATCCATTTTTGAGTTGATTTTTATATGTGGTGTGATATGAGTTCGATTTCATCCTTCTGCATGTGGATATCCAGTTTTTCTAACACTGTTTATTAAAGAGACTACCCTTTCCCCATTGTGTGCTCTTAGCACCCTTGTCAAGACCAGGTGACCATAAATGCAAGGGTTTGTGTCTGGGCTCTCTATTATGTTTCATTTGTCTGTCTTTCTTTATGCATTCTGTTTTTGATTACTGTAGCTTTTGAATAGATTTTGAAATCAAGAAGTATGATGCTTCCAGCTTTGTTCTTCTTGCTCAAGATTGCTTTGGCTTTTGGTGTCTTTCGTATTTTTATATGAATTTTAGCATTGTTTTTTCTATTTCTGTAAAGAATGCCATTGGAATTTTGATAGTGATTGCATTCAATGTATAGATCGCTTTGGGTAGTATGAACATTCTTAACAATATTAGTATTTCCAATCCATTTACACAGAATGTGTTTCTATTAATCTGTCTTCCTTAATATCCTTCATGAATGTTTTATAATTTTCGGTGTACAAGATAATCACCTCTTTGGTTAAATTTATTCCTATTTTATTCTTTTGATTGGTATTGTAAATGGAATTGTTTTCTTAATTTTCTTTTTAGATAGTTTATTGTTAGTGTATAGAAAGGCCACTGATTTTGTTTTAGATAGTTTGTTGTTAGTGTATAGAAAGGCCACTGATTTTGTTTGTACTTTACCGAATTCATTTATTAGTTCTAACCGAATTCTTTTATTAGTTCTAACAATTTTTTTGTTGCATTTTTGGGATTTTCTACATATATGATCACGTAATCTGGAAACAGTAATAATTTTACTTCCTTTCCAATTTGGTTACTTTCGATTTCTTTTTCTTGGCTACTTGCTCTGGGTAGGACTTTCAGTACTATGTAGAAGAGAAGAGGCAAGAGTAGACATTCTTGCCTCATACTGATTCTTGGAGGAAAAGCCTTCAGTTTTTACCATTGAGAATGTTGTTACCTGGGGGCTTTTCATATATGGCCTTTATTGTATTGAAGTAAATTTCTTCTACACCTATTTTGTTAGGATTTCTTACTTTGAATGGATGTTGATTTTTTTTCAAATGCTTTTTTTATATCTTCTGAGACAGTCATGTGGGTTTTATCTCTTATCCTGTTAACGTGGTATATCACATCAATCAATTTAGGTATGTTGAACCATCCTTTCATTCCAAAGATAAGTTTCCACTTGATCATGGTATACGATCTTTTTAACGTGATGTTGAATTTATTTTGTTAGCATATTATTTTATTGAGGATTTTTGCATCTAAGTTTATTAGAAATATTGACCTATAGCTTTCTTTTCTTGTGGTCTCTTTGTTTGGTATGTCAGGGATGCTGGCCTCATAAAATGAGTTTGAAAGTGTTCCCTCTTCTTCTTGGTTTAGAAGAGTTTAAGGAGAATTAATATTATTTATTCTTCGAATATTTGGTAGAATTCATCAATGAAGCCCCAATCTTTTCTTTGTTGAGAGGTTTTTTACTACTGATTCAATTCCCTTACTCATTATTGGTCTGTTCAGGTTTTCTATTTCTTCTTGGTTAAGTCTCGTTATGTTACATATTTCTAGGAATTTATCCTTTTCTTCTAGGTTATTCAGTTTGTTGGCATTTGATGGTTCATAATTGTGATTTACTATCCTTTGTATTTCTGTCGTATCAGTTGTAATGTTTTCTCTTTTACTTCTGATTTTATTTATCCTTCTCTCCTTTTTTTTTTTAATACAAATTCTGATTTAGTAGGTCTAAGTGCAGTGTGAAATTCTGCATTTCTAACCAACTCCCATTTCTAACAAAGCACCATGTAAGAAAGCCAGTCTAACCTACTGGAAGATGAGGGGCCACATGGACTACTGAGACACCCCAGCTGGTAACCAACACCAACTGTCAGACATGCAAGAAAGACCATGTTGGATCCTATAGCTCAGCTGACTGTCCAGCATTTGCAGTCATGTGTGTGACCCAGGTGAAAGCAACAGAGGAACCATCCAACCAAGCCACAGAATTAGGAGAAATAATAAATTTTTGTTGTTTTAAGCCGTAAGCTTTTGGGCGATTTATTCCACAGCAATAGGTAAATGAAATAGCATCCATGAAAGTAAAAATTAATAAAATGGTCCTTAGTAATTAAAAAAAGTTGTGTCTCTAAAGTATTATGGTTATTACTAATCTTCATTTGTTTCTTCCTTCACTCTTACTATTTATTGAGCACTTAGCATATCCCAGGTAATATGTTGAGTTTAAGGTATAGATTGACGAACAAGACATTTCCTGCCCTTTTACAGAGTTTACTTACAGTCCAGTTAGCATTCAGAATGCTAACATATAAGTGTATAATTATAAGTTGTAATAGGTGCCTAGAGAAGAGAATAACAGAGACATGCCTTAGCTGTATTGGATAGATTTTTGTTTGTGCTTAGACACAGAGCAGCTATGAAATAAATGCTCTCCCATTGATTTTATTCTAAAAGAAATGGCAATTGCATGAAACTCAAAATGTTTAAAGTATGAGGAAACTGTTTTTCCATCTCTTTTTTATTTAAAAGAGTAGATAGAAATAAGTAAGTAATCTACAGATATGGAGAAAACAGATGGATTTGAAAATTCAAGCTCACACTGAATATAATTAACTTGGAAAGGGAGAGAAGCCAATGATGCCTGAGATCATAGGAGCCCAGGAGACAGGCAAAGGGCTAAGTTATTTTTAACACCACAGTAGTCTCAGCAGTAAGGAAAATTCAAACTCGATTAAAGTCTCTGAAGAGGTGAAAGAGCAAATGAAGAGGAAAAAATGTGGCTACTGGAGAGTAATTAACGTTTTGACCCAGTTGCCAGCCTGAGTAGGTGTTCACTGCTTATTAACAGAGCTTGGGTTTCCTGGGTCACTGCAAATGAGAAGGTCTTGTAAAAGCACTCTGGGTGTTGTTTACTATTTGATTCTGAAAGAATCAAACACCTGAAGAGACCAATGGGCTTAGGCAAAGCACTT
>NW_006494614.1:1730284-1730570 GCF_000325575.1 Pteropus alecto
CTTCTGCACAGAGCTAGCCTTATTTGCATACCCAAGGGAAAAGCTCTGGATAATTGGATCAGACAGATAAACAAAGGACCCTTGGCCTTGAAGAGTTTGATAATGGTTTTGTCTCAGGCCACCGTAATTGAGACTTAAATATAGCCTGGTGTACAAAGCCCTTCACAACTGAACCCCAGTAGCCATTCCCCTCACTTACCCTACAGTTTATTCCGTCTTGCACAAGGGGTATACCCTACAGTTTATTCCGTCTTGCACAAGGGGTATCACAAACCCATGCTTTTTT
>NW_006494614.1:1730596-1804073 GCF_000325575.1 Pteropus alecto
GAATATCCTTTTCCCCTCCACCTAACAAATTCCTACTCTTTAGACCCAATTTAAATGTTATTTCTTTATACTCCCAAGCAAACCAAATTAGTCATCATCCCCTTGTTGGTACTTGATACTACTTTGTAGTTGCATCTGTTAAAGCTTAACCAGTAATAGCATTTGTGTTCTTGTCTTACCCAGCACATTGTAAGCTCCTCCGACCCAGAATATATCTGACTCATCTTGGTACCGGTGGTGTTTAAGTATCTGTCATATAACAAGTATTCAGAAAACATCCAATTGATGGAATATATAAATTAATTAATGAGAAAGAAAAAAAGACAAAAAATGTTTGAAGGATGTTAAAGTATGTGTCTGAGTGCATGTGCTATGTATAAATATTCATATTTTTATCTATAGTCATAGTTATACATGGATATGGAAAGATGTATATCTAGATATTAACAAATAGGAAGATTTCTCACATAAGCTATGAAAAGACTTTTGTGATTGAGATGCCTTACAAATCTCTTTAAATCTCTTTTTATTTTTTTATTCTGAATGTAGTAATAAAGCACTGTATTAAAGTGTATTAAAATACTTTCAGACAATTTGCCCTTAGTCAGGTTTTAAGTAGATTTTTCTAAAAGGAAACTGATTTGCACTCTTTAAGACTTAATAAGAAAAATAAATAAATAATTGAGATCAAATGTTTTAATGTGGTTTCAAAGGCCTTACTGTGAATCTATGAGAATATTTAATAAATGATGCAAGTGCTTAACTTTAAACCTGCATCTCTATAAACCAATTTCTAAGCTTCAAAAATGCCTGGTACATTTTAAGAACATTTGAAAGTTCAAAGAATAACCTTTCCAAAATTATGTAATTACATCAAGTATCAAGTGGAAAATATTCACTTCTGTCTTATTTTTTTAATGCATAAAAATCCTATTAATGTTGTCAAGCAAATAACTATAAGTTTTAAAGATAGGCTGGTTCTACTGGGTGTCTTCCTACATGAATATGTTTTTTCTTGCTTCCATGAAATTATTATAATTTAATGGGCATTTGAAAAATGATTTAAATATATTCTTGTAGTCAAGATGTGTTTTTAAATAATGCTTTTTTTCTTCAAATGTGTAAAAGATATAAAAATGCTCACCATAGAGAATTTCAAAAACAAATAAGTAATTTTCTTTAGGAGGAAATAAAAGTCATTTTAAATTCAACAGCCCAAGATAATTATCATTAATATTGTATTATAAAATTTCATTAAAAAATAATATAAATAGAAAATTTAGAAATAAATAAAATGAAAATCACAATGTTTTCTACATTAGTTTTATACATAATATTTTAACTCAGTTTGGACCAGGGTATATATTTTGAAATAGAACTTAGGTTACTCCCAGCTTTTTGAGATTATAATTAATATTGCAATGGACTTTGTGTGTTAGTATTTGAGTTTTTAACTATTTTTTTGGAACAGATTCATTAAGGAGCAATAAATAGATCAAAGAATACTCACTTTTTAAAACCCTTAATACATGTTGAAAAGATGCTTTCCAAAAAGTTTCTACCATGGGACCTCCTACCTGCAATAGATAAGAGCATCTGCTTCCCACCTCCTCAATAACATTCAATATTATTATTTTTCATCCCTACTAATATTACAGGCCAACTTTGTTTTGCAATGATGTTGCACTTTTCTTTAATTGTGAAGTGAAGTTAGGCATTTTTCACATGTCGATTGGACATTTGTATTTCATTTACTGTGAATTAAGCTCTTTGAGGACAGGGGTGTTTGTCTCTTCCAAGACCCTCTACGTCTGCCACTTAGAACCACTTACTAACTTCTGTGGGGACAAGGTATTTTCATTGTTACTTTAATTGTTAATGTTTTTCTTGTTGATTTCTAAAAATCATTTATACACTAAATGTCTGTTCCAATTATTTTCCACCAATTTCTCATTTTCTTTTTAATCTTGTTTATGGTGTTTTTGATGAGCAAGCTTTCATTTCCATGTAGTCATCCACTGGCTTTTTTACTTTGCGACTTCTTCGATTGTTTTTATGCTTTATGAACTCTTTTTCAATCTCGAGAAATGTAATTCACATAATTCAGTTATTGTTGTTTGGGGGAGGGTATTTATAACTTCTGTAAATGTGCTTAATTTGTACTAAGAGATTCAGTGCCTTGCGAGACTAACTTGAGGACTAATTAGTGTCCTGGCGGTCCCTAGAAGTGAGAATGTGAGACTGGAGAAGATACACTTTTCCTTACAAGTATTCTTAATCTGGAGTGAGTCCTCTGAGCCTATAAAATTCAGTGTGCACTTTTCTGGGTAGAGTCTGAAAAGATCTGCGATTTCAAAATAATTAAGAATCATTAGGAGTTCTTTGAAGAATTTTCATGTCTGACACTACCTGGATTCTCTAATCTTTAAATTTTAACAAACGAATTTCAAATCCAGTGTTTGACATCCATGAAAAGGAAGAATAGGCTGAAGAATAGTAACTCAAGTTTCTAAGATGAAGAATAAATTCAGCACAAGTATTTGTGAAGCTGCTGTCATGCAGAACCCAAACTATACCAGTGATACCATAGAACGCTGGATGCCAGTTTTACATGGGTGCCAGCCTACATTTATGTCATTGAAAATTCAATAGATCCTAAGGCCTAATCTGTCAATCTTTTCTCACAATCTAGACTCATAGAATCTCCCAACTGGATAAGACCTTACAAGCCTATAAGCCTTACAATCCTGCATCACCAACCTCTCCAAAATATTTCCAACACCAATCACCAAGTCTATGATTAAACATTTCTAGGGATGGGGAGCTCTTTGCTTCTGAACACAATTTATTGCAGAATTTCTCCCTCCAACCCTTATTTCATGAAGACTTAAGTTTTCCATTTATCTTGCTAAAACAATGGAGCCCAGGTAATCAGACACACCTGCAGGAAATTTACTAAAACAACTTTTCTCCCTTCTTAAATGGATGAGCTGAAACATAATCAAAACAGCATGTCACTGCTCCATATAGGTTCTTGCTGAAAGTTTTATGAAACAGTGTGAGATTTTGAATAGAATACTCCTTAGAAGTAAAGGTAAAATTTAAGTTATACAAAACATGTAGTAAAGTACGGGCTATACTGGTGTTTAGATCCTCCAACTTGGGGAAACGGGGGCAGCAGTTAATCTGTGTAGGTGATCATTAAGGGATGTCAGGCTATTTCCACAAAACTGGCCAGGCAAATGAGCAAAGATATGCTCTTGGGAAACTTCCCCAATGGTAAATGTCTGAATGCTATCTGGGGGTTCCCAACACCAAATTATAACTGGATAAAGAGACTGTTGTCTTAATTCCCATAGAACAATAGAAGAAAGTGCAGATTTGAGTGTACTGTTATCTTCAAATACAAATGCGCATATGGATACAATAACTTTGATCTCCTTAAATATTTATTTTTAAACAATCTTTTTAAAATTATTTGTTAAAAAAATAGTATACAGACTAGCTATGGGAATTAGCTTGTTAATTTCCACATAACTCCTAGCAATAAAGAAGGGAAAAGTTTAATCAGAAACCCCATTGAGGAGTCAGTGCTTAATTAGGATAAACTCAGAGGTAACCCGTTACAGATTCACCACCACCTTTAGGTCCCTAAAGAAAATAACTCTGCTCTAGTTAAACACTTTTCCGAGTCTTGTGCTCTGCTTTAAATTATCTTTACAAAGGGTTTTGGCATATATATTTTTTGATGCTTATCTATTTATTTAGGCTATGTACTAATATGTTTTTCAAGCTACAGATCACAACCAGGCCATAAAACCAAGTTAATGTCTCTCAACAGCTGTTCTTCCTCTTTTTTCCCCCTTAATAGAATGTAGGAGAGTTGTGTGTGTGTGGTGTATGCACATGCATGAACTAATGTGTGATGTCAAATGTATTTCTCATTCTAGGCCAAAGTCAAATATATTTGAAAGACATTCTATTTTAGATTAGATTAAATGGACAATAAAGAAATCGACTGATAGATAATGTTAGATTCTTACTTATTTAAGAAAGGATTGTGTCCTTATTACCAAAATTCAGACACAATAATATTTTTCTTGAAAATTTTTTCTACCATACATTATCAAAGAAAAATCTTAAATTCCTTCACAACTCTCCTATGCGGAAGAACCGGTCTTATGTTAAATGGCACTGTCAACTTCACCTAAAGTAAATACATTTTTACAGATAGTAGCTGCCAAATTTAATGTGCCAAACCAAAGATTTTTAAAGAACATCAAACAAGATTTCAGAGTTCCAACTAAGAATAAAATGTCAGTGGTAATTTATTTCTTGAACAATTTAGATCAAGTCAAAGCACAGACTCAGAAAGCATAAAACACCATCTATGTAAAAGGCATTCTCAGCTTCGTTCTCTCAGCAGGCAAGTCTCAGTTCTCTAGAAATGAACTATCTGCAGTGCCAACAATTCACGTGAATCTCTCACAGATAAAGCCAAGGAATGCCCATACAGCCACCATTGCCATGCTTCCCTTTCCTCTTTGGCTTGGACATAAGTTATGAAATCCTTGCCTAAATTATAGCTGGGAATTCAAGCTCCTAGATCACCATCCCGGACTTGCTTGATTGAGCCTCTGATATTAGCCAGCCCCACTTCCTACCCTACCCTGTGCCTGTCCATTCCTGACTTTATGCCCCCTTTCCTGACTATCTTCTTTTTTGTATCACACCGTGTCTCAATGCACCACTGCCATGCATTTGATTGTGGAGTCTCATAACAAGTTACAAACTTCATAGAATAAACTGTGAGGCTCCTCAAGTACAATGAACTCCATCTGTGTACTGGTCTAAATGCACTTGGAATTTTTCCTCTGATCATGTTGACATTCTAACAATTTCTAAAGGACTTAGTCAGGGGAAAAGGCGTTATCATCATTTGTGGTATTGGTGGAATTAAACATATCCGGAATTTTTCTATTAGTCCTTCAATTTCAATGGACCTTCAAGGCTATAACCAAGCCCACTAACTGCACAAAAGAAAGAGCCTCTTAACTGGGAGCCATGAGACTGTGATAACTCCTATTTTCTATAATGGTAAACCCAAAGTGCTGTTCCCCCAATGCCAAACTAATGAGAAAGAGATCTGAGTATTCATAGATAGGCACTGCAGTCACCCAGTAGAACTGTAGAGCCAGGCAAAAGTAGAGGGAGGACAGACAATATGGGGGACAAATACTGGGAAACAACTGGACTTAGAAGAGTCCATAAGAAGTGATAGATAAGTGAAGGATATAAAGAAAATATAGGTGCTAGTGACCTGCATTTCAAGCCAGTCCCTATATCTTGGATGAATCTTTGGAAAAATAATAATGTCTGGTAGTTATCTTGTCATACAAGGCAAATCGTTTCCAAACGGCTTTCAGTTGTTCAGATTATAAAAAAAAAAATTTCCAAGTAACAAACAGGGGTAGGATGAACTTATGTGCTGAAGTGGCCATTTTTATTATATTAATCATGCAGTTCTGCTAAATACTTGGTCAATTTAGTGAAGAAGGAAATAGACAAGTAGTTATTTGGCTTACCAAGCCAAGCCAGTTTAAATGGTTGATTCCTTCATCTACATAGAGCCACACCTCCAGCACCTCCAAAAAATAAGAAAGCAAGAATTTGATTTCATAGCATTTGTTTCTAATGCCAGTGCGTTAGGTCCAGTTCTATCATAGTGTGAGCAGGGATGTGTGGTGTCCACCCATTTTTCAGGACCAATATATGGGACAAAACAGAAAAAAGAAAAATCCAGGAAGGAAAGATTCTACAGAAAGTTTATTGGAGGCAGAAGAGAGCAGCAAACAGACTGCCCAGTCAGTTATGTGGACTTCAAGGATGTGTTGGTCCCCAAAGGTGTGTTAAAGTTCCTTCTTTCCTGAATGGTTGCAATAGATGAATGACAAGGACTAGTTCATTAACTCTTAAGTTAACCTTAGTATTACATAAAGAGAGAAACTCCAAGAAATGATTAGACATTGGGCATGTGAGAGGGCTTGCATTTTGTAACTATAGGAAGTATAACATCCCCATGCTGGCTAAAAAGCTTTAGAGTGTCAAAATCAATTAATTTCTCAAATTCTTAAGATGGGCTACAACATCATTGATTCAACAATTTTCCATAAAAAATTCTTATGTCTCAGTCCCACTGAGTCCACCTCCTTCAACATTTCTCATTTATAAGAACTACAGAGCCATCATTTCCCAGTTTATCATCAGAATACTCTTCCAAGTCTCTCTGCACACATGTCTCACTTATGAATCTTTGGCTGCTCAGCTAGAACACCTCATCTCTTCTTACCTCCTGGTAGTAAGTACCTCTGCAAGCAGCAGCAGCAGCAGTTCAGCAGCTGGGTTCCAACAGCAGTGACATCAGTAGGAGTAACGGGATAGCAGCTGATCTCTGGGTAACATGCCCTTTTCTGATTTGCTCCTCCATCCTTCCAATAAGTTATTCACCACCTCCTTGCAACAATTCCTCTCTACTAGAAAGTGGTTTCTATTTTCCTGATCAGACTCTGACTAATACAGACAGTATTTATCCTCATTGCTCAACTTCCCCCATTATTTCTTATATTTCATTAATTTGCAAATTAAATGTTTAGTTCAAATTTATAGGACTCCCATGAAATTTATAGAATCAGAAATAGGCACATTTCTTTTACCTTTTGCCTTTATTATATCATTTCCCAATCCTTTCTCCAAGAGAAGATTTGGTATCTGAGTATAAAAGTGTTCGTACTTCCCATTATATATGTAATAGTATGACTAAAAGACCTTGTTGGAGATAAGTTAATGTGTGATTATTTTTTTTCCATTTTTAAAATTTATTTTGTAATTACATATTGACATAGCATATTATATGAGTTTCAGGTGTACAACATAGTGATTAGACAGACCTGTATATAACTTATGAAGTGATCATCTCCATAAGTCTAGTACCCATCTGATACCATACATGGTTATTATAATATTATCGATTATATTCCTTATGCTGTACTTTACGTCCCATGACTATTTTTATAACTGGTAATTTGTACCTCATAATTCCTTCACCTTTTTCACCTATCTCCACAATACCCCTCCCATCTGGCAACCATGAATTTGTTCTCTGTATCTATGAGCTTTATTTCCATCTTGTTTGTTCATTTATGTTGTTTTTTAGATTCCACATATAAATGAAATCGTATGGTATTTGTCTATCTCCATCTGACTTATTTCACTTAGCATAATACCCACTTGATACTGATTTTTTCCTCACTAGAAGAAAGATATCCTGAATCACTTTAAAGGGGCCAGTTAAAACAAATTAAGAGCTTAGACATCTTTTTAATATGATATAGTATAGTAGTTCTGACTAAAGAAAAAGAACAGAATGCTTGAGCTGAATGCTTAATGCTAAGCATTCTACTCATGATGATTTGAAAAGTATCCTTTTTCTAGAAGAGGAAAACTTCATCTTTACCAAAACATCTAAAAATATTATCCTGATTATATAGCCTAACCCTTCAATGCCATAAGAAACAATCATTTTTACAAGAAACTTAAAGCAAATAAATTATTCCTTATTCCTTAATTTTATAACTCTCAAATAGCTATCATATTGCCCATTTATGCCCAAGAAGATTCAGTTGATTGATCTGAAAATTGACTAGCATCTGTTTTGATCTTCTGATGATAGGAAAACCACTTAACAAAGTAAAGCCTTCATTTTTACCAGTCCAATATCTTCTAAAGGACCTACAAAGGGACCAGCTGGCAGAAGGAGGCAAGAGTGTTTGAAGATTAATTCTTCTGAATCAATTTAGAACGCTAACCTGGAAGTGTGGCAAAAGCAGAACATTAAATGAAGTAAGGTATTAAATTATCTCTGAGACACATGTGGAACCTGAAACTATTGAAACCAAGTCTAAATGTGTTTAGAGTTGAGCCTGAAATGTTCAGTTTGGTAAATAATACCAAAAATTGTTTTGTTTGATAAAATGACAATACTACATTTTCCAAAGGCATCTTTTTGTCCATAGCTAGCAACTAACAGTGTTGCTGCCTGAGGAGTCAGAGATTATGCTGTCTTGAGAACCAATTACTGCCTTTCTTTGAACTCTCAGATATATTTGAAAGCAATCAGTTAGAGTATGGTGACAGAATCATGGTCTCATTCCCTGTAAGCGCCTGTCAGTTGCACTGTCTCATGGCAGTGGGCTGCTCTCAAACCCAAACCACTCTGCAAATATGATACATCAATCCCAAGAAAATAGAAGAATCAAAGAACTGTGGCATTTTTGAACTTCATCAGCTCTTAGAAATCTTTTCAAGATATTAAAAGATTTATCCAAAGTTTTATTCCACATCAGGTAGTTGGGCAGTCAGGACAGGAACCCAAAAGTCCTGACTCAGTTTATTCTGCCTCAGGCATGCGGATGGAAATCTTGGGAACACGTCACCACATGCAGGAAACTCAGAGGGTGTCCTACTCAGTCAGTCAATCACACACCCTATTCCTTTACCCATCCTAGGTCTTTGGAATCCATTCTACCCTGACAAATTCTGAGTTGTGGCTGAAAGTCAGCCTATAAGACCCTGTATTTTACTTCTGAATTCATTTTCAAAGAGAAAATATGCTTTCAGCCATCTGCCTATTTTTAAGAAAAATTTTATAGAGTTTTTATCCAGGTTGTTTATCAAAGCTAGTAATGAAATGGAAAATTAATAAAGCTGATGGGTACAACCAAATACAGCTTATAACCTTAGGTGAACACAATTTTGTATAACAATGTTCTAGTAAATGGAGTTGCTTATAACAAACATTCTAATCTAAAGGTTATATATCAGCAGTTTAAAAATATTTTTTGTTACAGGAAAGCTCTTTCCTCTGATTAGCAAAGAGTCTTAGAAATATAACTTTATAGCAATAGGATACAAATATCGATTAAACTTTTTAGTGACAGATATGCAAACACTCACTAATATTATTCTTATCTAAGAAGAAGTAATGGCTAACAGCATGCTTGTCCTCCCAAAGCACCTGTGTCCACAGTCTTCATTTTTCCAAGGTTCTTCACTTACAGCCATCAACTAAGGATAGCAGCTTCTGCTCTAACATATTCCCTAGACAAGGCTGAGGCAAAATGTACAATGTTTATAACTTTATATTTCCACAGTCTCTCTTTTTCTATTTTCATTTTTCTAGATAATCGAGACCCCATGACATGGATGTAGGAAGAAGGCTGTACTGTAGGAGCGAAATTCCAGAGGCATCTCCCCGTCCACCTGCTCCAAATGGAAAAATCTATTTTCCCACTGAAGTCAGGTTAATTTTCAAAAACTACGTCATGGCCCCACTTACCCCTCTTGTCTTTTCATTTGTTCAAATCCTGCCTTTCCCTCCAGGCTGGGTCAATAAAGTCTGTCCTTACTCCTCAATTATAAATTCTTCTACTGACTTTTCCTGTCACTCGTTGTCTTTACTGCTTGATTGGCTTTTGTATCTCACTTTGGGTTGCTATTTGTCCCTATTCACACTCATATTCCCAGTTTATTATTTTATATTTTGACACTGGGCATAATGCCCTGCTCATAGTAGGCAACTAATGAATTGTTCACTGATTTTGGCAGTCAGTGAAAAATAGAAGCTTTGGGGTCAGGCTGACTGTTATAAACCCTAGCTATACCCTTCTAAGTCTCAGCCTTCCACTATAAAATTAAAATAATAATTACCATGAAGGTTGCTGTGAGAAAAAAGAGAAATACCAAAGTAATTATGACAATAGCTGACATATACTTAGTGCTCAATTGCAGTAGCTCCTATAATTAACAAAAATATAAGTAACATTGTTAATAACCATGCTGTTGTGAACAAGATTATAAATTAGTCATTAATAATAATAAACCACACCTTGACTCCCTTTAATTCTCTTTACTTCCTCTATCCAATATTTATATGGTTATCAAAACAAAACGTTGAAATTTTCAAACTTGACCAGCCAATATCTGTATTTATGCACTGTATCTATGAAATCTACAAAGGGAGGATTTTCTTCAATATTTTTATTTACCGTACTACATTTATTTGATTCTTCTTTCCATTTATCATGAGCTTCCTTTATCTTTCTTCAGCAAAGTACATGTGACTATAGCTGACGACAGTTCTACTTTTGATATGCAAAGTTGTAGTGGGGGCATTTTTAATCTCAGTCTTGGCACCTACATGACATTTTAGTAAGAAATAGAGAAAACCATCAATTTTTCATGAGGTAATTTAATTTTGCCTTCAAAAGTTGGCAGAACAAGTGATCTATTGCCAATGACCTTTACAAATGAAAAATAAAAATTACACAGCTTCTGGAATCTTTTGATCCAGAAAAATGCCAAATAGACCTTACAACAACTGAGGCGTTCAAAAAGCAGTTGGTCTATCAGCAGAAGCCTCCATTTCCCTGTCCTAAGCATAAATTTCTTGTGGAGGACAAAATGCGTTTTAAAGGCAGTTCCATTATTGGATGTCAAACACCTCAAATCTGTCCCTGTGACTATGGAAATGTTAGTAAACCCACTGGCTCACATGCAGTATCTAACCATAGCTTTAATCACTCTCCTTGACTACCTTTCAAACCATTCACAGTATCCACATCTCTCTACTCAGGATGTCCTTCCTGACTTCATTGTCATCTCCTAACTCTCACCCTAAATGAACCCATCATTCAGCTTCCACTCTTCCTAATCTGGTAGACCTGAATTTGGTTATAGAACACTAGACTATACATTGTACTTCAGAGCATCCCAATATTTCCCAATCATAAATATCACCTGGGTACTAGATAAATAGTAGATAGATGATAGATAGATAGATAGATAGATAGATAGATAACAGATAGATAGATAGATAGATAGATAGATAGATAGATAGATAGATAGATAGATAATAGACAGACAAGTGATAGATAAATTCTGAGGACTCTTCCCTGAAGTTCTGGTGATAGACCTAATATTCTCGCTTTTAACTAGACCTCAGGGAATATGTATCATCATGTGCCTGATTTGACAGCATCATCTTAGTTCAGAAATACCAAACCCCCAGACTGTGAGCTATAGCCTGCATGATATTTTTCAAAAGTTTGAATTTGAATTTTTTAGGTGGAACATAGACTCATTCGCTCAGAGGCCACCTTTTGCTGGTATTATCCCTTGGGACCTTACCCCTTTAAGTTACACATCTGTCATCTGAAGGTATCTGAGTTTGTGATTTCTGCTTTAGTTATTATCGATATTCATCTTTCCTCTTTTGCACAAAATCTTAATTAATTCCCTAAGAATAAGTAGAATAGATAAAATAGAATCTTCTTATCTCACACTTAGCATTCAAGGAGGTTTTTTAGCTTTGTTTTGTTATATTTTGTTTGTTTTTTTGTTTGTTTGTTGTTAAAGAGCGTTACTCTCTAAAGTACTCTCCAACAAACTGTGTGAGCCTTTGAAGAACACAGAAGACAGGCTGACAGGCACAGGACTCTGATTTTACCATGACTCAGGGCTAAAGCAAACTGAGGTTTTGCTACAATATTAATCCCTCTGGCTGGAAATTTCAGGCACTGTTCTCTGAAAGCAAAGATGACATAGCAGGTACGCTAAAGCTCGTTAGCATCCTGCTAAGACAATGTCCCATCTGAATTCATTTAGAGTATTTACTCTGTAAAAAAGTGCCATGACATCCACTATTTTCTCCTCTCATAGAGAGGCTGGGCACTCCCCTTACCCTGCATAAAGCTCAGAGACTTGGCCTCAGTGTCACACACAGTAATTTCTCCAACAAGAGAGAGTTACAGGATCAAGCTCATGCTTTTTGTTTTCTTACTTTAACAATTCTATTTTATTGAGTTCAGAAAACAAACAAAAAAGATGATTGAGGTGGAAGAGAAAGAGGATGAGAAAAAGAGGAAGCAGAAGCAGAGAAAGAGGGGACAGAAGGAGAAGAAAAGAAAATATGCTCCAGGCAGAACATATTGGGGTTGGAATATACATACATACACACATATATACATATACACACACACATACGCACACACACACATACCTATACATTCAGAAGAAAGCAGTTTAAACTTCAGCATGAGAGATTTCAGTTAATTGGGGAAAAGTTGTCAGCTGATTGTAAATGGTTTCTAATGAGAGTCATAATTTCTTCTTTAACAGAAGTCCTCAGAAGAAGTTCAAAGAGGTTCTAGATGTTTCAGACTTTTCTCTGCCCAAAAGTAGTAGAAGAAAAAATGCATCTCGAGTACTTTCAGCAAATGTCTTGAGTCCTTACTCTGTGGCAAAGACAGTTCTAAGCACTAAGATTCAAAAATAAATAAGTCACTGCCCTCAAAGTCAAAACAGACCAGTAAAAAATAATCAATCAATTGACTAATCAATCAATGTTATATATTAGAGATAAATGCAAAATGATTTAGGGCACAGAAAATAAATTCTACCTCTACCTAAGAGTGAGAGCAGGAAAGTCATCAGCAAAGAATGAAAAGAATTGGGACTACTTGGTCTTGATAGCTGAGTACACACTCACCAGGTAAACAAAATGAGGCAAGTCATGCTAGGCAGAAAGAAAGAATATCATGTGCACAGAAGTTTTAGAAAGTATTATGTACTCGAATGTACTATGATATGGGCCAGGAGGGGTAAGAAGAGTGGAGGGAACTCAGATAGGTGCTAGACCTATAAGCAGATGTTAGGTGATACAAGGCTCATAGGCTAGGCCAACATTCTCAGCAGGATGGCCTTCCACACAGACACATCTGATTGCTAAGAGGGATGTACCTTCAGGCATCAAGATTTGTCCAGGACCTAAAAGTTACCGTGAGGGTCAATAATAGGTTTGTGCTTTTGAACTACCAATGGGTCAGAGAAGAAATCAAAAGCAAAAATAGAAAATATCTTGATACAAATGAAAAGAAAAACATAACATACCAAAACTTATAGGGGTGCAGCAAAAGCAGTACTATGAGAGAAGTTTATAGTAATAAATGCCTACCTTAAAAAAAGAATATCTCAAGCTATCTAATTTTACACCTCAAAAAAAACTAGAAAAAGGGTAAACTAATATACATAAAATTATAGCAGAAACAAACAAAATAGAGAGTAAAAAAAAAACAGAAAGAGATTAATAAACATAAGAGTGGGTTTCTTAAAAAGATAATAAAGTCAACCTATATTTAATTAGACTAACCAAGAAAAAAAAAAAACAGAAAACTCAAATAAATAAAATCAGAAATGAAAAAGGAAACATTAAAACTGATACCACAGGGGAAAAAAGAATGATAAGAGACTACTATGAACAATTATACACAAACCAGATAACCTAGAAGAAATGGAAAAATTTCTAGAAACATACAGCCTACTAACACTGAATCATGAAGAAATAGAAAATCTGAGCAGTCCAGTTACTATTAAGATTGAATCAGGAAAAAAAAATCCCAACAAAGAAAATTCCAGGACCGAATGGCTTCACTGGTAGATTCTGCCAAACATTTAAAGAAGAATTAATACCAATTTTTCTCAAAGTCTGACAAAAAATCAAAGAGGAAGGAATGAATATGTCCAAACTCATTTTATGAAGTCAGCATTAACCTGATACCAAAGAAAGATAAAGAGATCGTAAGAAAATTAACAGCCAATAACCCTAACAAATATGGATGCAAAAGTCCTCAACAAAGTACTAGAAAACTGAATTCGGCAGTGTGTTAAAAGGATAATATATCATGATCAAGTGGAATTTATCCCTGGGATGCAGGGATTGTTCAACATATGAAAATTAATTAGTGTGATACTCCACATTAATAGATTGAAGGTAAAATCACATGCTTATCTCAATAGATTCAGAAAAAGCTTTTGATAAATTTAATACCCTCTTCTGATTAAAACAAACAAAAAAAATCTCTCAACAAACTAGGAATAAAGGGAAATTATCTCAACATAATAAAGGTCATAATGACAAGCCCACCACTAACATCATACTCAAAAGTGAAAAATCGAAAGCTTTTCTTTCCTCTAAGGTTCGGAACAAGGCAAATATGCCTACTCTCACTATTCCTACTCAACATAGTAGTCCTAGCCAGAGCAATTAGAGAATAAAAATAAATAAAAAGCATCCAAATTGGAAATGTTGGACATAGGGAGCTGGGAGAAAGGGAGGGCATTTATCCTACCACATACAAAAGTTCAAAGTCAGATCCTCTTGGGGAATAGTACCAGGCCTTTATGGCCTGGATTTAGTTCTCTTGGCATAATCGTCAGCTGGATTTCGTTTTACCAAGTAAATGGTTGGCCAACTGAAAAAGCTTCTTGAAACATGGAGGAACCTATGGTTACATCAATGCATTAGTCTGTATCAGAAATGGGTGATTGGATTAGAGAACGCCAGAACTGGAGCCAAAGGAAAAGTGGTATTTATGATATTCAGGGCCTCCTAGACAACCACAGCCCACTGGAAGAGCTAATATTTTATCAGTAGATCCACGGGGGGAACATTTGAGAAGAGAATGGGAGAACTACAAGAAGCCCCAAGCATCTTCCATGTCCCTTGCCATCCCCAACCCAGCATAGCCCCAACCAGGCACTAACTGGTGGGCTCCAACTCCTCCTCACCATATGTCACCACAGGACAGCGGGCTTGTGTGAGTGCCTGTGGAGGGTGATAGTCTTGGTGTGTGCTTGGAAAGATGCTTACTCTCTCTGTGGGAGCAGGCCTTATGCTAAGAGTTAACCACAAATCTAGACAAAGTTAGAAAATTAATAGGTAAACAATGTTAACAAAGTCCTTTACAGAAAGCAAATGTTAAAAAGCTTCAAGTTTCTTATGGACAAAATGTTTCTACACTTCTCTCACTGACTTATCAACTCCCAGGAGGAATTAAATTGTGGTGAAAAATGAACTGGCTGCAGAAAATTGTCCTCCATGAATAATGCCACTCAGGGCCTGCCACTGCTCTGTTTACTCTTGAGGCCAGTGGGCCCCCCATAGAAATGTCATACATATACCCATCTCAGGTCTTGGGCCAAGGAGAAACTACAGCCAGCTCACAAGTTCTTGTTTGTCTTCTCTGCTACCACTTGACCCCCAAAAACTTGTTCCCCCTGTCAGCACCGAGCTGATCAAGAAGAGAAGGCTTCAGTGGTGAGATGCCCAGTTGAAAAAAATGCATGAGGAGCAGACATGAGAATGAAACGGCCGGTACCACCTTTATTGTGGGGAGCGCGGGCTTCTGCACTAGGAGGCCACATGAGCTTTATATATGTCAGAGAACAACAGTGGCATTCTGCCACACATGCATGATAAACAATAAGCCAAGTCATATTTGCACAAGTTAGGCGCAGGCGCCTTACTACATTAATGTAACATTTTATATCCGGAGTCCTATCCCTAGCCGCAAGCCTGGATCACAGCCAGATCTGGGACCCACAGCCCCACCCAAAAGTTTTCATCTTTCCCCAGTAGGGGATCGTGTGTTGCACATAAGAGCCCAGCATCAGTTAGTTTTGAATGTGCTCCCAGCTGGAGCTGACTTTTCTTTAGCTTGGGCCAGGGTTTTTGTCCACAAAGACCTAATTCTCAATCTTTGGGGAAGATTTCCAGCCTACAGGAAGAACTGAGTTGCCATCAGTTCTTTCACCTTTTCCAAGGCTAATAGGATTGGTCAAAACATTTCTTTTAGAAAACAATCAGTTTTCATTTTATTACTGCTAATCCGAGAATTAGAAATAGTCTTTGCCGCTGTTATTACAGTAGTTTCTATGCATTCTCATGGCCTAGAACACAAACACACACAAAAGCTACTTCCGTGAGGTTTCCAACTTTTTTTGTTAAATAAGAACATTTTTAAAAATAGCTGTCATCCCCCTACCGTTATCATTGTGTGAAACGATTATTCAACCAAAATCACAGAACAAAGGATATTCTTTTAAAGTGAAAAAATTTAGCCTTATGGGGAAAAAATAGTATTACTTATACTTGCTAAATTTTACTAAGAGCCAATGATAACTTTGTGTGAGTCTGGTTTTTATGAACCACTGCTCTTTAACATTAGGTTGCAAGTACACAAATAATACAGGGTATAGGAGGAAGCTGCACTAATAAATATACATTTTTTATACAGGCAAGTTATTTACAAAACCTAAATTCATATCAGAATACTTACAAAGCAGCCTCTTTCCCACTAGTGGCTTTCTCAGATAACAAAATTTAATTTTTTAAAAAAAGAAAACATATGTACAACAGTACAAACTCAGATAAAAACTAAAAGCCAATTTTAATGCTGAGCATCAGAATGAACAACATGCAGAAAATCCAAAGGGCACAGTTGGCAATAAATGTTCTTCATTCTAGAGGCAATGTTCTTCCAGGGAGTGGAAACAGGTTTTGGCTAGCAAAACTTTCAATAAATTAAAGTATAGAAGCTGAAAACAAATAGAGGAACAATGCTAGAAATGTCCATTTCAGACAGCATGTTTTGAGAGCTTGTACAAGTTGATCTTTATTTATCTTGATGAATATATTCTCCTCTGATCCCCCTATTTCCTCCTCTCTCCCTGGCAACGAACACCCATTGTTTCCTAAAAGAAATTAACCTGTGGTGAAGGATGAATCACAGTTGTATCATTAAGTGTATGACTTCATCTCTAGAATATTAGCGCTGCAAAATGATAGAAAAGTAATGGTTCCAAAAAATATTACTGGAAGGCCTTTTTAGTGTTGAAAGATGGAGTTTTACTTTAAATGCAGAAGCAAATTGTTCAGAATCAATGGGGTTGTGTATATACACATTCAGTCAATAAATACAGTTAACAGGCATTGCAGGGCATTCAAAAATGAACAAGACACAGTCGCAGTCCTCTGGGAACTCGAGTATAGTAGTTAAATGGTACACGGTCCTCCTCAGAAGCCATTAAAGTAGGCCCAGTGCTGAACCTAATAGGCCTATACTGAAGACAGTGACAAAAAAAGACCACCAATAAAATGAACTTTTAAATCACCATCTTTCATAAATTTTATCTAGAGTTTTACTTTCAAAAAAATCTAGAAAGAAGTTATTTTAATTCCAGCATGTATATAAATCTTGCATCATGGTAAAAAAAAAAAATTGTTTTAAATTGTATATGGGGGTGGCAGCATACTTCTGACATCTTAGGGACTCTGAGTTTCAGCTGTGTCATGGACAAGTGCAGCTTTTCCTTCTGAGACTTGTGTGGAATTTAGAATTAAACCTTTGTTTTAATAAAATTTTGTCTAGAATAAGGATTGACTATATATCCATAGGGATTATAAATCAACATCATAGTTAATAGTGTTGTCTTGATCACTTACCTCTACACTGATTTCTAAACTATCTCATATTATCTATTCTGTTTGTGGGTCTTGGATTTCCAACTCTCCAGCATGATGGTAAACAGTAGAAAAAGGCGACTATTCCTTGTGCAGGGCATCTGGTATAAGTCAGTCCTTTGTGTGTCACTTTCCATTGATGTTACTTGCTCTCATGACACATTTAGTTATGAGCCAACCAGGTCAATGATAAGTCAACCAGGTCAATGATAAGTCAAACAGACACTTTGGCTGCAACTTTAGCATACAACTGTGTGATTTTTGTGTAATTGTTTTAAGGGAAAGAAAAAGGAAAGAGACTTTATTACTTTTTTACTGTCCCAAGAGAGGATAGAGGGGAGAGAAACTTTTTAGTGTTAATAAGGAGCAACTTCTCCTTCCTTCAGCAGCTGGTCCACTGGGTAAGCATGTGCAGCTGATAGATCTGCATGTAGGTGTGGTTGCCGGGTCCCACCTCAGGACCGACTAACTCAAGATCTCTAGGAGTAGGCCTAGGCATCACTGTTTTTCAAAGCTCCCCAGGTGATTAAAATGTGCCGAGGTTTAGAAGCAGCGATAATGATGGTTTCTCTACCCTACCCACCCTTTCTGTCAAGTTCACTCTGATTCAGCAATAGGTTGCTTTGACTTTGCCTTTAAAAATCAGCAACCTAATATATTCTCCAAATCCATAAAATCCAGTGTCGACATTTTAAAAATTAAGAATGATGACAAGTATTTTGTTGCTTTATTATTCATGTAATATATTTATAGTGACTAATGTTCATGGGAACAATATTAATGGGAAAGTATCTAGACTTTTTCCATTACACGTCACATATAACATAATTTGCCTTGATGGAACTTTTCATTCCAAGCAACACTTCCCTGAAATGAAATCTCAAACCCCCATAACCACTTTAGTTTCTTCCTCCTACATACTGCTGTGCATAACTCAGTGCTGAGATCACAATTGAAAAGTTGATATTGAACTAAATGGTATTTTTCAGCCATTTTCCAGTTGAAAAAAATAAAGCAAGGATACGAGATGCGTTGTGCCCAGTGTGACTCTCTCATTGTCCCATAAGGGCCTCAAACTAGACTCTTTATTTTTCTTTATCCTTTATTCCTATTCTATATGTATTCGCTCACCTGGCAAGCAAAAAGCGCAAGTGATGTGCCAGTGTTTTAGATGCCTGTGAGCTAGCTAAAGAAAGGGAGAGATGAGGGAATGGGGAAGTAGCTAATCTCAGCATTCCCAGCTATCCTCGTGGGCTGATTAAACTGAACATTCAATGCTGACTTTATAAAAGTCGGAGAAGTAGGGAAACCTTCATATTTGGTGCAGTGAACAAAGAAGGAGGTAACATTAACATGTATCCCTCTGTTTTTTGCCCCACCCACTCTCCTGGTTCAAGCATTCTCTTCAGAAAACTCCTACCGGACCAAGAATGTGGTATTAGTCAATCCTCTAAGATTTTGCTCCTTGGCCCGCCACCTCCTCCAGGCTCCAACCCAGGCAGCATCAAAGGAATAGAAAACCGATGTAGATCTTCCAGCAGCACTCAGGCAGAAAAGATACACTCAACACTACAACATTGTCTCATGACCCAGGGCTCTATCCTTAAGGAGTGGCTTCCCCCTGATATTTATCAGAAGTCTGGTCTCTCTCCATTGGTGTACCTCTTCCAGATTGTTACGACAAAAGAGAGTGATTATTTTTTCATTGTATAATTTATTTCCAATATCTGCTTGTTAGAAACTAAAGTCTATTTTCTCAACTGTCTTATCTCACTGAAGCAGACAAAGCTCGAAAGCACGAAAATTTAAAAATTTAAAAATTTTAATTGTAACATAAATACTAAAAATTAAAACTAAAAGAAAAAGCTTAGTAATACTTAAAAGTACTACAGAAGCTTAACAATACTAAAATTTAAAACATTCTTGTTTCCAGGTCTTGGGATTAATTATTTCATTATTGTAGCACAAAATAGTTTGGCTCTTGTTTTATTTTCCTTGACACTCACAGACAGAAACTGAGAAATCCTTTTATCCAGACAGATGCTAGACTCAAGCAGACATTAGCAGACAAGACAGACATGGGTCTCTTTCATGAACTCCCTAACCAAGAGTTCCTAACTATGAATCCCTAACACTCGGTTCCTCACACTGCTCAGAGCTGAGGCTCCTGCATCCACCACCCAGATCCGCTCCCCTTCATCCTCTGCCTTTGCCTTATTTTAGGCGTCATTATCTCCAGACTGGACTGTGGTTACGACCTCTTTTTGGTAATGATCTCTTTTCTGATTCCACTGTACGTTTAAGTATGGATGGTAGGAGAAAGAAAGGCTGACAAAGGAGACAGTATAAGGTTCACTAAAGCCATAGGAGGCAAAACATACTAAGGCACTGATGTGGAGGCAGAGAGAGGGCGAGTTTATAGAAGAAGCAGGGCTCTACAGTGCTATATGCTGCAGGAAAACCGCAACAGGCGATTAGGAAAGGTCACTGCGGTAACTAAGGCATCGGTGTCCTCTGTGACAGTTAGGGTTAGGATTAGAGGAAATTACTTTCCTTCCCTTGTGCCACCTGCTGGGGACAGACTCCACTGGAATTGACCACTGACTCTATATCTCTACAAGAGTAGAGAATGCAATTTATGGCCCAAGATATTGACCCAAAGGAGGGTTCGGCTGGGGGCTAGGAAGTGTGGAAGGTCTGAGGGAATGTGGACATGAGAAGGAAAGAGGAAGGAGACAGCTAAACATCTCGAAACTATCCTGGGGCAACAAAGATGAGCTTTTTCTAGTTTTAAAGTACTTAAAAGAATTAATAAAAGGTAACGTAAACACACAAGTAATCATTTTTGAAAGCAAGCAACCTCCCTCCTATTTAACCGGACAGAGGAAACCTTCACTCACCAGCCACTTACTGAGTCCCTCAGACCTGCTCACTCTCTCCTCTCCCCTCTCCATCGTGGCTGAACAGGAGTCCTCCCTGCGATCCTGATGTTCTTACCCGACTGTCACCTTTTGTTGCAATTGCCAGTTTTGCAACCTTGCAACAACCGAATGAAAAATAAAACTATCTCCAGGGTTATTCTACTTAGCAATAACCTGAGCCAATTAAGTCAGGAAAATTCAAAATATAAGTTAGATACTATTTGCAAACATTGCTTGATGCTGTGGCAGATACAAAGGCAGACAAAGCATGGCTCGTGCCCTCAAGTTCACTATTTAGTGAAAGAGATGAGTTGACCTTGAAGAAGACTTTGGTGTTATGAACCTAAGGAATTGTGGAAATTAAGACTCTATTAATGGAACCACGAAAACTGTAAAGAGGGTTAGTTTGGAGAGTAAGGCATTGTGGGTGTTCTGGACTTCAAGCCCAGGAAAAGGATGGGAGCTAGAACTGTAAATATGGGAGTTTTGCCAGATACCTTGTTTGTTCCTCAAATCCTCTCCACCCTCTTTGGTTTTGCTTTCTGCTCCAGGAGCCTGACCTGTGCAGACGCACGTGAATCATGGTACCTCTGCTTCCCTTTGGGCTCTGTCAGCAAAAAAAAAGGAGAGTTAGGTCAAGGTGTTTATTCCCCAGGTTTCCTCCCTATGAAGTTGCCTTAGGCTGGCCCTGCCCCTCACAGACGGTCAGCACTCCTCTATCTACTCCCCTCTCTCTTTATCGATTCTAGTAAACTCTCCCACCATGTCCCTTCAGACTCAAGGGGTTACAACTATAGTTACACCAGCCCCATTTCCCTATACCATCCCTTGAGGTTCCCCTAGACTCCACTCACACCTATCTGAGATCTTTCCTAAGTAAACTCTCCTAGAATTATCCTAATTTGAGTATACCTTCAGTTTTCTCTTGGGACTCTGACAGAATCAGGAATTCTTGAAAAAAAAAATACTTTCCCTCAGAAGGAGGGAATATAGAAAGAGGAATCACCAAAGACAAGAGCACTTGGGGATCCTTTGTACTCAAGAAGAGAAAGAAGTCACAACAAAGGAAAGTAATTTTCCCTAACCCTAACCCTCACAGCCACAACAACTGTGAGAGAAACCTAGACAGTAAAGGATAGGTCAACTGTTGTGTAGACTTAGGCCAGACCCCATCCTGGCCAAGTCATTGAAAAAGGTGTGATGAAAATCGTCATAAGAAGATGACTGAAGATGGAGATGGATATTTTGAGGTTTGATATATGGGACTACATTTTTCCAAATCATATCTACTCTAATTTCTCTTAAGTTAGTGCTGAGCAGAGACTGAGCAGCTGAGTGTGCCCCTCCCATCATTAGCCATGAGCCACTGCCGGTCACCACATACCTACCAAGCACACCAGCCAACCACTTTCCATCTTGTCATCCTAACTTCACTGTTAGATTGAAAGACATATTCCTTAGCTACTGAGGGTCCTGACAGGTGGAAGACCCCAGCTGACAGCCTTCTGTGGAATTTTCTATGCACAATCATCATTACTAAAAGATTGCTAGATCAGTTCATAGACAGAACCATCACATAGAATGCTTCAGTGTTATATGTGATGGTTCTGTCTATGAACTGATTTTTCAGTCTAAGTGCATGGGATTTGGTGAGTAGAAGTTGATGCCCTAAAGTTGCATTACAATGCAGATTTCCCAGTTGTTTGCTAAGCCATACAACAGGAATCTGGGTTTTCATTGCTAAAAGTTGTTTAACTAGAAACGTAAAATGATTCACTTATGAAATATTTGACGTCAATCTACGCCTTCATAAAAGAAGCATTTCTATTTCTAATCCAGATAATTTCTGCACCTGCCAAAGACCCAATATCCCTGAAAAATCTCCCTAGTTTTCCAACATGAACACTGTCCTAATGATAACACAAGTAAAATGTTGGCTTCTGTGACATTTGCATGTCACTGCACGATATCAAACAAAAAGTGATCAGAAATTTTAAAAGTTTTTAGTTTAGATATTTACCCTTACATAATTCATGCATGATTTAACCTGAAACTCATAACCACTTATTAAGTACCCACTCTGAACCAGGGAGCATCTAGACTTTTTATATCCATTCATGTATTTACTTAAAAATTGTTATTCACCTTAATCTTCACAAAAACACTTCTAAGTTATTAATTTTTTATTGTTCATTTATTTGTAATCCCAGTAAATATTTACTGACCACTTCCTCTATGTAAGCCTCTGTGTTAGGAACTGGGATCACAAGGTGAACAAAAACACACACAAGCCCTATACACGTAGGGTTTAAGGCTTAGCGAAATTGGCCAACACTGTTAAATACCACACAGTTAAATGTGTATCTGTGATAAGTGATATGAAAGAAAAGTATATCTTGCTGAAATATGAAGAAAATAAAGTTCTGCGAGATTAAGCAATGTTCTGGCACCCAGCATTCTTTAGCTCATGATCTGGTTCATGGCATCATGGTTAGCTGGGCTAAAAATCTGGTACCAGGACAATAATCTAAGTCACACTGGTTTGGAGCTTATATTAAAACAACCCTACCACACTGAGAATCCCGGAAGCACATTAGATTAACCCTCTCAAAGCACTTGTCACTTCATGGCTTTCATTACGGCACTCTGCATCCATGTCAATGTATTCACCTTTGTAATCCCACCTAGTAGCGCTTATTGAAATAGAGCTCTTTGGTAGAAAGAAAAAGAAGGGGAGGGAGGCCCACAATTATAGGCAAACAAGATGTAGTATAACAACAGGGAAAATAATTTTCAGGAAAAAAAATCAGCAAACATCAAATAATATCAATATTTCTGTCCTGATACACAGTTATAAACCTCATTAAGATATAATTAATGTGCAATGAGTACAATTATATATACACAGAAGTATTCCTTTATTGTACATCGACGTCTTTGTAACTAGTGGGTGTGAAAAATGTAATAATCAGATTGATTTTGCAAACGTTTCAACATTTCTCAAAAATAAAACCTAACTTTCCCATCTGTGCCTTTGCCAGATAAGTTACATATTTTATTTAATATAAATGTTTAGGCTAGAAACTACCTCTCCTGCAGGAAGTTGCCTAGTTTGACCATAACACTGAACAGAAAAGATCCATTCAGGGCACGTTTGTTTTACAGAGCATCTGCTATAAAGCGCCCTGCCATGTCCCAGGCCTGGCAAACTGGGGATCAGGCAAATCCTAACTTCTGGGAGCATGGTAAGGTACAATGCATACCATTAGAATATAATAATGATAAAGACTGTTACATTTGTCCTCAATACTTAAAAATATTAAACTATGATGAATTCCACCAAGAATAGGAAAAAATATCAGTACTTCCTCTGAATGTCTCAAGTTCCTGATTTGTTTGTGTGAACGTTTCCCAATGTATAAACTTGGGAATAATAACTACAAGCTTTTTAGGGTAACCTTGAAGACTTAAATATGAAGACTCTAAACAATTAGCAAGAGTTACTATCACTTTCCAGTATTATAGAATTTCTTGGTTAATTGCCTGGTGAGGAGTAATAGAAAAATCATTGAATTATTTTTGACCCACATCCATTTGAAACTATGGGTTATAAATCTGTGTCAGGCTGTGAAGAATTTGTCATCTATTCTAATCACTCCGGGGAAAATAAAAAATGCAATTATAAGACTGTTACCTTAATGAATAATTCGATAGGAAAGAAAAACCATCTTATCTTAAGAAATTTTCTTCTAAATAACATGTTTTGAAATGTGATATCAACATTGTAATTTTTCATAACCTCACATATGTCTCAGCTGTACACTTTAACAATAAGGCATATATATATTTACACTGTGTGTTCACCTCCCATAGTTAGATTTCTTTCTGTCACCACATATTTGACCCCCTTTACCCCGTCTACTTCCCTCTCCTCCCCTATCTCCTACCCTCTGGTAACCACTAGTCTATTGTCCATGACCATGAGTCTCTGTTTGTCCTGTTCATTTGTTTGAAGTTTTATTTGTAAATCGGGTTTTGATTTAGTAGGCAGAAGAAAAATTAGGCCTCTGAATAAAAAAAAAACAAAAACAAAATCAACAACTACAACAAAAAATTCCCATTACATACTTAAGCTGCTCCAACTGTTGATCTGATCAAGGTTGGAACACAGCAACCCAACCCAGAAGAAGCCCACCTCTGGGATGCTGACTCCAAGATGAAGAAGACATCTCTGGGTAGAAAAGGAAATCTCTTCTTTCCTCAAGGAAGTCTTTCTTGTTTTCCCTGGAGAACACCGTGTTGAGAAAAATCCCGAAGCCTCCTCTCAGCATGGAGGGATTAATCGTCACTGCCTTCCTAAGTCATGAAATGCAAGAATATGCCTTATATGAGTATTGCCCATTATGTCATTTCTGGTCTTTTTCCTGAGTAGCTCTTCTGTTCTTTGATGAACAGAAGGAATACATTCTTGTCTTAGCTGCTAAAAATCGCTTGTGGAAGAAGTTTATCACTCCCTTGGTCCCTACTCTTAAAGTCTACTTTGGCATTCTTAGAGAAACAACAACAAAAAAACTTAATTGCTATAAGCTTCAAAACAGATAAAACCTAGTAATATCCTAAAAGCTGAGGAACTCCATCTACTGTTTAAAGTAAGGAAAGAAGGGAAATATGTATGTGGTTCACATACTTATCTCAATTAATCTTCATATTAATTCTTGAAAGAAGTTATTATCCTCATTTTACAGTTGAAGAAACAGAGGCTCAGAGATATTGAATAAATTCTTTAATGTCTCAAAGCTAAAGTATGAGCCTAGGTCCATCAGTCCCCAGATTACAGATAGTTTAGTGAGTTACCCACAGGATTTGGGGACTATTTTTTACAATACTATAGCCCATGGAAGCCTGTTTATACAGTAGTAGTGGTATAAGTTTTAGTAGTACGCCTATTACTTCTCCAGAAGAACTAATGCTTCTGGGGTCTTTTTACATTTTTTTTTTATTCTTCACCTGGCTAATTCCTACTACCTCTTTATGACTCAGCTTAAATAGTCCTTCCTCCATAAAGTCATTCCCAAGTTTCCAAAAATGTGCTCAGTGGAATCCAATAGTTATCTCTATCACCATTTCAATAATTGCCTTTTCTATATTCATTATACTATAAACTCTTTGAGGGCACGTCCATATCTTCTTCGCCCTTATATCTTCAGTGCCTAACACAATACCTCACCCATAATAGGCACTCAATATTTGTTGGAGGTAATTAGGAAAAAGGTTAAAGTGTTTTAATCTCAGTATCTGACCGTGCAAAATTGGTGTGACTTTTGCCAAACTAGCAATTCAAGTGGCTGATGATGGTTCCTGAAGACTGACATGAAGGCTGTTGTTTGGGTAATACTGTAATGAGTCACCCAAACCTCTTTTCGATGTATAGAGCCTTTGGGAGTCTTATAGTTACTTGAAAGAAGGCCAAGTATTGGTCAAGCTGACAGAACCCTGGGAGATTTTGTTGGTACCATGAGCCTCACAACTCAATGGGAGATAGGTATGAATATCATCTGTCTAATTCTTAAATGATCTTTTATGAGTAAAGAAAAGAAGAAAGACTTTTTATTTTTTATAGTTCCATGTATCAGTTTCTTCAAATTTCAGCTCTCTCCCAAAACAATACCCAATCCACCTTCATATTATAAGGGTTGGGCTAGCCAGTTTATCTTAGTCCTTCCTTTTCTCTTATTTATATTCACCACTCCAATCTAAGTTGACATCTAGGTTCACAAGTAGTTGTTGAATGAATGACCTCATGCAGACAAAGTGAAGGGGCCCTCACGTCTTCATGGTGACCGCCAAACTTTTGCAGGTGCCATTGTGGAATGACTGGTTTAGCATACGTATTAGATGTGGTTGACCTGGACATTCTGCTGGTATCCATTGCTGGCATTTGCAGCTATAAATCTTTAAAGTAAGGAAAGAAGGGAAATATGTATACGGTTCACATACTTATCAATAATATGCCTGAGTCACCTTACCTTGGCCTTCTGACTCACTCATCATCCTTTCTCTCCTAGGAAGGAGTTCTCCTAGTGGTATTGGCTCAGATTTTTAAAAACATCATTTGTGCTCTGGCAGAAAGGCTGGAGCAGAGAGCTGTTTTCTTAACTTGTCTTATTTCTTTCTATTCTTTCTTACCACCCCTGGGTCCAAGAGGAGCAGCCTTTCCCACTTTCTCTTTCTATTTACAACTCAATGTTCAAGTTCACCAAGGAAAGAAAGAATCAAAATTAGAGCAGAAATAAATGAAATTGGGGAAAAAAAAAAACAGTAGAAAAAAATAAATGCAACAAAGAGCTGGTTCTTTGAGAAGGTTAATAAAATTGACAAACTCCTGGCTAGACTCACTAAAGAAAAAAGAGAAAGGACACACACACAAAAAAAAAACAAAATCAGGGATGAAAGAAGGGAAATTACGACAGACATCACAGAAATACAAAGGGTCATACAAGAATATTATGAAAAAGTATATAACACCAAATTTAATAACCTAGAAGAAATTAATCAGTACTTAGAAAAATACGACCTTCCTAGACTGAATCAAGAAGATCTGGAAAATCTAAATAGACTGAACAGCAGTATGGAAATTGATCATCAAAAACCTACCAAAAAGTAAAAGTCTAGAACCAAATGGCTTCACCAGTGAATTCTACCAAACATGCAAAGAAGATTTAACACTTATTCTCCTCAAGTTTACCGAGCCTGGCTGTTGATATATTAAAGAGGGAGATCAAAAATAAAAAAAAAAACTAAATACATCTTTTTTTCTCTCTCTCTCCCTCTCCCTCTTTCTCCCTCCCTCCCTCTCGATTTACCACTCTCCCTCGTTCTGTCTCTCCCTCTCTCCCTCTCTCTCTCCCTCTATCTCACACTCTCAATCAACGGTCTCTAGCTTTCTTGTGTATTGCACTATCCTGTCTAGCCACAGAAAGAAGGGTAATTTTCACAGCTTAGGCTAAAAATAGAAGGAAGCAAGAAGACAATCTCATTTAAACTTTTAAATTAATCATTTTACATTTGCAAAATTATTATCTCTTTTATATCAGCTTGTGACTACAATCTTAACTCATAGGCATGTGTCTTAAAATCAAGATTCCCTTTGATTTTTTTTGCTCACTCCCCAGAAATAAAATTCCTCTCCCACATCAAGTGTAAAAGATCAAGATAAATGCCCTCAAATTACAAAGAACATGTGTATCAACTAAATGAAAAGTAAAAAATATTCTATAAAACAGGAGAGTAAGTCATTAGTAAGTGGTTCTATTCATTAGGCAAATGCTAGACACATGACTGTAACACTACATAATCCTAGAGCAATTCCAACTCAAGTCTGTCTCAATTTTTAGCTGGAGTCTAGAAATCTCACCTAATTCTCATTTATGCTGTCCTCAGAAATAACATTAATATTTTCCTCCATTTTACAGTTGAGCTATTGTAAAAGTTATAGAAGATATTTTCAAAGGCTGGTATGTGAAAGTTATTATTTAAAACACATCTCCTAATTTTCTGGCAATCTAGGACACTCTTACCCCTCCCAAATATACTCAAATCTGTGCTGAGAGCTTTTTCACACTTCACAATCCCGCTATCACTTTCACATTTTTTTTACTGAGAATTGCCTATAAAATAGATTAGACAGAACCGTAGGTGTGAAAACATAAGAAATGTGAGAAAAGTGAGATTTAATATTAAAGTCAGGCAGTGAAATTTTTTCTGTGTGTGTATGTGTGCGCGTGTGCTCGTGCACGTACTAGCAAGCCCTCTGCATACATGGGAGTCCCTACGTGTGGGTTCTCATTCTTGCTTGAATAAGATGTGAGGAAAATAACAGATTTCCCAGTTTTTTTTTTTGAAAAAAAGATAACAAGTTAATCAGGATACACGCGTGGTAAAAAACTCTGTACCGAGGTCCCTCAAAATGTTAACGAAGCCTGCGATGCGAGTTATAGCCTGTATTCTTGTTGCTGCCACGTTCCAAATTCTCTGCCATGTTACACTACAGCATGAATTTCTTAAAATATTGTTTTCAGAAATTCCAGAATAAAAGCTCCCATCGACGTTTTCAAATACTGATTTAGTTTATGATTTATGAAGACTGTACAGGTAGAGTGACTTAAGTTTAGGACTGACTGTGCCAGCTTTTAGGATTTGTTTTTAAAGTCAGGATATGAAGTTTTTTTCATGTCAAATTAAAACGTGGAAGTTAGCAATGTATAACTCAGTCGTCATGGAGATTCTTTAGAACAATATTCCCAGTTTTACGTATCTTAGAATATCACAAAGCAATGTTTTTCATACTTCAGATAATGACTCATTAGGGGTCACAAAATCAAGTTCGAGGGTCAGAGTAGCATTTTTTTAAATAAATAAAATAGAATATGAAACATTAAGACATAACCCTTTTAATAAAGGTATTGCTTCAGATAAAATATGTGTATGTATGTGTGTGTATAAATATGAGTATATCCACACATATATTTATATAATTTTCATGGATTGTGAAGTAAAATATGTTCCTTACTGTAGTTTTTATATATCTCTCAAAAAAGTTTAGAAAATGATATCCTAAAACTTCTATCACAGGGCTTTAGACACAGCAAGTGTAGCAGAGTGGGAACATTCACACACACACACATGTGCACACACAGATACGCACACATCCTGCACTCAACTAACTGAGACTTCTACCTCCTTACATTGTTCTGTGGAGGAGCTGGCATTTTATTCAACAAAGCACTTCATTGCACCATTTGCTTCCAGAAAGCTGAGCTTCGGGAAAGTTGGAAACAAGGAGAATGAAATTGTCCTGTGTAATGAAATCCATTTTTGAGTCCCAGGTCACAACTGAGAAACAGAAGGAGGGGTTCCAAACAAAAGAGGAGTGAAATGGGGGAAGAACAATGCGGTAGCAGGGTCTGTGAAGAAGGCCACCAAGGGAAAGTGAGTGAGAAAACGACAGTGTATTTAGTGTTCAGTTTCAAAATTAACTTCTTTGTGGCATGTGCTCTAACACGCTGGTCTGAGAGGTAACTGTCCTCTGTGACTCCATAACCACTAGTAAAGTCAGCTCCAGACACAGCCTTCGGTAGGCAGTATTTTCAAGTTCATAGAACTGACTCAGGAATAGACATGAGATATCTTTTTCCCAATGTGCTAGAAAGGAGTCAATTTTTGGATTTTACAATTATGCAAATATCTGTTGAGTAGAAGAGAAAACAGAATGGAGAGTCATTGCCCAATATTCAGGAATGGACATGAGATATCTTTTTCCCAATGTGCTAGAAAGGAGTCAATTTTTGGATTTTACAATTATGCAAATATCTGTTGAGTAGAAGAGAAAACAGAATGGAGAGTCATTGCCCAATATTCTGTGTTTTGGCACCACAGCTAGAATGGCCAGTGTCCATCACTCTACTGGTGGGAAAAACCAGGATGCGCCTTTCTAAGGCTCTGACTGCTACTTAGTGGGAACCTCTGCAAAATAACTTGCTGCACAGATTCAAAATACAGAAACTATAATCTAATACCACACAGACTACTCTAGCCAACCGCCTCCTTTGTCACCCAGCCTTCTGACCCATTCTGAACAGTGCAGATCACTCAGTAAGATGTGGGGTGCTCCTTGAGGCAAGTTCTTATCCTGGAATATGGCCCAGAGGTTGGCCTCCTCTTTCAATGAAGAATAACAATGAAAGTATGACACCTTTTACATTTACATGTAGATATGCCCTGATGTACGATGTGAAGTAATATAATCATAAAATGTTAGCTCCAGTTTTTAAAATCCTAACTTATAAATCCATCCTTTAAAAGAACAGGAATAATAAACCCAAATTACTCAGAAACTATTTTCACCAGCTGCCACCTCTTTTTCCAACCTTCCTCTCCATTTCAACCCTACAAGCTCTCTCTATAGGTTACAAGCAACAAAACAAAAATGAATTGGTTTCATCTCCTTTAATTTCCAATTTCATCAAGTGAAGAAAATTAGGGAAAGCTTACAGAATGGTTAAAAGGCAAACAGTAAAAGTTAAGGAGAAAAAGAGTCAAAGACTTGAATAGTCAAACTGAGATCAGTCCCAGAGTAATCAGGAATTTAAAGTGACTCTCACTGGTGGAAAAGCACACTAAAATAAATTAGAGGTGAGTAAACCCAAGTATGTTTGTTTTTTTAAACAAAGTGAAATGTGCAGTATGCAAAGACTGTGCTAAATGATGCAGTAGATATAAATAAGACAGTTTCCATCCCCGAAGGTACACATGGAATAGCAGATGGCATGAGACATAAACATAAAAAGATAATAAACAATACTTTTAAAATAATTATGAAGTTTTTTCAGATAATAAACATTATAGAAGTTGAGAAAGTGGAATCTAATCTGATCAATGAAACATGTATAGACAAGTTTTCAAATCTGGGGGGATGCCACCTAGTTTGCTCTTAGACACCAGGTACCACCATGACACTCTGCTGACATCCTACAAGAAGCCCTCCACTTTGTTCTAAACTTCCCATCCCTAGACTAGTACATAGCAGTTTAACCTGTTAGGGCATTTTGAATTAACAGTGGTTCAAATGAGAGAAGAAGAGCAAGTCCAAGAAAGAAGCAAAATTCAACAGGAGGAGCTGAGAATTAATCCTGAGCTATTCTGTGAATGAGAGGGGCATAGATGTTGGATGAGGGGTTGACAGTAGAGGACAGAGCCAGAGAAGAGAGTTGAAACCCAACCAATGGGACCATAGACAGGATAGAGCTGTTGGCAACTAGAAGCGATTGCTATGTCACCCCACTGTCCCCACTGCGTTGGTTCACCTTATAAAACCTGCATGACCTGGAGGTGGGGGGCTTTGTGCTGCAGGGAAAGGCCACGGGCCTTAGAGACAGAGTTAAGACAGTGGTCTTGAATCTCTCCTCTCCACTCAGTAAATGAAGCCATAGCTAGCTTGCATTTGCTTAAAGTTTAAGACTAATCTCTAAGGTTTACACCACCTTATCCCTTTCATTGTTGATTCCCCTTCCTCTCAGTTGTTCCCTCTGTTATCAAGTCATCTGGTTCACTATCCTCTCTCTAACTTGGCTTTATTAAAGACGTTTCTGTGGTTTTATGTCAGCTCCCCAAAGGAAGGCTGAAAATTGGAAGCAAAACCAGTAACCACAGAATGTGAGCAAAGGAATGGCTCTTGATCATCATCTGGTCCAGCAGCCTTAGTCTGCAGACAAGGAACCCGAGGCTCTAAGAGTTGAAATAACTTGCCAAAGTCACCCAAGTACAGAACTCCCAACTCTCAGCCAAGTTCTTTCCGCTGTAATCACTCTCATGTCCAATTTCCTGTGAAGTCTGATGCAGAACTAGACTCCAAAACCCGAGCCGCAATTGAAGAAGATAAAGTCTAAATTCAAAAGGACAGTCGGGTCATTTCTAAAGGCAGATGCTAATTATGAAAAACGAAAAGTGTTGATTTGGCTCTGTAGAATGCTCAGGATAACCATCGACGCTTGTGAAGTGGAATACCTCGGGCACATTCCTTTGCCACATAAAATGGGCGCGGAGCGCCATCTGCTGGAGATCTTGACCACCCACAAATCAGAATGAAAGATATGCTTTAGGCAGCTTATTTCTTGTTGGACACACACACACACAATTTCACATTTATTCCTTATTTTAAAATTAAAATTTACAACGCTTTCTTTTTCCTCCTTAGTATATCATGGTGATATTTCCTTATTAATAACACGAATTGAGCTCATTTCTTTTTTTAATCTAAGCTTCTAAAAATTTGTATTATGAAAATGTCCAAGTACACACACACACACACACAGAATGGTACAATGAACTGTATTCTTTTCTCCCGTACTAAAAAAAAATTGTCAAAATGTTGCAATATTTGCTTACAACGAACTTCTGTATTCTTTTCTCCCATATTAAAAAAAAAATTGTCAAAATGTTGCAATATTTGCTTCTCTATCTCCTTTTTTTTTTAACGGAAGTAATTAAAGCAAATCCGAAGTATCACATTCCTTCAAACTTCAGTATGAATCTCTTTTCAAAATTAGAAATTTTCTCATAAACATGATATTATTATCACAGCTAACAAAATTATTAATAATTCTTTGTGTTTATCTAATGCTCAGTCCACAATCAGATTTTCCTGCCAGTCTAAAAGATTTTTTACCATTGGTTTGTTCAAATCAGAATCACAGCAAGGATTCAATTCAATTAAATATATTTAAAATCCTTTAGTTCATATGCATCCAAAGAAAAAAAGAGGAAGTCTGCCACAAGAAAGAAGGAAAGAAGAAAGAAGAGGAGGAAGAGAGAGAAGGAAACAACCATTTCTCATCAGACATTAAAGTAACTAGGCCACAAACTCCTTACTCTGAAAGTTGGCAACTAAAGGAAAGAATTAAATACATATTCAGCCTTTCATGACTGAACTGTACCTCAGTGTAAAAGTAGCTCTATTTGATGAAGGACATTCTTTACAGAAGAATTCCATCTAATAAAAGTACAGGGTGCGATAGAGATAGAAAATCTAAATTTTGCAACTTCTATTGAACTGATAGAGCTGATGATTATGATGGAATCATTAGAAAAAAGATGATGGGGGACTCGACAGAGGAGGGGTCAAGCTGTCATGCCCCACTCCTACTCAGCAAAATTAACACCACAAAGGTTTGTCTGTCTGGTTTCCTTCTTAAGTTCATTGTCTGTTTTCAGTCTGTTTTTAGTACTTTAGGGAGTGACTTCTTTAGTTTTATACTTTGAGACCTCTATTTTTTATTTTACAACATTGTAGAGTATTCATCAACTCATTATAAATTATTTTTCTTCCTACCTTCTCTCCCAACATGATTCAATTGTCATTTTCTTATCATGAATACTTGGATAACATTAAGTAAAATGCTAAACATTTTTTGTAGGCATTATCATCTGAATTCAGCTAAGACCAGGAAATTAGCTTACATTTCCCCTATCTTCCTCCCAATGGGTATATGTTGCTCCTTTTAATTTTTTATTTTGCTTACTAATGTTTATAATATTTATAAACCATTACTTTTGTAACCAGATCTCTCACACTTGTTTAGTTCCTTCTAAATTTCAATGATCTCAACACGTATGAACAATCCTTTTAATATGATATCTTCCTTAATCTCTTGGTTGGTAGGATTCTGTTGCTGCACTTGGGTATTTTTCTTTGGGCTCATAAATTCTATAAACCCTGAATTTTATCATATTTGAGAATGTCTATCTGCTTATATCTATGTTTGTACAACAATTTTTGAAATTTGCTGTATATGATATTCTTGGTCATACTTTCTTTCCCTCAGAACTTTGTAGACATAGTTCCTTTTTTTCATTTACATTTAACTTTTCTATGGACAACTCAGATCGACTGATTTTCACCTTGGCAAGTTAATTGCTTTATCTGTTCTGGATGCCTGAATAATGCTTTCTTTTCCCTTGAAATTCAATACCATAATAAGGATATGTCTTCTTATTGATTCTTGTCAACACATTTCTCCCAGAATAGGTTTACATTGTCCAGATTCAATTCTTCCTTTGCTCAGGAAAATTATTTTTGTGTTATCTTTGAAAATATTGTCTGTTGGATTTATTGGGACTTTTAATTTTTTATTATCTTGCCTATTGTTATTATTATCAATATTGTTTTCTCAATCAATATCTTAATTTCTTTATCTTTCTTTCTCTGTATTCACTGTGATGGTTTCAAAACTTTGTCCAGGTCACTCATTCAGTTCTTAGATGTTTGTTCTATTTCTTGCTCTATTTCATTTTATTTATTAATTCTGCAATGATATTGCATTTTAAGGACTTAATCTATTTCCTTAGCTCAGCATGTCTTTTTTATCTCCACTGCTGTTTTACTATCTAATATTTTAACTTTTTTGACTACATGTTCGTATTTAGTAAGTTCTTCCATAGTGTAAAACACCCTTAGGAATGTTCAAGTCTGAATAGAGCTTTTCATCAGTGTTTTGAATTTTATATTCAATGCTTACTTGGTGGGGTGGGAGTGGGGAGCATAGCTGCAGTAGATGCATGTTTTATCATCTTACTTTTGAATGAGAAAAGCAGCTTAGATTCAGTGCCGCTAATTCCTTTTGATTCTCTTCTGCTTCTTTGCTATTTGCATGTCTGCCCGACAAATATTCTAGAGTTAAACTTCCAAAGGCTGAGGACATGGGTAAGGGGAGTGAATCACGGCTGTTGGCAGCTTGATAGCCATGCTGGCCTTTGCCCTCTCCTCTATGGCCTTACCTAACATCTTTGTCTGCAATTCAATCATCCTAACCTACTTGCACCTTAACATGTACTTGGACCTCAGATAGTTACCCCAAACCAGTGCGAGGCCTGAACTAGAGAGCCTTTCATCCCTTCCACCAGTAGCTGCTTTGACTCCCCAAAGCAGGAAATGCATAAAGAACATAAAATGTAAGTGTTCCCAAGTTAGGAAGAAATACTTTGACCCAGATTCTCATTGGATCTTTTTCCCCTCTTCCCACTTCCTCAGAAACCTAATATGTCTTCATCTTTAGTCCTCATTTGTCTAAATTTTTATAATGGAAATTTTAAAACATATCCAAAAATAAAGAGACCAATACAATGAACCCCACATGCCCATCATCCAACTTAACTATCACTAACAAACATACAGCTGCTCTTATTTTCATCTACGTCCCCACCTACCGCCTACTCACCCTACCCTCCCTTCCTTACCCCTCACACCAAGACACTGGATCCAGCCCAGGTTTCAGACCATTTCATTTTCAGTGGAATTTTTACTCATTGATGTGTTAAAGAGAAAACCACAGGCCCAAAGTGGCATCACTTGTGCTAAAGCCCATGACCTAATTGCAGTTTCAATCTTCATCAGAGATGTAATCTTCATCAACTAGCTTAAAATTTTCTGGTTATCGGCAATGAGGTCATCTGTCACACCTCTCTCCATTCCTCTCCCCGCCCCCCCCAGAGGCAATCTGCATGATAAAATCCTTGCTATTTCCTTTTCCCAAAAAAGAAGACGTCCTAGCCTAAAACTAATCTTTTCTTGTGTTAATAGCTCTCTTGCTCTATCCTTCTTTCTGTAACAATCTTCCATTTATACCACCCCTCGAGCTCCCTACTCGTTGCTAAATGGGATGCCACCCAATTCATGAACTTCTTAATGAAGCCAATGAGATCCTCAAGTTTCCTCAGTTGAATTTTGCTCTTTAACAGATGGAGGGCCTTACTGCTCACTGTATATGATCCGGGCATTCTTCTCTCCAGCCAGCAGAGGCTTCAATATGGTGAAGTCCAGTACTTACCCTTTGTCAGGTGGGTCATAGAGGCATTCAGAAAGGGTTTCTACCTTTGCAAAATGTTCTGCTTCATCTCCGAGGCTGCCTACACTCTCACCTTCCTCTGGCTTTTTTCAAGCTGGAGATTATTAGGGAGTTTCTCTAGAACTTTGTCCTCTATTTTCCCTACGATGGTTCTGAGAAGAATGAGTTAGAGCCGTAGAGAAATTTGCTAATTCTCAGAAATCTTGGCGTTAATCTTTCACGGCCACCAGCCTGTTCCTCCTTTTTACCACTATTGATAAGGTTGCCAAAATACAGAACACCCATGCAATATCTGTGATGTAATTATACTAAAAAATTATTCATTGTTTATCTGAAATTCAAATTTAACTGGTTATCCAATATTTTTGTTTGCTAAATCTAGAAACCTTAGCTATTGGAGTGATTTGCTGGCTTCACTTTAAATGTGTTTGCTTGATTGGTGGGTTGATGTACCTACATATTATTTCAATTGCTGGGTTTGCTGGCAGGAAGATTTTCAGGTCTTTACTCTGCCATCTTAAATCAGAAACTAACATTTCGTTAAACATTAAAATGACTCATTCAGTTGGTACAGATGTTTAACTTCATTTCTTGTTTAATATGTCAAATACACTTAGGAGAAGCATATGCATGACTTTTGAGTTTATTTTTCTCTTTGCTAGAAATTTAATCAACATTTAAGTATATTTTTAAAAATCTAAATAAATGATCTCCCATCTTGTGGCCAGGGCACTAGGCACACAGTGGATGATATTTTTTAAGTATTTTGTTTCTATTTTTATTGTTTCTGGACAAAGTATTCCTAAAGTCTTTCACTACCTAAATTCTCATTTGGTCAAAAAGTACCTTCTCATAAGAAACCCCAATCTGAGCTCTGAAAATTCTTCCAGTCACAGAGGGAGAGGTCTTGGTTAATAACTAATCATGGAAAGAGTAGTGACAAAACCTTTCTTTTGGGTTTTTTGTATAACTGAACAAGGACCACTAAGAAACAAACAACTCCCTTTTTGGTATGGTGCACATTCCATGTTGTTTGTCCTAAGAGTCATGCCTCAGATACAGATCACAGAATCTTGCTTGCTTATACCTCAGGAGACTTCTTACAATGATTAGTTTGTTGGCAGAATTTCAAAGACACTCCGAGAATTAAATTTCGACGTCCCACAACCAAAAGAAATGCAGTCAGCCTCACCCACATATGAGAAAACCACAGCAGAAATCCCTCTACTCCCACTACCTGCCTTGACTCATCCATGAGGCCCAGGCCAGACATCTCCACTAGAGCTTCTACTAAATACCAAAAGTTCCATGACAGTCTGCTGGAGGGGGTTATCAAGAGACAGAACATGACTGCTGGTTGACCCTGGAGCTGGACCCAGGCAATCAGAGGCTCTTTGTTCCCTCCCCCATCCTTGGAACATACGGTCTGCCCACCATTCCCACGCTAGCAGTCATTTCGAGCATGCGACCTTGATAGAGCAATGTGTTGTTAAGGCCATCTGGACAGTATTCGTGACTGAATCTGGTTAAAGTCTTTATATAAATTTTTAAGATTCTGGCAGGAGGGTACAGAGCACCCACTCATCTTGTGGCACCCAGGACAAGCCTCCTAAGTAAGTTTCCTTACTAATTAAAACTGCCACCTACCAATCTGGAGTGTCTGCCTCTTTCTTCAGTGTCTCCTTGCCCTCTGTGTATGACAGTTTCAATTTCACCCAGGGAACCCAACGTTGCCACTGTAGGACTGGCCCTGCTTTTCAAATCTTACACAGGTGCATTAGCTTGGCGGAAGTTACTCTGGGATGCTAGCAGCATGGGATGCTAGGAAACGTAGTCTCTCAATTTTACCTTGCTAAGCAGAAATTACACAAGGTGGAGAACCACCCAAATGGGTAACACATCCAATGATTTGGGACAGCCACGAATGGCAGGTGTTCACTATAGTTGCTCATTCAGCAGGCATTCCCTTATGGAATCATGTTTTGTTCAAGTATACACCTCTCCCCATGCCAACCAGGGGGAGCAGAACCGATCTTTAGCTTCAAGAATGGATCCAGACAGATCTAAGTCAATCATGGTAACTATTCATTTTGCTGATTATTGATTCAAAAGTCCAGATTTATTCCAAAACAACAACATGGTATTTTTTTTTTGGAATTTGTTAGTAGTCCTGGGTGGTCCTTTAATCTGAATTGGCCCAAGTAGACCAATAAGAAGAATGTTTTTTAAATTACGTGGTAATTGTTTCCCTCTCTTTCCTGCTGTGTGAACTGGAAAGCCTTCCTACTAAAGAACTTCTTACAATTCAAAGGAAAGTCACCATAAGGACAAAGCCAGAGGAAAAAGAGCAGAGAGAACCACCATGAGATGCAGTCAGAAGCCTGATCAGTCAGCAAGTAGGACCTGCCTCTGAATTTCATGTCATGTGAGATTTTTTTTAAATGTCCTTAGTATTTAATCTTTGCTTTGCTTTAAAGTTTCTATACCTTTAGGCGAAGCATTCTAACTGATATAATTCCTACGACATTTCTTCTCAGAGTGTGACTCTGGGTGACTTCCACTTGATCAGGCAGGCTACCAACACCGAGAACGCCCCTAGGGTGGGTACAGTCTGGGAAAGCTTGTCTGCAGGCTGCTCACAGCCTTAGGAAGCTTGTACACATCCCACCTTACAGCCCACCACTTCTAACCTTCTGGACAAGAGACCAGTTAAGTCTACAGATTTCCATAACCTGCCTCAAGCACATTGTTCTCTGTATGGGCACAACTTTCCTGGTCATCTGAAAAAATGATGGCCCCCCACCTTGGAAAATTCTTTACCTGCAACTTCTGAACTGAAGAGTTCTGACGATATTCAGCCTGGTAAAATCTAGCCTATATTTACATAAGTATATTTTAGTTTTTTGTAGCCATACTATCACTATTATTAGAATTACTACTAAATAGTAACTCCTGTAGTACACAGAGCCCATGATTACCTATACAGTTGATAAGTAAGAGCACAATGTACAATGCAGAGTCACACAAATAGTTTTGGAAGGATATCCCTCGGCCATATGAAAACAAAAGGTAAATAACTTCATAACTAGTGGAAAGCATGAGATATTACCTGTCCTTCCCTGGAATGGTGATCTCACTATCAACCTGACTTGTCGAGCCTCTGGTCCACATCTGACCCCAGTAGACAAGCTGTCAGAGTACCTTCTTGTTTAGGTAAAGGGTAAAACTCTTTTTCTACAACTTTATAGAACCTGGAGGAAGAGCCCAAGATAATCCTCTCATTTAACCAAGGGGCAGAGCTGCCCAAAGCCTCACTGGAATCTCCTTATACTGCCCAACTCCTTAGCTGACCTCAAGCCTTCTTATCTCGCCCTCTGGTTCACCAGCATGTGGCTAATCCTTGAGCTACTTCGACAGTCATATTCAACAGCCTTACTCATCTTCCTTGACTGTAGAACCCTGTTTCAGGTCACCTACAAACGTCTTACTAATCATTTACTCATTCAGCAAAACTATTGAACAATTACTTTGCACCTAGAAGTGTACCAGGCCCCTGAGTCACAATATGAAACAAGGCAGAGAACCTGCCTCAATGGAGCATACACTCTAGAGGGGGAAGAAAGATAATTAAAAGACAAATACAATATGAGGTTAAAAGAATCTAACCTTGCCTAAAAACAACTTTCTTTTATTTTTAGAACAAAGATGATACTGCTTAACCTAACTTATAAGGCCTTGCCTACTCAGGCCTCAATGCCTATCCAGATTCATGCCATGCCAAAGCTACCCTACCTCCATGTCTCTGTTTCAGCCATGCCAAGGTCCTACATTGGTATTACCTCACACTCTTCAACCACAGGGACTTGGCACATAGGCCTGAAAACCTCTTGGTTCTTCTCTTTGCTTGGTTAACTCTTAAGCTTCCTTCAGAGCCAAACAGAGGGTTGCTTCCTTAAAAAAGACTTATTTGGCATCCTCTTTATAATTTTGCTTGAGCAAAATTTATTTGAGTGATTAATTATCTGTCTCTTCCACTAAATTGTAAGCTCTAGGTATTAAGTTTTGCTAACATCATATTTCCTGTATTTAACACCATTGCCTGGCACAAAGTAGACAATAAAAATAAGTAAGTTAATGAATTAATAAAGGATAGCCGATGTCTAAGTTGAAATGTGAAAAACAATAGGATCTAGAACAGCAACAACAGGGTCTGGGCAGCTGACTTCCACCACTGACTTTCTTACTTTAACTGAGCAGAAATACTTTAAAGAAGCAGCTTTCTTCAACCCAAACTTATAGAAGCCATCTGGAGAAAAATGTTGAAGTTTTACTGTCACAGAACCCAATCAAAACATGATGACCAACAGTTGCAGATTTGGGGAGGAAGAGGAGGAGAAGATGAATCTTTGCTGATGGCTGTGGCGTTTCCTCATTGTGCTAGCAGCAGGTCAGAACACATCAAATCATCCTGACCTTGCTCAGTTTGCATTTTGTAAAGTAAAACACTCAGCTGCTTCTTAAGCTTTTTATCTCTTGTCTCTTTGGGATCGTAATTTACTTTACAGACTGCGTCAGTAATGAATTTTGTGTGGCACATCCTGAAATCATGGTTTATAAATAAAGAAAGTATGTTACTAAAGGCCCCCAAAAAAACTATACAAAGTATTTTATCTCTCAGGTAGCCCACCATTCCTCTCAAGTACAGGAAAATAGATGTTCTCTTCCTGTGAAGAAGTATCTTATAGGTACTGAGACACTGACACTTCCTGCCCTGTCCAGTCTTATCCATAACTTTTGACATAGAGCCACCTCTCTGCAATCCCTTTTTCTTCCCAAAACCAGTCAGAAGGACTACCCATCCAACTGACACAATTGTGAGAATGGATGAATTGTTGCTTTAGGCCCTAAATTTGGGGGTGGTTAGTTATGCAGCAATAAATGACTGATACAAATATATATTTTTAATTTTTCAAATCTTGTTACACTGGTTAGAGCTTCTAGAGCGATGTGATGGCGATAGCAAACTATCGCCAATGTCTATCAGATTCTGAAATCTACATACTCTTACACCTAGAAATTTGGAATCTACTTTATAAAAATATTTGCACATAGGTATAAAGATATGAACACAAACATTTATTCTTTATTATATGCAACATTAAAAAATGGAAACAACTTAAATGTTGAGGAGAATGGTTAAATTACCCATATTAATACTGCACACTTTATACTTAATGATGAGATGTTAGAAGTATTATCATTAAAGTCAGAAGGGAAAAAAGGTACCTGCTATCACCATTCAACATTTTTTTGAAGATTCTAACCAATGTAATAACATTTTTTAAATAACACTTATAAAGATTTAAAGGATAGGGCAAAACTGTAATTATTTGCAAATAATGTGATTCGATACTTCGAAAAGCCAATGCAATCAACCGAAAAATTATTAGAATAAGAGTTCAATAAAATGGCTAGTTTTAATATAAAGATATAATTCACAGCTCTCCCATACAACAATAATAACCAATTAGAAAATATTTTTAAAATCCTATTTACAATAGCAACAAGAAAGTCTGAAAATATTTTTCCAAACTAATCATAGTGGTTGCCTCTGAGAAGGAGAGGGCACAGGGAGAAGAAGGATGAAGAGAGAATGTCCCTTTTAAAGTGTGACAACCAGAATGGAGTACAATAAGCTAGAAATAACCAAGCAGAAATGACTAACACCTACAAACGTAAACCCTTATTTGACAACTAATGGCTTAATTCATCTGAACACTGCAGAGGGAGATGAGAAAGAAAGTGGACATGGTGGTCTCTGAGTGATTATACCATGACCAGTAAAATCAGTCCAGAGAGTACAGTCAAAATTGGCTCTCACGTCAGGTGATAATCTAAGTGAACTTATTCCCTTTGGAGCATATCACTGATTAAAAATTACTATACAATTATAAGCTATACTGTGTATATGAGAGAAAAATGCCGAATATAAAGACTTGCATTAGCTTTTGCCGTAGTATCTGATATTACACTGATTTTCAGATGCTCGTTTGTGCCTCTGGGCATTCAGAAATATTTTCTTTCTGTTTATAAATATGTCAAGTATTCCCTTCTGTTGCTTTGATCATGTGCAGCTGTTAAGTTAGGGCTAGTTTCAGAAAACGGCACTACAGGGTGAAAAGGACTACATTCAGACTTTATCAACCATCTGGAGTGGCAAGCTGCTCTGTTGTCCTAATGTCTCTCTGATTTGATTTCTACAAAGTAGAGAAGTCTCTAGTAAAAGGTATTTTAGCATAGATGTAATTAAGAGATGCTCATACTTTCAGAAACTTTTGTGCTTAGTGAAGAAAGCTCCGTTTTTGCTGCAGTTTATTTACAGGACGTTCAAGCGAACCTCCTTCAGCCAGTCCAACAAGAATGTACAAGAATTGTTTTAGAGACTTAATGTTAGGTCACAGCCCCTGCTGATAAACTCTTCCTCACTGCACCCCATTCTTTATTTCATATCAGCTGGGGAACTCCTTTGGGAAGGTCCTGGGTGTGTGCTTCTAATCTGCCAGAACAAGATTGATACTACCTTTCACCCAAGACACTGATTCTATCTTACAGGAATGAAACCTACAGTGTTGTTCTTTTAACTCAAGCAATGATACCGCTCCAATTCTTGAAAGTACCTCATCAAAGAACAAAACAAGAATTATAATGGCACATCAGTGAATGGTTTCACTCCTTGTTCCTTAATAATGCAAATGCATCCACAGAATTATCTCTCCTTTTAAAAATCTCAATTCATTTCATACAGGTAGATGATGTCATTACTTTGAAGTAAAAATACAATTAAAAATAACTTTATATAATTACATATATGTGTGTGTGTGTGTGTGTGTGTGTCTGTGTGTGTATATAATTTTAGAGAAGGAAACATGCCAAGTAGTATGCCTTGATTTACCCCTGGTCCTGATGTTTTATAGTTTAACTTCCAAGATGTTTACCTATATTCCAGGCACTGTGCATTACCGATATAGATTTTTACAAACATAATACCTATGTAATTACCTAGAATAATGTATGATTTGGAATGCTTTCAACTTCTTCATATAATAGAAATTCTAACTCAACACGCTTAAAAAACAGAAAAATCAGTATCCCACATGACAAGCCCTGAGGTTGGATAGGCTCCAGAATTGGTTGATTCAAGTGATGTCATAAAACACACAAGTTCCTTTCATCTTTCTGTTCTGCATCCTTTATATGTCAGCTATGTCTCTGCTCTATCTCCCCTCACATTCACAAAATGAATGAGACTCTTCTAGTCATTACATCCAAGAAAAGCAACATCTAGCAAAGATCTATCCTTTCCTTGTTTCTTTATAAGAATGAGGAAATATTTTCCAGAAGTTTCATCCAATTACGCTTCACATCTCATTGGCTCTACCCTAAAGCAATCATTGCTAAGGGGAACGGTACTACCAAGATTCGGTTAGAGTGTTTCGGATTCACCTTTGGTTCACATGGGAAGGCTGCCCTGGAAAACAAAGTTGGCATCTCCCAGCAAGTAAAAAGCTTACACTAAATCAGTAAGTCTCTTCAGTGATGGAGTTGCCCAAAATTTTATCCTGTTGTCTTCTATTTTGACTCTGTTCAAGTTGCAAGATTTTACATATTTCCCTTTTACCTATTTACCAATGACTCTCAAATTTACACCTCCAACCCACGATTGTAGTCTTAGCTTTAGACTCAAAATTCAAACTACCAATCATTGCAGATTCAGCAAACTTATCTTTTCTCCTGTATGTGGTCTATATCCAGTATTCTTTATCATAACTAATAAATCAACCCTGTAACCAGTCTACTAAGTTAGATCACTCAATATTATTCTTCATTATCCCTCTTCCTCTCCTTATACAATTATTTCCGAAATGTTGTGATTCAATTTCCTAAATGTTCTTCAAATAAGACCTCTTCTCCATAACCCCCAATTTGTTCTGTATGACTCTAGTTTCTCTCTATCCATTTCTACTTCTTTTCTCAGTAGAATAATCTTCCTCAAACCAAAGGGAAATGTCAGTGCCCTCCTTAGGCGCTCTGTAAAATCTCAGTGGCCTACAATGTGAAAAAATTACAAACAGCATCATCTTACGGTCCTTTACTCCATTCCTGTCCTACCTGGTGCAGCCTCCTCTTCCAACTCTCCCAGCAAACACCCCCTAAACTCCTGAACACTGAACTTCTTACCATCTCCTGGTTATGTCGAGTATTTCATGAGATTTGCTTTTGTATAGTATAGTTTCCACCATCTTGAACTCCTCCCCCAATTTTCATTTAGAAAACTCTTGATCATTCTTTAATACTCAGTTCAAAATATTACCTCCTCCAAACAATTGATTTTAAAGTACATAAAGCAGTATTTAACTCCAAAAATAATTAAAGAAACGCACAACACAATATTGGCTTAAAAACATTATGTTAAGTGAAAGAAACAGGCACATGAGGCTACATACAATATGATTTCATTTATATGAAATGTTAAAATGGCAAAATTACAGGGACAGAAAAGAGACCAAAGGTTGCCAGACACCAGGAGTAGAGCCCAAAAGGAATTTTGAGAGGATAACGAAAATGTTTTAATTCTGTGTTGTGGCAGTTACATGACTGTTATACATTTTCCAAAACTCACCAAACTGTACATTTAAAGTGGGTGAGTTTTTTATATGAAAATCAGACTCTAATAAAGATATTAAAAATACTACTGCACCCAAACTATAAACACTTTAAAAACAAAATTGAACTAAAAATATCACCTATTAAATTAAATTTAAAGTTTATACTACCCAATATCGGTAAGAACTCATTAAAATGTATAATTCTCCTAAATGAATAGGTGGGAGTGGTAAAAGAAATTTGAAAATGTGTATCTAGAGACTTGATTTTTTTTTTTTTTCATTTCACTTTAATCTGGTAATTTTACCTCTGGGAATACTTTTTAAGGAAATAATCTGAAGTATATAAAAAAAGGTTTATACATTAATATGTTTATTGAAATATTGTTTTTGTTATATGAGACCTCAGAAACAACCCAAATGTGGCAACAGAGGAAAACAGTAAAATCAGTAGAACTTCATGTTTTTCATATGGTTTTCTCATGGACTTCCCAAATGTCCCAAAAAGTCTTTCCACTCTCCATACCCAGTAACGAACTCATTAAAATGTATAATTCTCCTAAATGAATAGGTGGGAGTGGTAAAAGAAATTTGAAAATGTGTATCTAGAGACTTGATTTTTTTTTTTTTCATTTCACTTTAATCTGGTAATTTTACCTCTGGGAATACTTTTTAAGGAAATAATCTGAAGTATATAAAAAAAGGTTTATACATTAATATGTTTATTGAAATATTGTTTTTGTTATATGAGACCTCAGAAACAACCCAAATGTGGCAACAGAGGAAAACAGTAAAATCAGTAGAACTTCATGTTTTTCATATGGTTTTCTCATGGACTTCCCAAATGTCCCAAAAAGTCTTTCCACTCTCCATGGTTCCATAGCCCTGTGTCCGTGTTCCTGTGACAGGACTGCTCGTTGTCCTTATTTTTATTAGTGGTCTTCCTGAGAAGACTGATCTCCCAACAGCAGGAGTGCATCACTTCCTCTTCAGAGCCCTACTACTTAGCACAATGCCTGGCACATAGGAGACACTCCACTCAAAAAAAAACAAAAACAAAAAACTCGCACTGGAAAGCTTTTGCCTGAGGTCCACTAGAGGGTCTTCAGAGTGACCTACAGAACATGTGACTCTTCATAGGGGTATAGTGGCCACTGCGTCATGTTGTCATTTCATTTTAGAGGCTTTGCATTGATCAGACAGACAGATACCAAATTTACTAAGGTCTTCAGAGTCTTTATCTATTTTTACCAATAGATGATTAATCATTCTAATATGGGTATCCTATAGCTCTGGGCAAAATTTATCTGCAAATGGTATTTAAATTATCTAAATTATTCATATTACAAGTTCAGTCAGAAGCCTAAGGGAGTTACCATTGTCATCCTTGGGGTCTAGCAGAATTTTAATTCCAGTACAGCCATGCTGTCCCTCAGGTAACCTCGTACAGTCGGCTTCCAGCTGTTGTTTTGCAGCTGAACGTTTGCTCTGAATGCTAAAAGCAGAAGAAGTTGTTCCCAGAACTCTATTGAGTTTCGTGTAAATGACTTACCTGGCGACCATAACTCAGGTCTTAAATTATCTCAGGTCTCACAGACACAGAATAATGATGCTTATTACAAGTTTGTTTGTTCCGCTTCTCAATTCTAAGGGCTCTTTGAGGTCTTGTGCCATGACAATTCCTTAGAACCTTCAACGACCTAATATGTTTTGCACTTTTGAGCGAATTCAGCAAATGCTTGTTTATTACCTGATTGGTAATTGTTAAATCTTGATAACATTTAAAGTAATTATAGATCATATCTGCATAGTACTTTACAGTTTACTAAGCACATTCACAAAGTACAAAGAGAAAGAAATGAGACTATATACGCCAACATTTCGGGCAAAATCTGGTAAATAACAGTGCAATGCTATATATATTTGTATTTACTCATTAAGATTTATAGCTCATCATATGAGAAAAAAAGAAGTGAAAAAAAATGATAAATACCAAGAGTTCCAGAAAGAGAATAATGTAATCTCTTTCTCCTCTTAGAGAAGGCATCAAATTACAAAAGATTTTGAAAAGTACATCTTTGTGTTTCCTTAGCACAAAATAAAATTAAAATGCTCTACACAGTATTATGACAAAACAAACTCCATTCTGCCCCATCGCAAATTCATTATTCCGTGAACTAAATTCTTTAATCTCCCCCGCCAACCTCTGCTCAGTTTCTTTGATCCAGTTATGGTATCTACACCTAAGCCAGGACCTGTGGATATTCATGGAATGGCACTTAGGTGTAAGAATGACATTTTTAGACAGTAAACACTCAAAATGCTAAAACATATGCAAATGTTCATTTAATTAAAGTGATTGCCTACCTGTGGTCTTTATTGTGTTTCAATGCAAGTTCCATAAAACTCTGGGTTTGGGAAGGAAAGGGTAGCTTCTTCACTGGTTTCTCTCCAGACTAAGAAATTTCTATTTGCTCCAGTAAACCTTACGCCTGGCAGGAGCACCCCCAACTGCATAGAGACCCTATATATAGGATGCTATTCAGCTGAGACTTTTACATAACAATATGAAACTTTCCAGGTGTTCTTCAAATGGAATTTAGCTTTTCCCATCAAGCGTTATAGAGCATGTGATGTCAGGCAGTGGCACTAAAGAGTATGGTTTGTTGCATATAAGGAAGAAAGAAAAGAAAATGCCTAAGTATTTTGCCTAGTATCTTTCTTGCTCAAAAAACAGGATATTTGCAAAAGTCACCTCCAGCGGCAGCATCAAGAATGTCATAAGTCCAAAGAGCATTATACTGAGAATGCCCTTGGGACTTCTTACCTGGAAAGGTACTGCATAAAAAGCATCTTAAAGTGATTTCTCATCATGAGTCAGTGATTTTGTACAAGAATGCTCGAAATAAGAATGTTTCAGAAAATATTACAGATAACAGTAAATACTCCTTAAAGTAACCCATGGACAGCATCGGTACCTCAACCAAAAGAAAAAATCCCAACAGCCAAATATTAGGAGAGTCCATAGAGAGTTCCCACAGACATCCCCAGAAAAAAATTATACTTTGTTCTCAATATTTGAATATAAAGGTTTTCCCAGCCCACCCCCTTGCTATGTATCATGTCTGGCACTGGGTACTTCGTTATGAGTCTCACCTTCCAATAGGGCCCCCTTTTTTGTAACGGAGCATTGTGGAAGACTCTACCCATTACAAGACACTTCCAGTAATGACTAGTTGGAAATTACAATTTTTAAAAGTGCCAATTAAAAAAAATCAGATTTTTCAGAGATGAGTGCACATCACCATGAACCACACAGACCTTCAGTAGAAACTAATCTCAAACACCTTGGAAGATTAATCCATTTTTAATGAAGCTCAAAGCAATGATGCTGATACAATTGTATGAGCACCACATGTGCACGTTAATCCTAAATACACCTTTGGCTTTGTTTGGGAAGCAATTTCCACTTTCAAACTTTGGAAAATGTATCAGGACCCAAGGAGATATTTGCATTTAAATTATAGTACATGCTTTTCATATCAATTACTCCGGAAAAAAAAAAAAAAAAGACAATCCTGATGAGATAACCAAAATAAAATTGACACAATATTATTTATACAGTTTGCTTTCAATACTCAAGAAGCAAAAAAAAAAGCGGTCAAGACAGAAAGTTACTTTGATCGCACAGAGAGAATGTGCTGTGGAAACAGGATGTATTTTCAACTCATTTCCAGAACTTTATCACTTGTTAACAAAAGAGTCTTATGAAATGAGTAAGCAATATTGACTACACCTTGTTAAAAAGCACAATTTTTCCTCCTCATCTCCCTCCATTCCAAGGAGAACAGCTCCATATATCACCTAGAGTCCCCCACCCCAGGAGCTGCCCCTACATAGGCAGCTCTCTCTGCTGCCATGTTTTGTGACAGGCTCGTTCTCGTGTCAGTGTCTTTATACTTGCTTGACCCTCTGTCTGGAGCCTCTTCCATCAGGTTTTGCAGATCATGCAATTCAAACCTCTATTCAAATGTCAGCTCCTCAGAAAGGCCTTTCTCAACCACCCTATCTAAAATAGCCCCACGCTACCCTCCCTATCATCAACTGACCTCTCAGTCTCCTTTACGGTCCCTTCACAAGCCTGTCACCACCTTCAATTATATCGTTTATTTGGTAACTTGTTCTTTTCTGTCTTCCCAACTAGACTAGAGTTCCACAAGAGTGGAGACTTAATGTTTTCATCACTGTTATCACCTACACCTCCTCAAATGCCACGGGAGGAAGGGAGGAAGGATGAATGCTAAGGTGGATAGAAGAGTGAAAGATGGGTGAACGGGCAATGAGAGAACAAATTGAAGAATGGATTTCCTCGATTTGTGGCTACTTCCCCATAAACACAGTCGCTCTCTCATCTTTAAAAGTATAAAATCACCAACTGCCCTCAACTCTATATACAACTCTATTTCTTTCCTTCCCTTCATAGCTAAGCTCTCTTAGTAAGTCTCCCCTCACTTAAAACATATTAACTTTTTCTAATACTTTTAATTAATAATGTTATTATAACAGTAATAAATGCTGACTGTAACAGTCTAGTGTGTGTCTTCACAAAGTCTTTGCTTTTTATACAAATATAAATACAGATATAGAGAGTTTTTTTAAAAAGGAATAAGATATGCTTATTATATTATAACTTTTTATCGAATAATATGTTGAGGCTATCTTCTGAGCCCAAACATATATACTTACTCTTTTCTTTTTAATAGCTGCATAATATTCCACAGCATGTATATACTATATTTTATTCAGCCCTCTTGATGGACATTCAAGTTGCTTCCAGATTTCCACTATCATAACCATATTGCAATAAACTCACTCATACATATGTCTTCACATGCACACTCTTTTATTTATGTTGCATAAAATCCCTGTTCAACCTTAAACTTGCTCCTATTAATCTTCTGCCTACTCTCCCAGCTCCAATCACACTGCTATGGCAGATGTCACTACACAAAACGCTACCACTAACCCCTTCTTTCCCTGGAATTCTATAGGAAAACACACAAGTAGGAATGATAGCCAAATGGGAATCAGGATTTGACTAGTTATTTCAATAGATAAGCAATCAGTGTTTGGCTCTCTGATAAAAGTCAAGTTAGTGAATGAATTCAGCTTAAACCTGGAAACCTCAAGGAGGCTGTCAAGAACTGTGAAGGCTCTGGGATTTTACCTAGCCCGCAAGCTAATAAGTTAACTTGTTATAGTGTTATGGATGCTGGCAGAATATATAAGACTCATGTCAGTGACAAAAGAGGTATTACCTCACTGCATAGCAAATAGCATGAACTTCATAGCAATATCAATTGCCCTTGTCCCCAAGTCCCACAAGACAACACAAAGTGGCTTGGTGGATGCTACACACACAATGGGCTTCATCACAGCTGGGGAAACTCAGATTTAAGAGACTCCAACTTTTTTAAATGGGCTGCTAGTAAACCTGCCTGAACTTTGCCCAAAGGTAAACTATCTTTATTATACTGAAGAATAAATAAACCTTCCCTCTGCTCCAGAAGACAACACTATCTCTATCTTCCAAGGCTTTTCACTACACACATATCCTTGTAAAGATAGTCAATGCCTCTTCTTGTAAGAATGTGCGGTCACACGAGAGACCCATGTAGAATTGTCTCCCAGCAGAGGCTACCTACGCCCTCTCTTCAATTTTAAGATAACCAGTTGGTGCTACAAAAGCTGATCTGACTTATCACCTTCATAAAACATCAATAATAAAGAAATAGAAACAAAGAGAGTGGAGGATAGCTGAATTTACCACAAGAAAGCAGACCCTGATCAGATGCGCTTACTACACTAGAGAAAGCAATAACAACAAAAAAAACAAGCCCACCACTTAGGTCCAGGAAGCACAAGTCCTCCTCCGGCCTGTAGCAGGTTAAAGAGTGGCCTCCAAAAAACTTCCATTTTCTAATTCCCAGAATTTGTGACTGTTACCTTATTTGAAAAAAAAGGGGTTTTGCATATGTAATTAAACTAAGTTCTGGCCTCCAAAACTGTGAGAAGAAATTTCTGCTCTTTTAAGCCACCCAGTTTGTGGCAATTTGTTATGGCAGCCACATGAAACAACTATGGCAGCCAACATGTTTCTGACCAACAGCATGACTATCATTGTTCCCACAGCCTGGGTTTCTAGGACCCCATAAAGTCCAAGGGGACATCCCATCGTTTTCAAATACTCAAAGTTGAGAATACTCGCCTCTTTCAATAGCCACACTCCAATTGCCTTCTGCCACGTCTTCCTTCCCATCTCCCTTTCTTCTGTGGTTCTCCAAGTCCTTTCAGGTACCCTTAGCTAAGTTTTAAACATCTTAAAATAAGCTGTTGGCATGTTTTTCTTGATTTATGTAGATCTATCATTGTTTGTTGGATCAGAATGCCTTTCTCCCTTCATTCTCTGTGTGTTTTGCTTTCTGACCCAGAATTTTTTCCTAATGTCGATCTCCAGGTTCTGCCTTTTTTGATTCCTCATAGAAAGTGATTCGAGACAAATGGGTCCCACGTCTGCCAGAATAAATCCTGTCTACCTTCCCTTCCCTGAAAAGGATAATAGTCACATAAAAGTAAACCATCCATCGGTCCCAATCCTAATGCATGTCTGAACTCAATGTATTGGAATGCTGTCGGACTCCCACGAGATGTGTTATCCCATTGCCTCTTTTTCTTAGAGTTCTATCACCATAAATTTTCTAAACATGTTCCTTCATGGCATGAGCCAAACTTGCCTCTCCTATACTAACCACAGCACCTCAAAACTCCTTTATTAATGACTGAAATATTCTATGCTGACTTTCCCAGCCTCAATATAAAATTTTCCAAATATTATACAACCTCTAGTGGCTGTCCCAGTCACCAAGGGTAGGTTCCCCAATTTTCCTTATTATTGACTCCCTGCTTGCAGCTTCCAAGGGCATTTTCAATAGTTCCTTGTGTTCTGAGCTCCCTCTGTGCAGGAGGGAGGCCAGGGAGAAGTCCTCCTAATTCATTCTCTAAAATCTTGAACCTTCTTTCCTACTTCTATCTTTAAGAACAATGATATGTAAACATTTTTCCCCCTTTTCTGCCATCTTCCACTTTTCATGATGCCCGTCCTAAAGTTGTTGTTTCTTATAAGTGTACCATTATTCCTACTGTCTCTGAATAAATCTGACTCCTATACACAATCTTTCAAGCACAAGTCTTTTAAATTTCCTCTTAACCCTTGGGTTTGTAAAACTCTTTGAGATTTTTGTCTATCACAATCCAAGAATATAACATCTCTGCAGCATAAGGCGGCTACTTTATCTATTCATTAATAAGATTCCACCTACCCCTCACTGTTTAAATTGATAGTCTGAGACCCTGAAATCCACAACCCAGTTAATATCAAGTTCAGAACCAATACAAGAACATGTGGGATTGGAGGGCAGTGCGACCCCAGAAGCCTTTAGACAGATCAGAACCCAAGTCTTTCTTTGGCCTAGAATTTGTTCAGGTTATGATAAAGAAGAGCAACTTGAGAAAGTCAATCTAGCACCACCTACCCATGCCTCACTCTGCCTACCTATGCCAATGACTAAAGAGGAACTATTTCACAAGGTATTTAGCTTTTACAGCTTAAAATTCTTGATTTTTTTTTTTATCCTAAGAAAAATGAAAAAAGAGAAAATAAACTTTGGTATCAAAATTTGTTCCATTCCCAAATGCCTTTAAAAAGAGAGAAAATAAGAAAAGAAAATGCCTAAACATTGTATAATCCCTCTTCCCAATGATTTACACCATGAGCAACATCCTCAATGCTAAGTGCCTCAGATGTACCAACAGCCCTTATCTCTTTGATCCCACATTCTCTCTCTTATGTATATGCCCATTTGGCCCCACGCACATTGGACACGAATATAATTTGGATTCATTGGCAAACCTTTGCCTAGTTTATATCCAAAACTCAAGGATAAGATTTCACCTAATAAACAAAGCAACAAACTAAAAAATATGTAATTGCAAATTTTAAAAATGCTATAAAAGCAATAATTTCTATGGTACAGAATAAAGGAGAGGACCTACTTCAGAGAACCAGGCAAAGCCTCAGGAGGAAATAGTTAGGCTGAGAACTAAAGAACAGGATAGAACTATGGACTGAATTCATGTTTATCTCCTTGCTACCTTCCTTTATATTTGCACAACATTAAAAATATTGCATTTAAAAATATGTTGAAATAGAATATTCTGCCAGTTGTCTTGATCTTTTCTTCTTGGCAATTCAAATTATGCAGAATCAAAAAATGTAATTTACAAATAATTCATTTTGTATGTAAGTTTCGTAGGCTTTTTAATTATTAATTTAATTATACATCTCTTAAATTTAAATGCTATCTTAAAACTCACAAAAGCCATTATTTTCAGTTAAAAGGCATGTACTTCACTATATCAGCAGCCTTTGTCAAGTAGGCATAATATATCAAAGCATCATTCTCTCTTTAAACATAAACAAGGGCTGGGATTTAAAATTACTTAAAAGATTGAAGATATTTATTAACTATGCATTAGCAAAAACAATGTTAGAAATTCTGTGGGTCTTTGCTATGAAAAAAAAAACAGATTCAGAAATATGTAAAAACAATATGTCTAACATTTGGCTAGAGGGATTATGGTATTTAAAAACCCAACAACCTATTTTTTTTAATTTAAAAAAATAACAATTTTGCATCTAAAAGGATATCCTAATAAGTGGTAATTTGGAAACTAATTATGTAAAAGATGCATAAAGAAGAAAGATGTAGGTGAATTCTGTGCAAGCAAGTAGAAAATGAATTTTCAGGAGCAGCATCACAGATTTCACGGGGTTGGTAGTTGGATCTTGTCAGCTTACTCTTTTTATCCCTATCGGTCTACTTGGTAACAATTAAACAGTCCATTTCCACCACTTAGCTAATTCCCACAACAGGATAAATTACTAGCCAAAGTGATTCTTTTAAATGTATCCCTCTTCAGAGGGGACAGGGGGAAAGGGGAGGTAGACGGAGTAAAAGGAGTCAAATATGTGGTGACAGAAAGAAATCTAACTCTGGGAAGCAAATACACAATGTAAATATATATATATGCCAGCTGAAACTTACTGGATTTCATTAACCAATGTCGCCATAAAAATAAATATAAATAAATCCCTCTTCGTTTAGAAGTGGAGTAGAAACTAAATAAAATAGAGAAAAGAAAGGGAGCATATGTTCATCAAAGACATCTACACACATACTGATAGCAGCTTTATTTGTAATAGCCAAACAACCCAAATGATTAGCAACTGGTATTTTTTTTAATAAATTATTTTATTTATTTTTTATGGTGACATTGGTTAATGGAATCCAATAAGTTTCATCTATACACTTCAACAGTAAGGCATATATATATATATTTACACTGTATGCTTCCCATAGTTAGATTTCTTTCTATCACCACATATTGGACCCCCTTTACCCCATTTTCTTGTTATGTTTAAGTATTATAAAAATTTATTTCAATTTGACTTGATCATTTTTGCAACAATTTAATCTTCTATGTGAAGAATACCATATTGAGTGCTTTGGAAATAACAAAGGAGAAAACATGATCTTTTTCTTTAGGAAAAAAGAAGAAAACCCAGTTAGGAAGGCACTGATTCCATAGCAGTTGCACCATTTTATATTCCCACCAACAGTGCACAAGTGTTCCAGCTTCTTCGAGTAATACTCATTGTATACATGTACCACAGCTTCTTTATCCAATCATCTATCGTAGGACACTTCAGCAACCGGTAATTAGACAGGCAAATTGTTCTATAGCCATACAACAGAATACCATTCAGCCATAAAAAAGGAATCATCTGTTAGTACAACATGAATGAATCTCAGAATAAGTATTCTGAGTGAAAGAATCCAGACCAAAAGAAAGTACATACTGTATGACTCTGTTTTTATAAAATCTAGAATATGCAACTATTCTAGTGACGAGAAAGAAAGCAAATCAATGGTTATTTGGGAGCTGGGGGCATATGTGGGGCATGTGAGGATTGGGGAAGGCAGGAAAGAGAGACTGCAAGGTTATGAAAAATTTGAGGGGTGATGAATATGTTAATTATCTTGATTGTTGTGATGGTTTCGCTGATGTGCACATATGCCAAAACTCATCAAATTGCACAGTTTAAGCATGTGTAGTTTTTTGTACTTCAATCATTTTTCAATAAAGCTGTAAAACAAGAAGAGTTCTGCAAGTAATAATCTGCGAGTGACATTGCAGTTGATTAAATTGGGATGAGCACTGGAGTCAGAGAGATATGTTGGAAGGCTATTCCAATAATTTAGACAATAAACATTCGAGAGTAGAACTAAAGTACTGGTAAGGGGAATTTTAATTATCTAAGAAAAAAATACATGAAAAAGTAAAAACTCTGAATTGTATTTTTTTAAATATCAATTTTGTACTTCAAAGTATTTACAGCTATTCATTAGTTTAAGAAAAAACTTTAATCTTCAATATTGCCTGACAAATGTCTGTTGAGAACCTATTTAATGGAAAGATAAGGCAAATGTATGATTTACATATTAATCATTTATTTCTGATTTGTACATAGTTTACTTCCAAGAGGAGTTCAAGAAAAAGAATGTCAATTATTGGTATGAAATATAGGTATATAAACTTTGAAGATAATTGACAATTTATTCTCTCAATATTTAATGTATGCCTACTACTTTTAATACTTTTAATAGGTCTTAGCATTTTAGATGACAGTTTACTCAGTCCTTGTCCAAATTATCTCAAATTCCATGTTTGTAACCTCTTAAATATCTATCTATATACACACATATATATACACACACATGGATAAGTTTGGTAATGTGGTGAGTGCAAGATTAAATATACTACATGAATATTTTCTAGAGTTTAATATCCTATAGTTTTACTGCCTAAAATCATGTAGGCTATATACAATGACATGATTTTCTGGGACAAATCAAGTGTTCCTCCAGATAGATTCAAAGCTATTTCTAGAGAAAGAAGTTAATCATGCTCACCAACCACCCCTGTGGACCTTGTTTTGCAGAGACTGATTCATCAAGGTAAAAATAAAGATTTCTCAGTAGAATACAGTCTCTCTATCTACTTGTTTGGTCTACAAATATATGAGTCTTCTTCAATAGGTGCCTCAGAACACCAGTGTTCCAAGATCACCCCAGAAAGATGAACCTTTATTGTTTAATACCAGCTCCTGTTCAAAGCCAGCAATATTCACGGAAAAGAATGCAAAGGACTATCCATCCATTTCTCTAGAGCTATCTTCATACCAGACAGATTACTATTAAGCTCTCTACATAGGAGTCTCTAAGATTGCTCCCCACAGAAAATATCTTCAACAAACTACATTTTAATGTTATGCTCTCATTTTTTGTTTGAGTAGAACAATAAATGGCCATGTGAAAGAGTTTCTGTATTTTCTGTAATACCATCCTAAAAAAGATTTATGTTATTCACTGTATTTTAAACATATTAACTTTACTATCTCTGTGAAAGGATCTATTTCTTTTAAAGCTTACTATGAGGAAAAAATGTTTATGTCTAGAAGAAATACGTAACCTATCAGAGTGCTCCTTGTTCCTTGCCTGACAGATCTCCCCCAGTTCCTGGAATCTCCTCATATCTCAGGTTCCGCCTTGATAGGACCCACCTGGCTGGGCATCTTGAACATGTCTCAGATCCCTCACTCCTCAAAATACCACCTACGAACAGTTCTAAAGTCCCTTGTTCTCTTGCCTCACATTTTCTTTCTCTACTGTTCTGCATTAGTTACCACAGAAGGTAGGCAGCACCAGCAAACAAGGGAAAATAATTAAATGCATATTTAAAATTAAAAATAAAAGCAGACAATGCTAAATCAAACGATTTCATTTAAGTAATTATGTGGTACATCCAAACAGTCACAATTTATTAAAAGTCAATATTCAGGTAAAAAGTCCAAAACAAATATTGCACATTGATTGTAGTGTTACTTACCAAGAACAAGCAACCTATTTCATCTAAATTTGAATATGCTTCCCAAAAAGTTGTCTCATTCAGAAAACTGCAACAGAAAGCTGGAGAGAGCTTCAAAAAACATCAGGTAAGACTTGTAGATGCAAGAAGTCACTTGATACTAATTTCTTAAATTCGTAGGTAACTACCTCAATTTTAGTTTCTCTCAATTGTCAATAAGTTGCCCTTCTAGAAACTCTCTGATAATATATGCAGTCTGATGATTCCTGTCCAAGTACTTTTTCTACTAGACACAATTCCAGTGCACCTGTGAAGGAGCTTTTATTTCAATAAACCCCAAAGTGTTTAAAAATTGGAAAGCTCTAAAATTGGAGTTTGAAGAAGTAGTCTGTGCTTGTAGTGCTGTTGTTAGGAAGCGAACATCCCATGAGAGGGACAATTTAGGAAGGAATTGATTTAGATATCATTTGAGGTAAGAAAAAACACTAAGCAGGTGATTTTTTCTTATAAAAAGATATCAGATGATATAAGTCTCATGTAAAATTTTAAAATTTTTGTCAATACAGCACTATTCACAGTGGCCAGGACACGGAAGCAACCGAAGAGTCCTACAATAGATGATTGGCTAACAAAGTTTTGGCACATATATACAAGGGGATATTACTCAGCCATAAAAAGAGATGAAATACTGCCATTTGCGACACCGTGGATGGACCTTGAGATAATCAGGTTAAGCGAAATAAGCCAGACAGAAAATGTTTAAAATCACATGATATCACTTATATGTGGGATATAAACCTAAAAGCAGCAAATGAACAGGACAAACAGAGACTCAGGGACATGGACAATGGACTAGTGGTAACCAGAGGGTAGGGGGTAGGGAAGGAGGGAAGCAGTAGACAGGGTAAAGGGGGTCAAATATATGGTAGCTGAAGGAAACTGGACTCTGCATGTTAATCACACAATAGAATATATAGATGTCAAATTATAATGTACATCTGAAAATTATATAATTGTATTAACCAATGTTACCCCAATAAACTTAAAAAATAAATAAATAAATAAATAAATATAATATTTGCTAATAAGCTTTTTAATTACTGATTCAATTGACTGAAAAAAATAATGTCGACATTCTCCTTCTTGGTTCTGTGTTTTATTAATGTAAATTAATTAAGGTGACATTTCTTGCATGGGGAGGATCCATCAGTATTATTCACCATAAGATCAAAGGTCAAAGTTCAGCTGGAAATTGTACTAAGCAGTTTGGAACAATTTTGAAGAAGTGAATGAGCTTTATTTTAATGTGTAATTAGTGGATTTATCATAGTCCAGATTCTAACCTAGTTTCAAAAGTAAATAAATTATTCATTAAATGCAAATGGTTGTATTTTGCCACTTTCTTTCTACTATGTCCTAGCAAGGGAGAAGAAGCATTAATTTTTAGTTTAGTTACCTATGAATATTATTGAACTGTCAGCCTATGAGGGATGCCTGCTGGCAGCATGCTGAGAACTAACATGAAGCTGTAACAATCTCCATGTTCAGCAATTTAAATTTTGATTGAAAAACTTGTAGGCATAGCTTACAGAGAAAGAGGGCCTTCTGAGAGTAGATGACAAGGTAGAACCAGGGTTTAGAGCCATGCGAGTTCCTCAGAGTTAAGCAGGTCAAACAAGGGAGAGATTTATGGTTGGGACAGAAGGTCATTAAGATATGATATCTGCAGCAAACACAGGCAGTCAAGGCAGGGTGTTGGGACGTAGGTAGGAAGATTGATCACATGGCAGGAGAAGGGGCACCTGGTAGGAGCCTGGGAATTAAGAATCCCATATCAAGGGGACTAGATTTTTCAATCACTTGCCTGTATGTTGTCAGATCCATTCTCTGCCCTTCTCCAATTGTCCTCTGTGCCACAGGGCCCATCCCTTCACATTACACTTTTCGGACTTCCTTACTCATTGACTTTTAGTTAGGGTTGGCCAATGAGAGGAAGTTGAGGGAGGTTGGAGGACGGGGGTCGGGGGGAGAGGAAAAGACGTTATGCATCTTCTTTGTAGTCCCACTTCTGCTGGTGTTCCTCCTCTGCAGGTCCAGCTCCCACCCCCAGGCCCAGGCACGGGAGCTCTAGTAACACCTTCTCCCTTTGCTCTCAGCCCGAGGGGTGGTAACAGCTTCCTATGATTTTTAATTTCTGGGTTGCCCATATTTGAATACTCCCTACTGCTTACATCTGGCTTGCTTCAATCATTTGTCTATCTACCTAGACTTAAAAGGAACTTGAGTTTGAGATTCTGGTCTGAGCACATAAATATTTGAAGGGCCTGTCTGTCATGTATTTTTAAATTTCTTTGCTTAGCATTGCCTGGCACACACATGGGTTCACAAATGTTTGTTCGATGAACAAACAGATGAAGTGGGATATGGGCAGAGGAGCCACAGCACCTCTGTCAGGTAAGGCCTGGGGTTTGGGAATGCTCAAGATCAGAATGGGGCATTCAGAGCAATGGGGCTCAATATTTTTTGAAGGCTGTTCAGATCAACGCCAGGTGGTGCAGCTGGAGCATTGTCTGCTCAGCAATTGTATCATCTCTTCCCCTGAGGCACCTCAGGAGAATCACTGCAGCTTCATAAAATGGTATTACAGATGTCTGGTGTAGAGGCCACATTGTCACATGAGTGTGGTGACAAAAACTGGTTCAAATCCCCGTTTCAACCAGAGATGCTGCATTAGTTACTTCTCTGAGCCTCTGTTTCCTTATCTATCATATGTGGACAATATTGCCCATCTAATAGAGCTGTTTTTTAAAATGTATGTAAAATGCTTGGGACAGGTTAGGCATTTAATAAGTACTCGTTACTATTGTTATTCTATTTCTAAATAAATTGAAGATGTCAGCTCATAAATTAGTGGCTTGTTAACAAAATTAAGTTCTAAGAGAAGGCATCCGTTTCATGGAATAATTTCAGTATTTTTATTTCTGGTATTACCAGAAAGGACAGTATTATTCTAAAATATTAAAATACGTGCATGCACATGATCATGACTATCTATAAATAGAACTTCATTTGGTTAGAAACATATTCCAAATTGCTATATAATATATTCATCTTAACAACTAGACACAATATTATTTGAGAATGCACCTTTTTTTAATCTGGCAATTTCATTTCAAATTTCTAATTATTTTTCATCTTGTTATTTTCGATATTGTTTATTTCAATATTATATTTATTTTACAGAAAATCAAAGTGGTTTACAAGTAGTATCTTATTTTAGTGAGTTCATGTACTATCCAGTCTGTATAATGAGGCAATTCTATATTTTTAGCTATAGCGATGGTTTGTTTATATAGGTACAAGACTGAAATGTTTCCTCACCAAAACTTGTATGAGAGCTGTATACACAAATTCTTATCATTTTAGGAATCAGTCCATTTAGTAAAATATTGCCATTGTTAGAAATCCTTTCATATATATGCATATGTACACACATAATCTTTATGTATATATATATTTTTTAAAAAATATGTGCCTACAGCTAACATTATGGCATGTTTTATCTGAATGTCAAGACAATATATTTCTGTTTTAAGGAGATTTGGAAAAAAAATTTGGATATGTGAATAGTAAGAGGTCCTGCCTTTCTCCTACAACCCTTCTATTTCTCCATATCTCCCAAAGAGGTGCTAATCTGACCAGATTTCAGGACTCTGGTTGGGCTGCACTGAGCAGGGATGAGGCACACATGCAGTATTGAAAGGGAATGCCTCCCTGTTCATCTGTCTCTTCTCTTCCTGTTACCTCTTTCTGGAGGATATGAAAAATACCCATGGATTCCTTTTAGGTGCCTAGGAATTCTCATTGTTTCAGGCTATGGTTAATGATAATATAAAGATTTAATAGGGACAGAGAGGCCCTGCTTCAGCTCAAGGCCTCAGCTTGGTGTTGCAGTCCAGATTTATGACAGATCTCTGAGCTAGAAGCTCTGCACACTCAGCTAACATGACAGTGGCAATTACATTCCCCATGATTCGTGACCTTATGAGGTAGCTCTCTCAGGAAAGTGGAATGAAAAAAGAATTTAGACAGGAATCACCAGACTGCATATGCCATCAATAAAATTCCAGAAGGGCAACTCATTGACAATTGAGAAAACTAAAATTGAGGCAATTGCCCACCAATTTAAGAAATTAGTATCAAGTGACTTCTTACAACTACAGGTCTTACCTGATGCTTTTCGAAGCTTGCTATTGGAAAATAATTATGCAATGACGTTTAGAATCTTTAATAAAGTCATGTGTATGTGTTTAAAATTCTAATGATAGAGCTACAAATTAAATATGTTCCCTTGGTATCACATATATTATAGTACAAAACAGTTCATTTAGAGAACATAGTAAAAATTCTTCATTTGGTTCTAATAAAGGTAAGCTCACTGAGTACACTGTTTTTCCCCAAGTTATGCATACTTCTAACACTTCCACAGCCCCTCTCAGGAGTAGGTGTCCTCAATGAGAGACTCGTTTTATCCTCATTGTGTCTTTTCCCTACCTGTGGGTGGAAAAGACATTCACTCTACCATTGAATCATCCAAGAGAGCATTGTCTGAAGTGTATTGCACGGAACCCTAGTGCCTCAGGTTATTAACAGGTATTTTATTTACACCCATATGCACACATACAGAAAGAAGTATGGTCAAATAATCTCAAGAAATGCTGGATCGAATGCAGTTAAACAAGATTGTTTTTTCTTGCAGGACTTCTCAGAGAATCTAATATGCTAATGTGTATTGTGAGTCTCCACAAACAGAATATAATCAGCCTTGTTGATTAAGATTATGTAATCTTTCTGTCACAAAGCATCAATTAGGACTAATGTGCCGTGGAAACACTTCAGCAAATGATGCTCTAAAGTCTTCTTCAAGAAGATACTGTTCCATAACGTCAGATAAAAATCTCACACAAAAATATTGAAAGCTAGCCAGGAGGCACAGGAAGTAAAGGGAAGCAGGAAAGCATGATCGAAGCTGAAAGTAAGTAAGGACAAATTAGAAATATCAATAACCATTTATTTAGTCCCTCTTACCTTCTCAGAATTTTGTGTATTCTCCTAATCAGTACTTTCAAAGTGGTGTCGCTTTGGTGTAACTCTTATCTCTATTTTAAAGACAAGGAAACTGGGGCTCAGAAAGATGAGGTGAATTGCCCAAGATCACAGTTTGCATGTGGCAGACCTGAAAATCAAAACTACGTGTGTCTTGACTCTAGTATGCTTTCTCTATGATACAATGGCTACTAGAAAAAAAATAGAAGTCTGAATAAAGTAGTAAATAGGGGTAAATAAGCAAAAGGAAAGACCACTGCCAAGAGATGTACTTCCCAGTCTATGGCCCTGTGAAAGGTTGATTTCTCAAGAACCATATGATTTCACTCATATGTGAGATATACAACTGAAAGCAACAAATGAACAAGACAAAAACTCACAGACACAGACAGCAGTTTCGTGGTTACCAGAGGAAATGGAGGAGGGAGAGGTAGAAAAGGGTAAAGGGGGTCAAGTATATGGTGATGGAAGGAGATTTGATTTGGGGTGGTGACCACACAATGCAGAATACATATGACGTACTGTTGAATTGTAATGAAGATATAAGGATGAACAGGCTATTTTCAAAGGGTCTAACATAAATAATACTTAATTTCCAATATGCTCACACAGGTTAAATAGTAAATGTTAAAATTTTTATATTTGTTTTTTGTTGTTGTGTTGTTTTGGTTATATCAATTCAATCTGGTCATTTTAGTTATCTCAAGCTGTTCTAGTTTTACTAGTTGAAAAGCATTGTGAGAGCCACAAATACATGAGAAATTTTTTTTAAAATTGGACAATGAGCAAATTATACCATAAGTGAGTTTTGCACAAGAAATTCTCCTAAACTGGAGTAAAAAAGAAGAGAACCATTGTAAACACCTATAATAATATTTGAAAGATGAAACTTGTTCCTTCCACAAGTTAGACTCACCCCGAAGAAGAGATTCTCACCTGACATTGAAAGGCCGGACAATGGATCCCATTTTCCTCATTAGCCTCTTGAAAAGTCTCAGTATCTACCTCAGTGATGGTGAGTGCCGATAACCTTTTATAGGGAACTTTTCACGGAGTAAGACAGAAATGCTATACCTGCTAACTCACAGACCATGTCCCCTTCATACTACCACCCCAATCTCTCTACTGTACTGCCTGAGCCATCATGATCTCCCCTAAGGACAGGACAAGGAAAGCTATAATCCCATACTTAAGGAATGTCACTTAAAAGAAAATTGGCATGAATGCCTGACCAGCACTTGTGTACATAAACCATCAGCAGATGGAGCCCTTTGCTAACTCAACTATCGTTTTGTGCTTGGCTTCCATGGCCTGTAATAGCTGCATTCTTGATTTTTGTGGCTGATACAGAATCCCTATTATCAGTAGGATTAGATTATTATTGTAGTTTGTATGGAAGCATCCAGGAACTGTATTTCTACAACTGAATGCTAGGAAAATTAAGATGAGTTTTCTTAGTATTGGAGACAATATTTGATGCATTACCCTTGTATTGTCCTCAGATGTGTGAATATGGTGCTTTAATTTATTCGTTTCATGAATATTAAGACCTGCATGTGTTGCAAGAAATATCATATGTTTGATCTCTATAAATCAATCTAATATCAATTTGGTGCCCCATATCATCAGGCTGGAGGGAAATTCAGTAATAAGTAGGAATTCCTCAACAGCCAGATCAGAGTCATTCCAGGGCTTATGCAGTTTCAAAGGAAGAGAAGACATGTAGGGAAGAGTGTACCTCTGGTCAGTGGTCATCTGTTGGGCCAGGTTACCAAGATGTGTCTTACAGAGTCCTTCTCTGCTGCTTCTCAACCAGGTGTGGGATAGACAAATCATCTGTGAGACTGAAAACTTCCCAAAGCCCAAATGGTCTTGTTTTCCCAGAAGAAGCAGCATGTAGCCATCCTTCTCTGGGGTGTTGCAGGAAGCACAGCCAAATTTCCTGCTTCTCTGGCAAGCACAGGTCTCTCTCTTCTCAGTCTGGAGAATCTCATTTTTAAGTCAGATAAAATGTTTCTCTCTTCCTATTTTCCATCAACCTCTGCTATATACATTGTTATCACCGAGAGAGCTGTAAAAAAATATCGACTCCTGGTTCCCACCTCCAGCCATATTGACCTAAGTGGTGAGCAGTGTGGCTGGGACAGAGAGGTATTTTTAAACTTCCCAGGTAATTCTAATGTGCAGCCGAGATGGAGGACTATCCTGTCTCTTGTGATATTTCAGTTAAGGGCTCCCTCTCCTCTCAGTGGTCTTGGCATTGGAAACACAAGCCAAACAGGAAAGCGCCTTTTCTTCTCTCCACCCTGAAAGTATGCTACAGCCCGCTTGAATGGACAGAAAGGAAACACTAGGAATAAAAAGTTATCAACTTTACTCAACCTTGTGAACTACATGCAATCCGGCATACAAAGATGGAAAAGACACCATTCTTTCCACAAACCAATTTGAGTTCTCACTTGAATCTGAGGGCACATTTCTGTTCAAGTGTTTTCTATCTTTGTGTGTCAAAAGGATATATTATAAGTGCTAAACAACAAGCTTATAATATTCTATCCAAAATAAGATTTTAATTCTATGAATCTTTTGAAGTAGTTTTTAAATATTTGTGTTTAAATATTTTTCTTATTTGTAATGAAAGATGCTGTCTGTACAATTCAAATAATAAACTATGTAGGTCAGAAATTCTGACCAGCAAAACTCTAATTCAGATATAAATAAAACAGACAAAATCACTTAATAGCTTTGTGTTGCAAAGTTAAAATTCTCTATAATTTGGAACATAGGAAAGTATAATTCTTCAGTCACAAAATATGTTGGTCAAGCACTAACTTCTAGAGAAGTTGCTTTATTAAGTATTTTTTCCATTTTAATCTATGATACAGTTACATATAATTCTGTCATATTTGAGGGAGTGGCAACTTCATAGCAGAGTATACTTCACTTGTCTATGGCTCTGAACATTAAATATGGCTTCCAATTTGTATATGCCATTCTTTATATTTTTGTTTGTAATATTTTTTAGATTTATTTAATTGAATTTTAATTTAATTTATATAATTGAAAAAAGTATAGGCTATCTAAAGTGATAATTTGATAAACATATACATTGTGAAAGGACTTTCCCCATCAAGTTAATTAACACGTCAATACCTCCCTTTCTTTTTTTTTTTTTTTTTTTGGTGAGAACATTTAAGTTCTACTCTCTTAGCCAATTTCAATAATACAACACAGTCACCATGTTATTCATTAGATCCTCAGAACTTATTTATCTGAGAGCTGAAAGTTTGCACTCTTTTATCCACCTCTTCCTACTTCTCCTCCCCCAACCCAGCCCCTGGAAATCACTTTTCTGCTCTGATTCCATGAGTTCAACTCTTTTTTTCTTTGTTTGTTTTTTAGATCTACATATAATTGATACTATGCAGTATTTCTTTCTCTATTTGGTTTATTTCACTTAGCATAATGCCTTCCAAGTTCTTCCATTCTGTGAACATAGAATATCTTTTCATTTATTTGTGTTTCTAATTTCTTTCAAAAAAAAAAATAGGGAGAATAAAGAAGAAGGGAGAAAGGTTTCTGTTTGTACTCCAACAAATTCAACTTATTCAACAAACCAGTTATGTTAAGTATGAGAACCTGAGATTGAGAAATATAAAATATTTGACATTTTACCTTCACAAGAAGCCATTGGTGTACATGAAATGCAAAGCATTGAGCTAAAATATTTATTGCTAACTGAAAACAATACTTACAGGCTCCTGTATGCATATAATGATTAAGTAGATGAAAAATATGGCATTTCAAATAAATGGAAAAAAGGTTAATTTTTTAATGAAAGATTTGAGTCAGTTGGCCATCAATCCTGAATCTAAACATGAGGAAATAACAAACAAACCCAAACCGAACAGCATGGAAGACAAAGACTGAGGAACTGCTCCAGATTAAAGAGGAATAAAGAGCTATAAGTAAATGAAACATGTGATCCTGGTAGGGATCCTAAACCAGAACAGTTTTTATTTTATTGTGAAAGACATAAGTGAGACAAATGTCAAGATTAGAATAACACCTACAGAATAAATGATAGCATTGTATCAATATTAGTTTCCTGATTTTGATAATTGTATTATGGTTATACAAGATACTGTTCTTGCTTTTAGAAAATACACATGAAAGTATTTTAAGGGTAAAGGAGTTTTAATATTATAATTTACTCTCAAAATGATTCAGAAAAATGTGTACATATGTGTATATGTGTATGTATGTATGTCATGATAGTTTTTGTAATATTGTTGTAGTCACAAAAATATAAATATTTCACAATCTCCATCTTTCTAGCATGGCTGAGTTCTGACAATGTCCTGCTGACCTATATACATGACCCTTGATTTCCCAACTCAAACATTCAATTAAGCTTGGATATTCCTTCCTCAAATAGAATAAAGGGATAAACAGAATAAAAACCCAAAGGACAGTAGATCTATAACCTTAAGAAGAAGAGATAATTCCCTACTCCTTAAAGGTGAGCTATGTAAAGAGTCTTCCTTCCACAGATTATAGTATGGAATACATTCATATTTACCCATGTTAGCAAATATCCCTCACCAAAAAAAAAAAAAAGTTGAAGAGGACTCATTATGAATCACAGAAGATTAAAGATGAAATGGCACCTCTATCCTCCCCCTTTAATTTTTGATATCCAGGGCAAGAAATCCTTGTTACTGAACTCAAGGGGTTCGTTTTGCCTGCACAAGACAAAGCCAAAAGAGACAGGAAAAGGACTTTGCAGCAAGGAAAGTAGAGGTTAATTTAAGGAAATGGTGTCAAGCCCGGAGACACAGTTGAGCTAGCACTCAAAGACCTGGCTCCCCGATGTCCTCTAGGGATAGGTTATATAGGGGAAAACTCATTAATAGCTAAGGGAGTTTGGGTCATGGGCTCTACTGATTGCTCGGGGCTCAGGTAGGAAACAGATGATCATTATATCAAGTCCTGATGAGAGTCATGGCATGTTTTATTTTGGTTTTAAGGGGTTGCTGGTAGGGCTGCTCTGCCTTCATGCATGCGGAGCTGCAAGATGTTATCTTTAGTTTGACCTAAAGTCTGTTTCTGTGGTCAACACACCTGAGGCTTTGTTCCTAAGACTCTTCGATGCTGACCTAAGGGCTTAATGATTAAAGGAGTGGTCTTGAAATGCTCAGAAGGATAAGGGAAGAAAAGAAGCATGTGAGCCCAAGGCCAGTTTGAATCAAAGAGAAAGAGGTGAGAAAAAAAATCAACAAGTGAAAATTTGCACAGTTATACCTTCAGAGCCCAGACATCTCTCCTCTTAGCTGGAAAAGAGCTGAGAGTTTGGGCGCAACTCCAAGGCATCACCTGCTGCAATAGTCTCCCCGGTATGAGAACTCAGTCCTTTTCTAGGGTTCCTCGTCCTTACCCACAGTCTATCAGAGCAGGGCCAGCTCCTTGCAGGTGCAACTCTCCAAGCTCCAGGTCAGGATGAAAGGTGACTTTGTATTGGTACATTGACTCCTAAGACCCACTCAGAAAAATAGGAGCTTGATTCATATTATTAGCTCAAATGCTTTATTTTACTTACAGAGGCAAAGTTTAAATAATACTAGCAATCAAAATATTTTATGTGACCAGGTGATGATGACCCATACAAAATGATCTCTGATTCATTTTTTAAAAAAACAACACATTCCAAACCAAGCAAATTCAGTGTGACTTTTAATTTTTATCCTAAAGTAAAAGATCTTTTTTACGAAAATTCCTCCTCTGTTACAATCAGTTTTCCAGAAGTCCCTTCCTTTGCTTGTGTTGTATCTATCACAAGTATCCCAGTTCTGAATAGTTTGCCTTTTATGTTCCAGAAATTCCCTCAATATTTCTTCTCTTCTGACATTTCTTCTCTTCCTCTGGTCATTGCTGCGATGGGCTTGTTTTAGTTGTATATTTCTGTCATTTCAAAGGTGATTTGGCGAGAGAAGAGGTAAGTGCAAATGCTAGCCATTGATTCAGAAATACATAGTTGAGTCTTATTTAGAGTGAGAACTCTGGCAGCAGTAAGAATTATGGCTGCAGTGTAAGACAGGAGGCTGGAAACAGTGGCTACCGTGATCATTCAGATGAGAAATGGTGAGAGCCAGAATTAGAATCACATCAATGGGATGGAAGGAAAGGAATATATTGATCCATGTTTTTGAGGAAGTTTACCACGTTAGTTGAAAAACAAAACATAACAGAAAACACAATCTGAGTTTCTCAGGCTTTCAGCCTCTGTAAGTCATATAAAGATCATGCAAAGAGTAATGTCTCAAATTTTGCTGGTTTCCCCACCTGCTCAAACAAGACCTTTGCCATGAGTAAAGTGCCCCTTCATTATCTGAGGAGTTGCCAAAGGGTGGCTCACCTGTGCTCACGATTTCTGCCAGACGCCACTGCTCCAGTGAACCCTGAAGTCCCCATATAACCACTGAGTGGTTTGAAATAATGCTCAAGCTATAATCAAACTGAAGCCATTGACAACTAGAGCTTTCTCGTAGGGCCAAGGCTAAAATCTCCTTTTTCTCAGAATGAATTCTCACCCAGGAAGAACTTCAGTTCTCATGTAAATAGATCTCTGGTATGATCATATCCATCACCACCACCACCACCCACGGTCCCCTCTGCATTTACATGGACATAGCTGAATTCCATTTGAATGCAAACTGTGATCTCCCTCCTTACCACCCCAAATATACCCAAGATAAACATTTTAAATAATATAATGAAGCAATATATTAAATTTTAAAAAATAACATAGACAACAATTAATATACATATTCACAGATAAGATTACTACAGTTAACGACAAACTGAAACTAATTGTAATTGAAGGTCTTTGAGATGATAGAGACCTAGAGTGATTAAGAGCAGGAGTTACAGGAAAATTAATCAGCAGGGAGAAAGCTATAGAGGCAGAACTATGTTCACCTGTCTAATGAATGTGTGCAAGGCACTATGCTGAGAACTGAGGACATACAAATAATTACGGTAGCTCTCTGCCCTCTGGTAGCTTAAAATCTAGCTTAGATAATAAGGTCTGTATAAAATCCTTACAATTGTTAAATGTGGCAAATGCTGTACTTGGCACATTTAACTGAGTGTTAATATTCAAACAGAGGAGGAGGTGACAGAAAGCTTTAGGGAGGCTGCGATGTGTGAGTTGGGGCTAGAGCAATGGGTAGCATCATGTCAGGCACAAATAGGAGAATGGGAATCCCAAGCAGAGGAAACAGCACAAGCAAGTCTGTAAGGTGTTATGCCTATGGCTCAGTCGGATCTGGAATGTTGTGAGAGATAGGACAAGAACACTGGAGCAGGCTCAGGCTGTGGAAGAACTCTAATCCCAGGACTTTGGACTTTATTCTGCATGCGATTGGGATTCACTGAAGAGCAAAACAGTGAAGTCTGAGCCACGTTCTTGTAAAAACAAAAATCAGAAAAAAGCGTATGGTATTTACTACAAGAGTAAATATAGATACAAAGATGCATTCGAAATCTAGTTTAGAAAGATGAAAGGCTTTAAAAGACAATGACAAATGGACAGGAGGGTATGAATATGAGATATGTTGCATAGTAGAATAAACCAAGAGGTAGCAATTGGTTGAGGTAACGGGTGAGAGACAGGGACAAATCAAAGAGGATGGCATGGTTTCCAGCTAGTTCATGAGGAGGTTCTGGTGCGAATAATTTCAGAGGAGAGGGAAGAAGATAATAAAGACTTACTGAGGTAGGTAATTGGGCAAGTAACAGTCAGAGACTCAAATCCTAGAAGGGGCTCCTCGACTGATACAAGCTTTAGAAACTCATGAATCCCCAAAGACCATGCAAATTTTTTACTGTGTTTTGTTTTATTTTTTGTTTGTGTTTTTCTTGGGGGGTTATGTTCTGTTCTTTGGAAAGAATACACACACACACACACACACACACATACACGTGCACACACACACACACACACACACACATACACGCACACTCTCAATCACATCTGGATTCCCTTCCTCCCAAAAAAAGTTTGGTTCTACCAGTCTAAAGGGACAGAGGCTTTGTGTTGAGGAGTGAGTGGTTCAAGGTAAATTTGAAAAGGTCAATGGACTGTGAAGGAACTTAAAAGCCAGATGTGAGGTCTTGCAAAAAAGATGGGAACTGGCATTTTTTGAAATTGAAGCAAGAAACAGTGAAAGTCAAGTTTTAGAAGGTTAATTTGAAATGGAATGCAGAATTGATTGAAGAAAAAGAAACCTTAAGTGGAAAGACCGGTTAAGAGGGCGCCGCAATAACCTAAGTAGTAATAAGAGGGCACTGGTGAAAATAGCGAAGGAAGAGCCTGGGGACAGCTAAGGAAGCCGTGCAAGGACTAAGCGAATGATTGAACGTGGGGTGAGGAGAAAGGGAAGTCTGGCCTTGGTGATTGCGGTGCTGTTAGCAGAAACACATATGGCAGGAAGAGATGGGTCTTAATGGAGAGATATGCTACATGTGCTCAGTTTGAAGCAGTATTGGGACATGCAAGCAGAAATGTCCAGAAAGTCACAGGAATTAAATAGTAGCCTCCAGGGAAAAGTTCAGAATTAGAGATTGAGATTCAAGCATCAACAATACTAATAAACCCCTGAACAAGCAGTCATGAGAAAATGATTATTAAGAAAAATAGACTCAACCTGGAATCAGAATAAAAAGGAAACCATCAGACACATATAAATAGAAATAAACTGACAGACTCCATCCAGACCTTGGTCCATGAACTTCCATTAAATAAAGAGAGCAATCTGGTGACCACTCAGCGCTGCCAACCTTATTTTAGAGAAGAAAATAATACATTTAAGGTATGGGAAGTGCTCAAAGGTATATTTTAAATTTTTTTTTTCAAGATCTTAGGGAGAGCTTCTGAGTTATACACATTTCCCTCAAGCTGGGCATACTCTGTCAATAATAACTGAAAGAGGGGAAATGAACAAAAGACAAGTTGGAAATGCTCACGTTTGCCCCTTCCCTCTCTGCTTTACCTTCTGCCAGGTGTCTGTCTTCCTCTTTGCGCAGTGTCCATCACAGCATCATTATTCACGCCCTCTGACACTCCACGATAGCTCCAGCTCCAGCCCAGCTGTCAGGAAACAAAAAACCCGTTTACACAGCACCTGAGAGGGAGAGCACTTCCGAACCCCCTGGAGAACACAGAGGCACAGAAGTCATTTCAAGCTGTGGCAGCCATAACCCACATTTACTAATAGAACTGGTACTGAACGAAAGCCAAACTTTCTTCATTCTTAGCCCATAGACGCTTTTTAAATGTCTGCTATGGCATCGAACAGTGAAAGAAGAGAGAGGGTAAACTCAGAGACTGAGAGAGAGTCCTTGGGGAAAAGAGGGGAAAACTACTTTTATCTTTCCTATGGCAGATAGAAGATGAAGAATCCTTATCCACTTCAGTGATCTTAGCTCTTTGGAGATTCTCTCAGGAGTAATTAGAAGCTTTGTTCATGTCTAACAATTTTGTACTCAGAGAGCTGCTTCCAGAGGAAGTGAACTGATCATTGTAAAGGAGCCAGGTTAACATTTTGAAACAAGTTTAAGTTGAAGAAGCCAGTTTGACAGGATGTCCTATTTAAATCGCAGGAAGAAATACAAGCTTTTGTTTTAGGCTAGTTTATTGTTTTCTATATAAAAAAATGCAGCAAGAGATTCTTTAAATTTTTTTGTAGATATGTAAATAAAACATGGATCAAGCCATGTTCTTTAGAAAGTGAATTTTGTATACTAAATGAAGTTACACTGGAAAAGAAACAAAAGACTGCTAATCCTAAGGTATTTTTGCTCACAGGTATTGTGTTATTATAAACCATATGCAAGTTTACATATATAAAAAACTTCACAGAAACACAAATTGCTGAAGTATTGTTGGGAGTAAATTCTATTTTAAATTCTTAACAAATGTCAGACTAATCTAGCATCCCACCAGTGGTGACCCTCTGCCCATTGAGAAGCACTGGAGAAACTTAGAGCCACGTAGAATAAAAGTACGAATGAAATAACAAAACCAGCCTGGTATTTGTCCTTGTATTAGCCAGGGTCCAATCAGGAAACAGAAACACATCAGATATTTTAGCAAGCAAGATTCAGCATAAAGAATAGTTAACCAGGTATTAGAGAACCAGAAATGTGAAAGCTACAACACTGAGGTGACACAGAGATGTAACTTCAAGGAACTGCTACCGCCTCTGGGGCAGGGGGAACAAAGGGGAGAGGTTGGAAACATTAAAACGCAGAAGCTTGAAGGAGGGACTCCACACAGCTGGCACCAGGATCTCTGAAGAGGGTGTGCAGCCTGGCTGACTGTCGTCTCTGAGGGAAGAGGGGTGTGTTGAAGCAGGTTCTGAAAGAACTCCTACTGCTGAAATCAAGGTCACTGCCGCTGTGGTGCTACTGACAGGAAGAGGAAGAAGCAAGTCCTAATGTTCAGACTCTTTTAGTGACCTCTTTAGACAGAGTGTAACAGAGATCCAGCTGGCAAAGAAGTTTGCAGGGACTGAGCCCCAGCATCACAAACCAAAGTATAGAAGAGCGAGATTAAAGCCCGGTGACGACAAATGAGCCCAGTCTTGTCCCACATTTGTAAAAGATCCTAATATGTATAACTTTATTTCCCCTGCTTATAGAAAGTTTCCAATGCACTTATATTATTTCACCAAAACATGTGCATCCTCCTAAGCAAAAATAGCACAAGAAGGAAATTAAAGGAAACTAAGACAATTAACCTTATCAGAAATAGAAGAGGGGTCTCAGAATTGGATTGGCTACAAAGAGCAACATTATGTTTTCATCTTTAGCATCTGCCCTAGACTCTTCAGTTTAACTCTGTGTCTAGGGTTAGGGAGAATTTAATATTTTAGATTTTAATTAGCATTTGGTTATTTATGAAAATTGGCTTTAAAGGTACCAAAAATGGGGTGTTGGTTTTCAAGAATGACCTTCTCCTCCATAGTTTTTTTACCCTGCTTACTAATGGAAAGAAATAAATGCTATCGACTAGGCTGCAGCCCTACCTAGTTAGTCCTACAGGTAGAATTTTTTTGTCACCCAAAAGGATACAAGTTCTAAAACCCTGACATGTTACCCCAAACTCATCTCACAAAAACTTACAATGAATAAAATCCATTTTTTAAAACTTCCTCTAATACATAATGTCATCAAAATATATTGCCAATATTTTAAATAAGAAGAAAAAAACAACAGGTACAACACAATCTCATTTGTTATACAAGTATGAATAGAAAGAAAAAAAAAAGCCAGAAGAAATTATACTAAAGTTTTGAGATTATGTTAATTTTTACTTTTATCTTTTATTTATATATTGCAAATAGCAATGTTATAATACAGCTATTTTTTGTGGAGGGCATCCTATGTACCAGATCTAGTGCTACCACTGACACCTCTGAGGTCTTAGTAGTACCACTTAAACTTGGAAAATAAGGAGAAGTTGGACCAGTAATTTGCCTTGGTTCTGTCAGCTGATGAGAACAGAAAGGACTCCCATTACTAGTGTGTCAGCCTCACAAGTCCCCCCACTTAATTACATGTGTTACTTTTGGAAGGAAAGGAAAAGAGCTATTTTTTAAGGGAATTATAGTGAACAAATACAACCCTTTAGTTAAATGCAATAGACTATATTTTCTCTATTAACATTGTTTAGTGAATATCTATTGATCCAGTATTATTAGATGTCCTACTGATTTATCATATCTGGCTTCTGTATATTACTATTGTCCAAAAAGTTAGACTGTATTAGATAGATTTACTTTATATTAAACTTATGATTAGAAGCTAATTTCAAAGCCAGTTAGCGCTACCAATTAAGCTGGTGGCTATTAAGAAATTTCT
>NW_006494614.1:1804091-1827660 GCF_000325575.1 Pteropus alecto
GATGCTGAGCAGCCTAAGTTATGGCAGAAGAAAGCTAAGGATCAAAAGATAAATCTTTCAAGCTAATCAATAATAATTTACTGGTACAAAAATAATTTCCCAACCCAGGATATTAAATTGATTACAATAACATCTATAACTTTCCCACTATCTCTCCTCTCAATTCGTCCATTTGTCTAAATTCTGTTGGGTTCATTGATTTTAACTTTAATCATTCACGTACTAACTTTTAACTTCTAACTCAATCAGAAGCACATAAATTTACGTTAATTTGTTTATATCAAAAAACATTGGTTTTTTCCCAGCTTTCTTCATTAATTCCTGTCTCGTTCAAGTTAATAACATTAATGTAAAATACATCTTTAGTTCTTTGCAGACATCAAATAGATTGGGGAAAAAGGCATCAAATTAGTATGCCTAAAGTACCACATATCCAGGTTTACAAAAATGAATAGAAGCAGTTTGAAAATGAGAAGAAAGCAATAACTAGAAAATGCAATTCTGAACATTTTCTGTGTTCATTCTCAATTGCAGTTGATAGAAATGAATACCATACCATACTTTAGCCCCAGTTAATGGATGAACCTGCTTTCATCTCACTTTTAGAGGGACGGTGGCTTCTTTTTCTGATCCACTAGTAATACAAAGATGTCTAACTACATTTTACTCCTTTACCTTCTCAAGAGCTTCAATAAAATGCTCCAGCAACTGGGGCCTCTTTGCAACATAAAGTATATGCTCTTTAAGGAATTGTTTAATAAACTCTTTGAAAATCTTGATTTACATTTAAAGAAAGGAACTAAGCCATAGTAAAATGTGTTAGCAGTAATCACTGCCCAGCGATTTGTGAGATGTGGTCTAACCTTTGTCTGTCACTGATTCATACCAGCTCTGAGGCTCCACTGCAGCTGTCCTATAGCTCACAGACTGAGTTGAGCTCTTACCCTTTTTGTAGATGGAAATGTGCTTCCCCGTTATGCTGATTCAGAGTGTTTATTAAATTTAACTCACATCATGGACTGCACAATAAATGTATAACTTTTGTTCTGGGATTGAGAAAAGGTGGAGAATTTAATTTAACAAATATTGCTATCTATTTTGTGTAGAGACTGTAGAGCGAGGATGCCATAGGATGTTGTAAAGAGAAATAAGACTTGCTTCCTGCCTTCAAAGGTTTAGTTAAGGAAACACACATGTGCATCTAAAATCTCAGCCAAATATGATCTATGAATGAATTACTAACAGAGAAAGAAGGACAAAGCTAGCTGACCATATTTCTGGGCAGGAAGCATTTAATAGAAGTAGAGAAGTAATAAAGTAGGGAAATTGAGTATAGAGGAAGGGATTCAAAGCAGAAACATCCATAGCAATAGCAGTGTAGCAAGAACTACTGGCAAGTTCAAGGACACGTGGGTAGTTCAGCTGAGCATAGAGGCATGAAGAGATAGAAATGAAGCTAAAGACAGAACTTTGGGGTAAAATAAAAAATGGTATAGATGATAGAGGCTCTGTTCATCCTTCTGGCGACCAAATCAAAGTTTCAAGAGAAACAAGGAGCAGCAGCAAGGAAAAATCGCCTGGGATCTTAATGAACAAGCCATACAACTAGGGAGAAGTCCAAGAAAGCACCCTGCAACAGCAGAAGGCAGGACGGGGCCAGGATGTCAGTCTCGAGCAGCTGAGTAAAACGGAGACTGCCGCAGCCACAGAAGCCTCTTAAAGGGGCCGCGTCTGCGAGTGGATTTTCGCAGTGAAGGACCTGCTCGCTCTGAGCACCAGTGCCAATTCGGCTGTGAGCACCAGGGACTTACAAGGGGACATTGTTGGAGTGAGGGCTAAGGAGAGATTCGCTTTGTACAGAAGTGCTGACGGTATCCATTGTTCCCTGTTGAGCCCTCCCCACCCTCCCAGTGTGCAGACACAGCACCACCATTGCCGTGAGGTCATCAGACTGGATAACAGAGGTCGCTTCGCCCAGAGGATTCCCTGAAACCCTGCCTCCCCCACTCGTGGCCCCACCCAAGCCACATCCAGAGTTACCCTCAGCGAGTCAGGTGCTCCTTGCTGAGCAGCGCCTAGACTCACACTGGAGGCAGCCTTGGTTTCTGGTGTCGCCTTTTGAGGCATCTATAAGCACAGCATCTGTGGATTGCTTACTGAATCTTAACAGGTGGCCTGGAGGGGCAGAGGCTTGAGCTAAATTTGGCCTGTAGCTGAACACCTCTCAGGACTGTGCCACTGGACACTTACTTCATGAATCCACACTAATAAGACCGGGAGACTTAGGAGCTTTGCTTAGTACATAGAAACAGTCATGGAAAGACAGCCAAAATGGGAACACAAAGAAGTAGAAACCATATGACAGAACAGAACAGAGATCCAGATATAATGGAGTCAAGTAATCTACCAGATGCAAAGTTCAAAACACTGGTTATAAAGATGCTCAATGAACTTTTGGTTAAATTCAGTGAGAACTTCAACAAAGAGATAAATAACATAAAAATGGAAATGGAAATTATAAAAGGGAACCAGTCTGAAATGAAGAACGCATTATCTGAGGTGCAAAGTATATTAAATGGAATAAACAAAGGAATAAACAGTGAATAAAGAAAAGTATCAAATGCCCAATCTAGGGGATGGGAAAGCCAAAAACACTTAATCAAAATGGCAAGAGATAAAATAATTTAAGGAGCATATGGGACACTATTAAGGGTCCAAATATCCATCTGATCGGTGTAACTAAAGAAAATCAAGATGTCAAACAGCTGTTTGAAGAAATAATGATGGAAAACTTCCCTAACTTGGTGAAGGAAATGGACATAAAACCCCAGGAAGCTCAGAGAATTCCAAAAATCAGGGATCCAAAGAGGCCCACACCAAGACACATCATAATTAAAATGCCAAAGGTTAACTACAAAGAAAGAATATTAAAAGCAGCAAGAGAAAAACAGATAATTACTTATAAGGGAAAACCCATAAGACTGGCAGCTGACTTCTCAAAAGAAATTATGTAGGACAGAAGGGCTTGGCAAAAAATATTCAACAGGATGAAGATCCAGGATCTACAACCAAGAATAATTCATCCCCCAAAGCTATCATTTAGAGTTGAAGGACAGATAAAGAGCTTTCCAGACAAAAATAAGCTAAAGGAATTTATCACCACCAAGCCTGTATTACAGGAAATGTTGGAAGGACTTCTTTAAGAAAAAAAAAAAAATGTATCAAAAACAGGAATAAAGAATGGTAACAACTACATTCCTAGCAATAAGTACCTCAAATGGAAAAGAATTAAGTGCTCCAACTAAAAGAGTGGATGAATGGAAAGGAAAACAAGACCCTACATATTGCCTATAAGAGACTCACTTCAGATTAAAAGACACAGACTAAAAAGAAGGGAATGGAAAAACATATTGCTTTGATGGACCTAGAAGGTATTTAAGTAAGACAGAGAAAGATAAACACTATGATTTCACTTACATGCGGAATCTAAGGAATAAAAAGAACAAACTAATCAAAAACAGACTCACAAATATAGTGTACAATTTGGTAATGGACAGAGGGGAGGAAAGTTTGGGGGCCTGGGAGAATGAGGTGAAGGGTTAAAGAAGTACAAATGAGTAGCTGATGGATGGACATGGGAATGGGGAGCACGGCATAGGGAATGCAATTAGAATGAATATGTTGGCAAGGTGAGGGTCAGGGGAGGGAGTGAGCAATTAGGGGGGACCATTTTACAAACTATATAGATGTCTAACCAATGTACTATATACTTGAAACTAATTAAAATAAATTTTTTAAATTCTAAAAAAAAAGAAAAAAGAAAAAAAAAGAACTTTGGCATACAGGAGCTCTGTTGAAATCTTAAGAGCACAAGTTTTTGAGCCTTGGTTCCCTTGTTTTTTAAATAAAGATAGTAATATTTACCAAATTAGCCTTTCTTAAGAATTAAAGGGAGCAATGTATGTGAAATCATTCTATAGCACCTTTATAAGATGTAATGTATGATTACAATTAGTCTACAGAGGACTTAAAAGTTGTGTGATGACAGAGATTGCAAACCAATGTTGTTTTGTTGTTTAGTTTTTTGGGAATTTTTATGGGGAGGGCAGTGGTAGGCACATGGTTTTTAAAATAAGAGCACTTCAAATAAAAATCTGTTTTCACCTTCTCTTGAATTATAGCAAGGTCTGATCTGCTGGCCCACAAACTCACATGGCAATAATGAGCTAAGCTAAAGTAGCAGCTGGTTTTTAGAGAGATCACGCACTCACCAATTTGCAATACAACATCCATTCCTTATTGACTTAACCCAGACCACTTCATTTACAGCACTGCCTCCATCATGGGGTTTGGTGACCCCTGTGCTAAGTAGTCACCAACTTAATGATGGTCCTATCTGCCCAGCCATCATCAGACATCATGGCATTCCCGGCCAGATCCTAATTCAATGATAACCAGCCTAGCAGTTACTGGGAGCGCCCTCCCCAATAGTGGTTGGAGTTTGTAATCTGCCTAAATCTAAGTGGCCAAATATTTCTGGAGATTCACACAATCATGCTGATTGTACTCACTTCAGATTTCTGACCACAAATCTCAAAAAGACTTGAAACTACCAGAAAATTCTACTGAATTTTCCTAGTAATTTGCTCTCCAGCTTTCTAATAACTTGATATTTATCCTGGTCTTTTTTAAATTGCCAACACTCTCCTAATTGCACCTTATCATCATCCTCACCCATTCCACCGTCTTTCTGTAGCTGAACCCATGTGATTGATTCTCCCCTCTGTTACAGCAGTAGTGTCTCTGCTCCTAAAATCAACACCCCCTCCTCCTGGTAGTACACAATTCCATCCCCTCCAGTGTGCTCAAAGACAGTGTTTCTTTATTTATTCCCTCTCTTTCCTGTATCATCAATCTCTTCCTATTGGATCATTCACATTGATATAATATCATTCTCTTTTAAAAAATAAATAAATAAATAAATAAATAAATAAATAAATAAATAAATAGCTGTCTCATTTGATTCCATGTACTCCCCAGTTATCATCCCATTTCTCTAGTCTATTCAAAACAAAACACTTCCAAAGAAGTTCCTCTGCCTCCTAAACCTCCCATTGTTTCCTCAATGTGCACCAATCAGGAAACACGGCTTTTGTCTCCAACATCCCAATGGAATGGCTTTAATTAACAACTGTCTTTATGATCTCATCTTGTTAATGCTGAATTCCTAGTATTCAACTGACTGGCTTCTCCCTAAGAGTTAACAGAATTGACCACTCCCTCTCTAGGCTTCTCTGCTACTTCATTAATTTGATGTGATGGTCCTCTCATTAATTGGCCACTCTTTCTCATCTCTTTTGCTGGAGTACTGGACCTCTAAATGGTGGAGGGCCCTAAGACTTGGTTCTCAAGCCACTTTTCTAGATATTTTTTAATTTAGTTTTATGGGTTCAGAGATCAGTATATGCTAATGATACTCAAATTTAAATCACCCTCCCCAGATATCTCTCCTGACCTGCAGACTTACATATTCAACTGCCTATTCAACACATCCTTTTGGATGCCCAACAGGTACCGAAAACTTACTGTGGATAAAACAGAAACACTGACTCTCCAACATCAAAATATAGGCACAGACCTAGATCTAGATTCGAATACAGATACAGATACAGATGTAAGTAAAGAAGTATACATAGATAAAGATATATCTACATATATACTCCCACTACCGAGCCTTCCCAATTTATTTATTAAACAAATATTTATTGAGCACCTACCATTTTCCAGAAGTGTTCTAGGTACTTAAGATACAAAACAAGAAGAGCTTGTGCTCTGATAAATGTCACCAACAATCACCCAGTTGATTTGGCCAAAAACAAGGATGCATAATTTCTCTTCTTCTCTCATACTGCATGCTCTTGTCAGCTCTAACCCCCCAAAAGCCCAAATCCAACCAAATCCTACCAACTCCCTTGCCACATCCTAAATCCAAGCCATCAGACTCTGCCATCTGGAGTTCTGTCATAACCAGTTTTCCTGAGTTCACTCTTCCTCTTACTCATCCACTATGCAGAAGCCCCAATGACCTTTCGAAAGCATAAATCAAATCATACTGCTCTCCTTTCTAAGCCCCCACAGGTTTTTCATTACCTCTAAGATAAAATACAAGCTCCTGACAATGCCCACAAAGTTCTGTATTATCTGGCCCCTGCTTCCTCAAATGACGCAACTTTGAGAGAGACTGAATAAATTATAACCACACGGTTAGTAAGTTGTAGAGCCAGGAAGTTTGACTCTAAAGTTGATGCTCCTTATGGCTATGCTATACTGTCTCCCTGAGTACCTTTTGCTTATTGGATGACACCCAACCCATGGAAAGACTCCATTATGTATGACTACCTGTCTTGGATAGCCTTCTATTGTGGTGCCCGTTTCTCTCTAGCCCTGAATTACATCCTTTTAGAACACAGCCCTCACCCCCATCTCCAGTTTCAACCAACTCTTTTTTCAAAGCTGCATCTGGCTGTTGTAACTTTCATAGCTAACTCAAATGGACCTGAATCTTAGACTCAGAGACTCAGATGCCAACCCACCTTATACTAATAATCACTTCTTTCTAGAAACTTCAGCTTCTTGTTTTGATGACTGGTTCTTTCTGTATTTGCCATTTGGATCCAAAGAATAAGAATCCAATAGTACACATTTTTCCCGGAGATCAAAACAGAGGTTGCTGACCAGCTATGGATTGGCTCCTGGATCACATGGAAATATGTAGATGCAAGAGAGTCTGGGAAATGTAGTCCCTGAATAGACAACCATTTTTCAGAGTCAATTCTAAATACGAATGAGAAGGATAACCTTTGGTGAAGAGCTGGCCATATCTGCCACACTCTATTGTTAGACATTTAGGTTTTTTCCAGCTTCTATCTTCATAGATTAAAAATAAATTAGAATTCTATGAATATAACACTCTTAATATTTTTATTTGAGGCAGTTTATTTATGCCAAAATAATTTGAGGAATAGACCACAGTTATTATAAACATTATATATAAAATATAAATATTATATTTAATATCTCACCTCAGCAACTGTTAAAAATTGAACATTCCCATTAGTTCATGTCATGACTTAATAACTTCAATCACAATTTGTTTTCCACAGGGTTATTTCTCATTTAACAATCCAGATGTTGCTTTTAAATAAACCACTTTTATTATCAATTAGTAAATGAGAAATGAGAGTTGCCATTCTGTGGGCCTTAAGATAACAAAACAGTTGAACCACTGATTCTAGTCAGATATATCAATTTGATATTTTTAAAGACTTGCCGAAGAACTGTCACATGATAAATGTTTTTTAACTTATTTTTATTATGTGATGCATAGTACCTATAGCACTACATAAATACTGTGCTTAAAAGACAAAAAAAATCAGTTTACTTTTGTTATTGTTTCTTTTGTCATTTATACCCACATGCTTATAATGGTAGTAGAAGAATCTTAATTATATCACATTTCAATAAATAATTTTAAGACTTTATAATAGTGACCTTTTAATAAGGTAAATATTTGTATTTTTCATTATTAGTTTCAAGTACACAGTAAATTGGTTAGACATTTACATAGTTTATAAAACAATCCCTCTAATTGCTCCTTCTCTCCTCTGGTTTTCTACCTAGCCAATATATTAATGCTAACTGCATTCCCTATGCTGTGCTCCCCAACGCTGTGACCATATATCAACTACTGATTTGTACTTCTTTAACCCTTCACCCCATTCTCCCAGCTCCCCAACCCCACATCCCCTCTGTCTGTCACCAAATTTTCTTCTAAATATTTGTATTCTTGAAGGAAGTTTCCTGAATAACAAGACTATTGATCTAACTATAGTAACTCTGATCTTCCACATTGTTTGCTGACTAAAGTTGTTTTAAGTTGTACGTCATGGAAGAGGTAATATCAGTTCTTAAAAATCACTTTGCAGTTAATTTTGCCTACTTGTAAAAAGAACCAGGTAAAAGCACTTGATCTTTAAATTTGACAATTGCATTTAAATTCATGCAATACTTAACCCAGAAACGATTGCTAGAGTTTCCTTTAGAGAATAGATTATTCTACCTTTTATTCCAAAGAAAGTGAAAATTATTTCTGGATGACTTAACAAATGCAATCAGAATATTTCATGCTGAACTACCTGATTCAGATGCATAACTTATAATTTATATAAAGCTGCATCAATTATCCTTGATATTTGGCCAAATATCTGCTTTTTGTCTTCAGCTTTGGCTTCAGGCTTTGGTAGTTTGAAGAGCCAAATGCCCACCTGAGCATCATTTCAGTTATCCCTGAATTTGTGCCTGGTCAACAATCACAAGATGACATAGGTTAATATAGCTAGTCATCACAACAACATCAGTAATAGCTACAAGGCATGTCATTCTAATTTATCATTATTATTCGTATATTTACTTTCAAATATAGATAAACCTTTTAAATATAAATTAAACTGACAATCTCTTTATATGCTTTATATGTTGAAATTCTATCAAGTTGCTTTAAAAATGTATATTACAGCAAAAATAGAATTCCTCAGTAATTAATGATAATTTAGTAAGCTTTAAATTTTATGTTTAAAAATAATTTTAAATGTTCAAATATCAAACTTGATAAGGAAATTGATTTATAATTCATGTGTTTTTAAAAGTTCGTTAACTAAATAATTTAGTAAGAATGTTACATCTTTTCTGAGCCAATGAATATTCATAAAACTTAAATAATAATGAATGAAGAGTAGATATAAAATATAATCTAGTTGGTACATAAACATGAATAACATGGGACAAATTTTAAGAAAAATATTTACTTTATACTTTTTAAAACGTCATTTAGGTCATGAGTCTTTTAACAAAAAGGGCTTTTTAGAATTCTTCCCAACCTGTAAGAACACAGAGACAAATGAGATTGAAAAATTATTTCTTCTCTTCTACCGGCCTCATTGGGATGTTAGAGACTATTTAATAGTACAAAAAAAGAAATATGCAGGAGCGATCTAGCAGTGGAGAAAGGACGATCTCGTATGTTAACCTCAAATTTAATAATTTTTAATTACTAAAGCTTTTAATAATAAAATTTTAACTGCAAGTACATATATTATAAAATTCTAGAATACTTTTGTATCCCAGAAATTCATTCTGTTTGACTTCAACCAAATATTCTTTCCACACTCAGCTGTTGAACATTGTGGATCTAAACAACTACCTGTGCCAAGTATGTCATCATTCCCCTGAACACACTCTATTTCTGATTTTGAAATTATGGTAACTGTGACCAGAGAGTAAAGGAGAGGCTAAAGCTGAATTGGAAATTTTTCAGGTTCATTTTCATTATCTAGGAAAAATATAATACTGCTATTTGTATACTCTGAAGTTTCAACAGGCGCAGAAATACAACAGATACTTTCTCCCAGAAATTTGTTGGAGATAAGTATGCTTTGATAAGACAAAATGCAATAAATATTTCTTAAACCTTCATGCCTTAAACAAGGGGTTCCCAAACCCCAGGCTGCAGACCAGTACTGGTCTGTGTCACACAGCAGGAGGTGAGCAACAAGCAAGCTAAGCTTTTTTTTTTTTTTGCAGCCACTTCCCGGTGTAGCATCACCACCTCAGCTCCACTTCAGATCATCAGGCATTAGATTCTCATAGGAACACCAGTCTCTGGTGCCAAAAATGCTGGGGATCTCTGCCCTAAGCAACTATGAAAACACACAAAATATCTGAAGGAATGGTTTTCAGACATCGGACAACAGGTGGTACAGAACAGTGGTCCCAGAAAGAAGTGAAACATGAGGCAAGTGGAACAACCATCACAGCTCACCCATGGAAACTCGCCTGGGGAGAGTTTCCAAATGGCAGCTCAGGGGCGGGACTTCCAAACAGCCCCAAATTCTCCCTGAGCTGATGGGACAAAGTTTAGAATTCAGAGAGTAATTTACCAGAAAAGAAAGAGCTCCAGAGATCTGCAGAGGGTTCCCCGGAATCTTCAGCTGACTACTGATCAGTGTACATGTGTGAGGAAATTCTCAGAAGCCAAGAAACAATCACTGGGAAGGAGGAGGCAGAACAATTCCCTGAGCTTACACTGGGCCAGAAGTATATCTTGTGCCTCTCAGCCAGAATGGGCATCAATAGTGGAGTCCTCCAACAGGTATTATCCAAGTAGTGGGACAAATTAGCGCTCTACTAAGGACTATTCTGGAACAGGCTAATAAACCTTAAATGCCAGCATCTAAAGAATGCAATTGTTTCTAAGTAATTTAATAGGTTCTCAGAACAAATTCAAAACATATTTAAAGTCATGCAAAAAACTTCAGCACTCAAATACATAAAATTCACAATGGCTGATATGCAATCGAAATTACCAACTCGTATGCAAAATCATTCAGATCTAATAAAGTGACCATGGATATCATTAGGTCCTAAAGAAAGACTATTCAGAAAATTACTCAAGGAAATAAATTAGATCAGAGATCACATTTGAGGCAAAAGGAAGTCATTGGGAGCAAATTGTTCTTTCTTGGTACTTGTAACCTGGGCAGGAAAGAAAAGAGTAGGAGAGATTTAGCTGTGCCTCAGAAGAAGGGACAGATGACCAATCTTCTCAGGATGAATCATAAAATTTCCTGGTGGTACTGAATTAAGAAATGATGGCAGTGGTTCCATAGTTAACTGACTGACAATAAACAGGAAGAGACAGAAAAAGAGAAGAAAATGTCAATAAACGCATTGGGAAAACTGATTGATTTGAGGGATTGGAAGTTAAAATTGAGAGCGCTGTTTCTCCCAGCACAGTTTACATGGTCCACTCAGCATGCCTGCATCTGTTTCTTGGTTCTGCTCCTTTTTTCTTGGTTTTACAGAGAATCTCAAGGGCAGGGAGCTCAGGGTTTCTGTTCCAGACAGAGACATTCAGTAGCTAATTTAGAAGAAGAGCCTTTGAGAGAGGAGTTAATGGGAAAGGAGTGGAGGAGTCAGGACATAACAGATGCTTCACTCTCGTTACAATTTTCCTCTTACAAATATAGAAATTTCCAGACTCCGGAAGAGAGGACTCTTGCAGTATATCGACAACTCAACAATGTCTTTATGGACTCCCTTGAATAGAATACTTTTATGTGTGGGTAACAATTTTTAAGAGCTCATAACATCTGTGACTGACTGCTAAAAATATACAATATTCAGCTTTCCTCCCTGTTTTTTTCATTTCATTTTTAAAAAATATATTTTCTAAAAGAAGTAGCTTAAACTCTCTGTAAGACTTTGATGAAGAAGCTTTTCCATTCACATTCAGCCTAGTTCTGCTTTCATGTACTACCAGTGTGACACAGGAAGAAAAACTTATTATTAAATCCAAAAGGTTATTCTATCTGTGAAATATTTTTAAGAGGATGCTGTTTGTCCTTCAGAATGTTTAGTACAGATAGACATAACAAGTGAGCTGGATGGTGAGACAAAATAGATTCAACTGAAACAGTAATATTTTATATCAAATTGGTCATAAAGTGTTTTTTAAAAGTCTCTTCAAAGATGGGATAACAGGACTAGATGAAAAGATTGATAAACTTCAGTGGTGTGTTCTGCTGGGGAATTTTGTCTAGCAGATATGCCAAAAGTCATTGTCCAAAGTGTTGTATCACCCCGTTCATTTTTGAGGACAGAAAATTGTTTCTCTGATTTTTTCTATCCTTGCTTCCTATTTATGTTATATTAGCATCTAAAACTTCAATTTCTGTTGCTTTTGTCTTATATCATCTGCAATTGTAGAATGAAAGTAATTATCGCTCCCTGAGGCACAGTTATTTGCTAACATTTTATGGTAGTTTCGTATAGTTCAAGTAATAAATCCTTCACTAAAATTATCAAACCTTATCTTCCCAGCTATTTGAAGTGATTTCTCCTCAAATGCATAATATTTAGCTATGACAACACCCGTAAAATGAAACAAGAAGGGGCAGGTTGTCCTTTCGGCAACACATAGAGTGGTTGATTGGAGCATGAATTAGTCTATTATTTTGCTCTTTGTTCTTATACCAACAGTGATGGGGCTACAGAGAAACTTTTGCTCTTATGGGGGTTTACTGAGGAATTGAGCAGTACTGTGACATTATATAAGGAACAGCCCACGGAACTTGCATCTTATAGGGCTGTTTAATTCAATTTTTTATTTACTGAATTCCTGCACTATGCCTGGTCTAGGGAAACAGATAGGTTAGGTGGATATAGTCCCCGCCCTCAGGAGGTTGTCAGTCTTACAGGCTGGACATTGATTAAGGAAATAATTACAATACATGTAAAATTATAAAATTATAATTTTATAGTATACATATATATTATGAATTACAAGATCAAAGCCAGGAGAGATAAGAGGCATATGACACCACCTGAGAGAGGGGTAGCATCTCAGAAAAGATTAAGCTGAGCTTTGAGAATAAAAAGAGAAGTCGCAAAATTGATAAGTGTGGAGGAGGCTGGAATTCCAGGCAAAGAACGATATGTAAAAGCCCAAAAGTGTGAAAGAGTTCAGCCTGTACGGGGGTTACAAATGCTCACATTGTTGATGAGACTAAGAATGGGGTTGCCCAGAAGAAGTGAGGTGAGAAGAGAATGAAAGAATATTGGCTTGTTAAAGTACAAATTAGTAGTTGATAGATGGTCATGGGGATGTGGAGCATGGCACAGGGAATGTAGTCAGCAGTAATGTAATGGCTAAGTGGAGAGCTGAGGGAAGATGGAGTAATCAGGGGGATCATTTCACAAACTATATAAATGTCTAACCAATGTACTGTATACTTGAAATAATAAAATAAAACGTGAAACAAAAACCACACTAAACACCAAAGAAACAAACAATAGAAACTTCTTTAGACCCTACAGATATCTCCTCACTCTCCGGTAAGTCCGTTCCCACAATGAGATACCATCTCACACTTGTTAGAATAGCTATAATCAACAGGGCAATTAATAACAAGTGTTGGAGAGGATGCAGAGAAAAAGGAACCCTCATACGCTGCTGGTGGGACTGCAAATTAGTACAGCCACTATAAAAAACAGTATGGAGATTTCTCAAAAAACTAAGAATTGATCTATCACATAATCCAATAATCCCTCTACTGGGTATTTACTTGAAAACTCATATCTGAAAAGATATTCGCACACCAATGTTCATAGCAGCATTATTCACGGTGGCCAGGACATGGAAGCAACCAAAGTGTCCTACAATAGATGATTGGATTAAGAAGCTGTGGTATATTTATACAATGAAATATTACTCAACCTTAAGAAGAGATGAAATACTGCCATTTGCAACAACATGGATGGACCTCGAGATAATCATGCTAAGCAAAATAAGCCAGAGAGAAAAAGTTGAAAACTACATGATGTCACTTATATGTGGCATATAAACCTAAAAGCAACAAACAGGACAAACAGAGATTCATAGACATGGACAATAGACCAGCGGTTACCAGAGGGTAGTGGGGAGAGGGAAGTAAATGGGGTACAAGGGGTCAAATATGTGGTGACAGAAAGAAATCCAACTATGGGAGGTAAACACACAATGTAAATATATATATTCCTTACTGTTAAATTGTACTGGATTTTGTTAACCAATGTTACCATAAAAAATTAAATAATTAAAAAATAAATTGAAAAAAAAGAAAGAAAATAAAAGGTCTGGAAAACCTAATCATGAAAGGCTTGACTAACAAGATGAAGAATTTGCTTTCATCAGAAAAGTTATGAGACAACACTAAGGATTTTATACAAGGGAGTAACAAGATTGGATTTGCATTTTGGAGACCATTCTAGCAACAGTATGGAGGAAGAACTGGATCCCAGGCCAGACTAGAGTTAGTTGGGGGCTGAATGAAATAACTCAGGAGAGAGGCAGAGTGCCTGAACTAAAGCAAGTAGGAAAAAAAAAGGAAAGGGGGGGATAAAGAGATCTTTAAGGGTTAGAATCAAAATTATTTGGTGATTGATTGGACATTGGAATTAGAGAAGTGAATCAATGTTGATGTCCAGGTTTCCAGCTCGGGTTACTGTGCTGGGAGGGTGGTACCACCCAAAGGTTGAGAACAGACATATTCCATTACGCTGCACACTGGGACAAACAGGTGAGAATGCTCATTTAGCAGTGGATATAGGGTTCTAAACTTTAGAAAAGCTATCAGGGTTAAAATGTAAATCTGGAAGTCTATATTATAGGAAAGAATTAAATATATTGAGAGTAGTAAAGGCATGTAGGGAGAGGGCTTAGGATAAAAAGAGATTGTCAATGACAACTCCCTAAGAACCTCAACATTAGAAGATGTAAACAAAGGAAAAGGCACCATCTAAAACAGAGGCTTAGCTTGTAATTATGTATTTCATTAGGCAGCATATAATAAAATTGTATGCATAAATATGCACATTTTGCATGTATGCATATTTGTGAAATTATACACAAATTGTGTAATTAAATTCTCAAAATAGGATATTCGATCTCCCCCAAAAATTAAATGCTGCCCGTCTAAGAAAATTAACTCATAAGAGGAGGATCAGGAGAGAGTAATAAGTGTCATGGTAGTCAGTAAAATTCAACTTTTTTCCCCTCAGAAAAGAATTTTAGGACATAATTAAACTGTGATTCCTCCAATGGAAGAACTTTAGAGCAAGATGATAGATAACAAGAGAAGAGAGAAGGGGCACAGAAGTTTCCTACCATTGCAAACACTTTCTGTCTACCCTACTTCAAGTTCAGAAACAGTTAGAAAAGAGCAATGTGATTGCCCAGTATACACCTGGAGTAAGTCTTAACAAAATGGAAAATTCACGAACACAGGTTGGGTTGCCTTTACAAACGAAAAACATGACAGTATATTTTTTTGAACTAGAAAAATTTGCAGATGTTACAAAACTGACTAGATTACACTTGCTAACTCCCAATTCCATCCAATCCCTAAACTATCTAGTTCATTTTTTCCTTCTCAGGCCCTCCCTGGAGATCCCTTACATAACACAAACCATGCCCTCTCCTGGCTTCAGTCTCTCCAGCTTGGTTTTTTTTTTTTAACAGAGATCAAGAGAAAAAGCAAATTTTCTCCTTACATTTCATTTCATCTTCATTTTATCTGTGTAGTTTGATAAGAAAGAAGAAAATGACTGGTGTTTAGGATTTCACAAGGAGTAGCAGCTGGAGCAGGACAGGATTCAGGGGTTCAGGGGCTCATGGATCTATGCCTCAGCCATCTGTCCATCTATCTGTAACTATTTACCCTCCTCCCCAGATTACTTCTGAAATATTTCTTTCCTCATAGCACTCCTGCTAGAATATAAACTCTATGAAGAGAGAGATTTTTGTGTGTTTTGTTCACTGTGTATTCCCAGCCACTAGAATAGTACTATATAGTAGATGCTCAATAATGTATGTTGAATAAGTACATGAATAATTTTAGAACGTTATCTGAGGGAAATTTATCTCCAAGATAAATGGTAATTGCCATGGTAATATCTCGTAACCATGTATTTCTTTGTGTGCCTTGAAATTTCACTTTGTGCTCTTATCTTGCATGGAGTTTTTACCCCCATTCAGGTCTTTCTCGTAGACTTGAGGTCGCCTCAGCCTGGCCCACTGAGCTGCCCAGGCACAGATCAAGTTAGGTTAGGTTGTTGTATTATTACAGACAAAGCAATCTCAAAGGCTCTGCCCACAAGCAGCATAGGTGTCCTCATTTTGATTCAGATGCTTCTCTTTCCTACTGAAGCTACAGGCAGGGGTCTATAGGGGTCCATTTCTAACTGCAACTAAGTGATGTAATAAAATTACTTCAGCTCCAATTTTCCAGCTGGGAATGAGATCCAATTCTCAGCTCTATTAGCCCAAGAGTACTTGGATTGTGTCCGTCTCTCATCCTCCTCCTGTTCATATACTTGTATATGTACTTTATAATTTTTTAAAGTACATTTTTCAATTAGTCCTATGTCTCTGGAGTAGAATGGAGAGTATTATGCAATACACCATCTTGATTGGAAGTTACCATCATCTTTCAAAACTCAAAAAATTAAGGAAGCAGTGAATTTTCTTTTCTCTTTGAAATTCCTTAATGACAAATATCTACTTGTAATAATGTCCTTTCTGAGACGTAGACTTTTTTCCCCAGAAAAATCATAATTAGCAGATTGTTCTGATAGTGAGTTTTCTTTGCATCCCTGGAATTAACTGTATTGATTACTTATTTATGTGGCAAATACTCATAGTAACAGTACGTGCCAAGAATTTACAAAATTAACTCATCTAATGATTGTGGTAGATTGTTTTCGAAGCAGTCTACAACAACCCCTCTCGTCCCTGTATGTACATCCTTCTACAAGGTGATACTGTCATCTTTCTATTTTCCCATCCTTTGAAACTGGGTCACCTTTTAACTTGCTTTAACCAATAAAATACAGCCAGACATTGTGTGGCTTCCAAATCTAGACCTCCAGAGGTCTTGAACTTTCTGCTCTCACCCTCTTGCTCCTCTCTTAAGGATGAGTAACCACATCAATGGAGAGAATCAACCAATAGCCAGCACTAACTACCAGCCATGTGAGGAAGAACATCTTGGGCCACTCAGCCCCAGGCAAACCACCAGCAGCCACATGAACGACCACAACCAGACTAGCAAGAGAACTGCCCAGTTGATCCTGGCACAAATTGCCAACCCTCAAAATTATCAGCTTATTAGTGATTGCTGATTTAGAATTCTTGAATTTGGGGTGGTAAATTATAAAATATTAGATAACTGATATAATTCTTTACTACTATTTAAATACTACTGCATTCCATATGTCAATATTTTATTTAAAATTTTAGGACTATGTTCCTAAATAAAGTTGGCCCAGAGTTTCCTTGCTGTGGCATATCCTTGTTTAGTTTGATATTACAGTTTATTAAACTCATAAAATTAGCAATATCCAACTGTGCTATAAAATAGTTTAAATAGCATAGAATTATCTATTTCTTAAAGATTTTTTAGACCTTACCCATAAAATTATCTGGGCCTGATGGTTTCATTCACCATATATGTTTTTACTAAATTTGCAATTTATTTTCAATTTATCTTTTGCCTGTTAGTCTACTCATTTTATTAATATACATCTAACAATGTGGTTTTTCATTTTTAGCCTGTTGAAATACTGGAACTATGGATATTTTTTATTGCTACAGACAGTTTTTTAAAAAGTAAAGCTAAAGCTGTGACATTTCTCTTGTTATCAGTTGCCTTAATGTTGACTAAAAGAATTTAAGCAAATAACTTCATAGATAACAAGAGCTAAACGAGGTCTGTGGTATGCCATTTTAAAATCCACCAATAGATGGAGCTCTAATATTAAATCACGTAATCTTTTTTTTCAATAGTACCTCTTTTTGTTCCTTGAACTAATCTCAATTTGTATGTGAAAAAGAACAAACTATATATATTATAAAACCAAAATTGAAATCACAATTTATAACAATTTGTGAAAGTATGCTATCCATGTAGACATTAAAATGAAGTATTTAGAAAAATAAATACCTCGCAAAGAATTACTTACATGAATAAAAAGAAAACAAACCACCAAAACCTATTTTTATATTTAAGCACTTTAAAGGAAATAATTTAAATATGTAGAACTAGAAAAGTGGTTGAATAAATTATAATACATTCATACAGTAGAATAATATGAAGCTATTAAAAAGTACATATTTGAAGATTTTTTAATGATACAGGGAAATACTTAGGGAAAAAATAAAATACAAAATTAATTTTCCTTAGTTTTTATAAAAGTTACACACACACAATAAAAACCTGGAAAGATATCAACATGTTGACACTGATTGTCTCTGAATGATATTTCAGAGATGGGTTTCATCTTTTTGCACCTTTTTTATGTTCAAATTTTCTACAAGGAAACTGAAAGGCTTTTGTAATTAAAGGAAAATCTTATTTAGAATGTAAATGGCATTCTTGTTACGGAGTCATTTTTCATTAATAGTATATAAATATCAAATGAATGAATGATGTGAGCAATAAACTTCATACTTAAAATCCTGCCCTGGGATTTGTTTTGTCATGCCACTATAAAAATTCAAGCTTCATCATCTCCTCATTTCCACCTCAGTTTCAGGAATGTAAGGTGAACAATTTCTGCCAGTCTAATGTGATTATAATTAACAATAGTGTACTATATACTTGAAATTTGCTAAGAAGGTAAAGCTTAAGTATTCTCACCACACACACACAATATTAACTATATTAGATGATAGACATATTAATTAGCTTGATACATATGGAGACTTGGTGATTTCAAGTTTTTGAAAAGTAGAGAAAAATGAGGCAGAATGCAATGAAAAATGAAAAATGACAACATAGAGGAGATGGGAGCAGAGAGGAAAAGAGAATAAAAAAGAGCCTGGAGAATGACATTAGCAACATGGATGCATGAGAAGCTCCTTTCGTCTCTCCCTTTTCATCTACAGCTAGTGGGACATCCATAACTCAACAAGTTTCTCTGCTCAACACACCAGGACTCCAGATATATCCACACATCTGTACATCTGAAGGTGAGTGGTTTGGAGCACACAAAGGAGGCAGAACTGAGGAAATTGTGGAGGTGATACCCGCAATCCAGCTCCCTGGCCACCGCCTGCAGCCCAAGTAAACACAGTAGCAGCAATGTAGGTGTTCACAACTCCAGCCTCCACTCCACCCTAGCAGTGGTACCAGCACCCCAAATAAACCCAGTAGCAGCAGCGGAAGCAGCACACTCAACTCCAGCTCCTCTGCTGCAGTGGCCCCTGTGACCCTAGCATCCCCACCCATGTAGGCAGCACCTGGAAGCCGACAATCCCTAACAGGATGTGGTGTCAGAGACCTGGGCTTTTCTCCCATCCTTCCCAAGTCCACCCTCCCAACTGCAGGGGCAGTGCCCATGATCAAGATGCTCAACATCCCAGTGACCCCAGCAGCAAAACCCATGACCACAGCAACAGTGGCAGCAGCAAAAACCCCTGGAGACACAAGCAGTGATGAGGAGGGCACCAGTAGCATCTCTGGCAGAGGGGATGGAAGATGGAAAGTGCTGGCTCTCCATACGGCTAGTGCTTAGCTCAGGCAAGGGAAACCAAAATCTTATGCGATGGTGCCACCTACTGGAAAACCAAAAAATGCCTCTAATTACTAACTTCCTGAACTATCAGAATCAAAGTAAACAAAACTTAACCTAAATAAAAAAGGTGTTCACTACTTCAAATTCACTAGCAGAGCAACAACTCATCAAATACAATGAATATTTATGGCAACACAGTATTACAAAAAGAAAATGACAATTCTCCAGAAACCAAGCTTAATTTCACAGAAGACTGTGATCTAACTAATAGAGATTTCAAAAAACTGTCATGACAAAAACTCAACAAGCAACAAGAAAACTCAAAAAGGCAGTTCGATGAGCTCAGGAATAAAGTTAATGAACAGAAGATGTACTTTACTAAAGAAAAAAATGAAAAGAATCAGAAATTCTAGGGCTGAAGAACTCAATAAATGAGATAAAGAATGCTTTAGAAAGCATTGGAAATAGAGCCTATCATATGGGAGAGAGAATTAACAAGCTTAAAAACAGAAGTCTAGAAAAGATTTAGATGGCAGAGAGAACTAAGATTTTCCTTTAAATGAAGAAACTCTGCAAGAACTATCTGACGCCATTAGAAAAGGCAATATAAGAATAATGAGTATCCCAGAAAAAGAAGAGAGGAAGAAGGGAACAGAGAGCCTCTTAAAATAAGTAATAGCTGAAAACTTCCCAAACATGAGGAAGGAACTGAATATACAAGCCCACAAAGTTAATAGAACATCTAATTATCTCAGTGCAAAAAGACCTTCTCCCAGAAACATTTTATTAAAAGTGTCAAAAGTCAAGGATAAAGAAAGAATTTTAAAGGCATGAAGGAGAAACAGGGCAGTAAACTGCAAAGGAACACCATTAGGCTATCAGTAGATTTCTCCACAGAAGCTCTATAGGCAAGTAGAAAGTGGACTGCATATTCAAAATACTGAAAGTTGAAAACTGCCAGCCAAGAATACTCTATCCAGCAAAATTATCTTTCAGATATGAAGGAAAAACAAAGGCTTTCCCAGGCAAACAAAAGCTGAGGGGTTCACCATGACTAGACTGCCTTACAAGAGATGTTGAAAGGAGCTCTTCTACCTGAAATGAAAAGCCAAAAGTTCACAAAACTTTGAGTGCAGTGATAAATTGACAGAATCAGAAAACTGCAACTCTGTTTCAAAATAGGGTGTTAAACACTTAATGAAGCATAAAGGTTAAAGGGAAAAAAGCATTAAAAATAACTATAACTACTTCAATTTAGTAATAAATTCATGACACAAAAGGGGTAATCTGTGACAACAAAAACATAAGAGAGAAAAGAATGGAACCTATATAGGCAAATGAAGATAGGATGCTATCCACAATAAAAGGACTATTTTATATACAAGACATTTTATACAAACTTCATGGCAATCACAAAACAAAAATCCAGAGCAGAGACACAAAACATAAAAAAAAAGGAAACTGAGAAAAACATCATAGAAAACCATAAAACTAAAATAGCAGACATAAATACAAGGGAAGAAAAAGAATGGAGATATAGAGCAATTAGAAAACAAAAGACTAAATGGAAGTAGTAAGCCCTCATATAGCAATAATCACCCTATATTTTTGAACTCACCAATCAAAAGGCACATAGTAGCTGGGAGATTAAAAAACAAGACCCAACTATATGCTGCCTTCAGGAGATTCATCTTAGCTCAAAAGACAAGCATAGGCTCAAAGTGAAGGGGTGAATGATACTCCAAGCAAATGGTAGCCAAAAGAAAGTGGGTATAGTCAACTTAATCAGACAAAATAGACTTTAAACCAAAAAAAAGGTAACAAGGGACAAAAGTGGACATAATATAATGATAAAAGAGACAATCTATCAAAAAGACATAACAGTTATTAATGTTTACACACTCCAAATAGGAGTATCAAAATATATAAAGCAATTATTAATTATTAACAGACCTAAAGGGAAAAATCAACAGTAATGCAATAAAACGCAATAATAGTAGGAAGCTTTAACACCCTTTTATATCAATAAATAGATAATCCAGATAAAAAATTAGCAAGGGAACATTGGCTTTAAATGATACATTTAAACTTAATGTAAATCCAGATAAATTTAATAAATATATACAGAACATTCTACTCCAAAACAGCTAAATACATATTCTTCTCAAGTGCACATGAAATGTTTGCAAGGATAGAATTACTATACGTTGGGACACAAATAAAGTTTCAATAGTTTAAGAAGACTGAAATTATATCAAACATTTTTTCCAACCACAATGGTATGAAATTAGAAATCAACTGCAAGAAGAAAGCTGGAAAAATCACAAATATGTGCTATTAAAGAATATGATACTGAACAATTACCAAGTCAATGAAGAAATAAAAATAGACATCAAAAATGCATGAAGACAAATGAAAATAAAAATATGATATACCAAAATATATGGGATGCAGCAAAAGCAATGCTGAGTAGAAAGTTTATAGCAACACAGGCCTACCTCAAGAAACATGAAAAATTTCAAATAAACAATCCTTACACCTAAAGGAACTAGAAAAAGAACAAAGTTCAAAATTAATAGGAAAAAAATGAAATGATAAAAATCACAGCAGAAATAAATGAAATAGAGTCTAAAAGACAATAAAAAGGATCAATGAAACTAAAAGCTGGTTCTTCAAAAAGATAAACAAAATTTGCAAACCTTTAATTAAATTCACTAAGTAAAATGAAAGCTGAAATAAATAAAATCAGAAATGAAAGAGAAGTTACAACAAAAACCACTAAAATACAAAGTATCTTAAGAAATTAGTATAAACAACTATATGCAAACTGGATAAATTCTTAGACTCATACAACCTTCCAAGACTGAATCATAAAGAAATAGAGAATCTGAATAGACAGATCACTAGTAAAAAGGTTGAAACAGTAATCAAAAACCTCCCAAAGAACAAAAATCCAGGACCAAACAGCCTCACTGGTGAATTTTATCAAATATTCAAAATTTAATACCTATCCTTAAATTCTTTCAAAAAATTGAAAAAAGGAGATGTTTCTCAATTCACTTTATGAGGCTAAATTTATCCTGATACCAAAACCAGACAAGGACAACACAAAAGAAGAAAATTACAAGCCAATATTTCTGATGAACATAGATGCAAAAATCCTCAACAAAATATTAGAAACTGAATACAATTATTAAAAGGATCTTACACCACAATGAAGTGGGATTTATTCCAGAGATGCAAGGATGCTTCAATATTCACAAATCAATCAACATGATACACCACATTAACAAAATGAAGGATAAAAATCCTATGATCATCCCAGTAGATGTGGAGAAAGCATTTGACAAGATTCAACGTCTATTTATAATTTTTTTAATCTCAACAAAGTGGACATAGACAGAAATTACCTCAACATAATAAAGGCCCTATATGACAAATCACAGCTAGCATCATACTCAACAGTGAAAAACTGAAAGTTTTTCTTCTAAAATCAGGAACAAGACATGGATGTCTATTCTCACCACTTTTATTCAAAATAGTATTGGAAGTTCTAACCAGAGCAATTGGACAAAAAAAGAAATAACAGGCATTTAATTGCAAAGGAAGAAATAAAACAGTATTTGCAGATGACATGACTTTTATATACAGAAAACCCTAAACAGTCCACCAAAAACTATTCAGAATAATAAATTAATACAGGAAAGTTGCAGGGTAAAATACTAATATACAAAAATCTGTTGCATTTCTATATACTAATGACAAACTATTAGAAAGAGAAATTAAGAAAACAATCCCATTTATAATTGCAACAAAAAGAATAAAATGCTTAGGAATAAATTTAACCAAGAAGGGAAAAGACCTAAACAATGAAAACTGTAAGACACTGTTGAAAGAAATTGAAGACACAAAGAAATGGAGAGATATTCCATGCTCATGAACTGAAAAACTGATGCAGCCACTATGGCAAACAGTATGGAGATTCCTCAGAAAATTAAGAATAGATTCACCAAATGATTCAGCTGTTCCACTTTTCGGTATCTATCTGAAGAATACCAAAACACTAATTTAAAAAGATATATGCACCCTGATACATTGTTGGTGGGATTGCAAACTGGTACAGCCACTATAGAAAACAGTATGGAGTTTTCTCAAAAAATTAAAAATGGATATACCTTTTGCCCCAGCAATTGCACTTCTGGGTATTTATCTAAAGAAAACCAAAACAACAAAGATCTGTGTACTCCAATATTTATGGCAGCACAATGTACAATAGCCAAGATATGGAAGCAACTTAAATGCCTATCAACAGACAATTGGATAAAGAAATTATCATTCATATATACAATGGAATATTACTCAGCCATTAAAAAAAAAATGAAATCCTACCATTTGCAGT
>NW_006494614.1:1828415-1843101 GCF_000325575.1 Pteropus alecto
AAAGCATAGAGGTAAGAGCAAGAGCCCGAACATGAGTACATAATTTTAATTTGTTTCTACATTTTCCAAAATAATCCAAAATAATCCAAATAGTGAGTTTGTATTGAAAATAGAGTGGGGAAATATGAGAATAATAGGAGTTAGAAGGAAAAGAAATGAAGCGGGGAATCCAGAGTTTCTCAGCTGTTTTCATTTTAACCCCATGCTAGTCTATTTCCCATGCACATTTAGCAGGGAAATAGTTTTGAAATAGTCAGCTTTTGCAATGGAGGCCCTATCTCAGTTGTTCCCATTCTTTTGTGTTTGTGTGTGTTCCTGGAAAACTCTCAAATACCAGGGTTTTCATCTGCACACTTGAAAAAATGAATCTGCCCCACTGTGTTCACTGCAGACTCAGTCAACTGGCAGCAGGCAGAGGGAATTGTTTGAGTGTGAGTCTGCTACCTGACCTCACCGAGACCTGGGGCTCCTACATCCTCCTACTCATATCCCATTCCTGGCCCTGCACTTATGCTATAAAATCAGGAAGATAATGGATGCTAAGGTGTTCTTGGTTGAAGTAGTGCATTTTCCTTCCAGGTAACATGCTTGCATTTTAACAGAGACTTTTTAGACTGCCTGAGATTCTCTTAAAGCAATGGTTTTGCACAAGGCTAATTTTATCCCCAATAGACATTTAACAATGTCTGGAGACTTGGTTGTTCACACTGAAGAATGGGGAGATGCTGCTGGCATCTAGCCAGTGGAGGCCAAAGATACTGTGAAACACCCTGCAATGCACAGAACAGTTCCTACAACAAAGAATTACCCAGGCCAGATTGTCCACAGCTGTGAGACTAAGGATGTTTACCTTAAAGGAATGACTCAAACAGTGGAGATAGAAGACCTGTGTCAGGCAAGCAAAAAGAAATATTTGTAGGCAGTTGAGATTTATGGCATTCTTTATTTCACACTTATATAGGCCTATTGTAACCCCTGGCAACAATGGCACAGCATAGAATTTATCATTGTTGCTTTTTAGTATAAAAAAAGTAGACTTTGAATTACCCGAGCATACCCCAATGTCCCACCCTCTCACTGAATGAAGGAGTCATTGCAGACGTTAACGGTACAAACAGCACAGCTGCTTCAAAAAATGTTTTCCTCAGAAACACAGGGACACAAACCCTTTTGAATCACATCAGATTTAGACAGAGTACCAACACTGGCCTCTTGCTCCAGACTATTATCTGACTATTTTTCTGAGCTGCTATTTTTCTGAGCATGTGATTCAATTAACATTAAACCTGTCTGTGCCACAAAGAATATCATGACACAATTCTATTCTACAAACAGAAAAGGCAGCATATTCCCAAATCCTTGATATATCTGGCCCTAAAACTGGAAAATGATGTATTTTGCAAACATATTCACACTAAAACTGAGGACTGTAAGTCATTTTTTGACCCTGAACGGATGATGCACATTTACACTTCAAACCTGTGGCGAAAAACCTGACAGCACCATTTGATGTTTACATGAAAATGGACTTCAAAGACTGCACTGTGTGTTCCTGTTCATTCTGTGGGCACAGATTTCCAGCAGAACGCGATTATACCTCTGATTACCTATGCCCATTGTCATAACAGTTTCATCTAAAGCTTTTTTAGAATTTAATAATTGCCTTTTGTTGACCAGAATAATAGCACGGGGGGCCTGCAGCACACGTGCAGCAACTGTGCACTATATACACAAGTAAGTGGCCATGGTAATTGAAAAACAGATTCAATCCACTGGACTTTTGTAATGAAATAAACTATGAAAAGAGGAATAAAATATCATCAATGGCTGGATGTGTATTGTTACTCTGAAGCTTTTCCCAGCTACCACCATCATCAGATCAGAGTGGAAGCTAACACCCACTACTTTAAATAATTATTGGATTTTTTTTCTCGTTATTTATCATTCAGACTGTTCGGAACACCACCCCACTTGATGTTATAATTAGTTCTCTGATAAATCTTTTGCAAAATAAATGGTTCCACTTTTATAGCAATAGAGATATGAAAATAAGGTACCTAAGGCAGGGGAAACAATGTGGTCTCCATTTCACGTGCCAGGAAATGAAGCTGTGTTCGAACATTGGTCATGTTTCGATAAATCATGTTTTGCAAATTTGCTTGGAAATTATGAAATAACATATACATGCATAGAACATTATCCTCAAACATGTTTACTACCATTTTAGATTTGGATTCCCAGTAAGGATTCAGTTAATAAATATCACGTGTGCTAACTGAGATAAGCACATACAAGCAAATAAACCTACCTGCTTGTGGTCATGAGGAATAGATTTATCTTTAGAGAATTATTTCTGAAGGAGAGATGAGGGAGAAAACCAAGTCACCAGTTACCAATGTTACTGAAAAAAATGTTAACACTGTAAGAGGCTTTAGAAACAATGCTTTTTATCAGCTCATTTTACAAATGAGAAATCTAAACCCCAAAGATATTAAGCAATTTTCTTAAGGTCACATGGCCAGTTAGGCCATGTGATCTTAATTTTTTTTTTCCAAATGATTAAGAAGGATAAATTGAACTTTTAGCAATTTGGTAGTAAAGAATTTTGAACATTTCGTGACAAAGATCACAAAGACAGACAACACAAACTCAAATTGATCAGTTATTTGGTCTCCAAGTTAAGTGTTTTTACTACTTCCAGATCTTTTCAGATCTTGAAACTCCATTTGTCCTGCCTACCCCCATGCTGATCACTTCTCAAACAAAGTAGGAGGCTTTTCATATCTGATCATCTAGAGGTGTTTCCTTCTTCCTGAGATCTAGACAGATAAGTTGATCCATGGGCCCAGCAACCCCTCCAAAACAGGCTCAAAGAACAGACAGGATACAGGACTACCACCCCCAACACTCTTGCCCTCGGGTGATATAACCAGAGGCAATACTGCAACCAGAACACAGTAGAAGCTGAAATATGTGCCCATACATGTCCAAGGATTGGCAATAGGCTATCAGTAGTCCAGAGTTTTAAACTTATCCTGTGTCCACATGGCACTATGCTGTGAAGAAAATACCAGAAAAGCCAGAGGGAGAACGGAAATTAATTTCCTCTAGTCAGGCCTCCTTCCTGAAACAAAGGCTCAACCTTAGAGCCAATGATGTTAAGTCCTGGAGGTCTTCTGGACATCTAGTCAACCTCATATGTGGATGGTGTGGGAAAGAGGAATGAGGTTGACATCTAGTCAACCTCATATGTGGATGGTGTGGGAAAGAGGAAGTAAAGAGTTAGAGAGTGTCCTGTAGAGAAAAATGAGACCGGGCCCATTGTATTCTCATATGATATCCTATCTAGGGATCAGGAACAATAGCTCATCTAGTAATATCTGGGTTTTGTTTTTTTTTTTAGTGTTTTTTTTTTTTTTTCCTATGAGAACCTCTTCCTTTTTTAAAACTTTAGGATGGAATTAATTTTCCACTAAGATCAAAATTGAAAAAAATTTACTGAGGTTATCTTGGAGCCAGAGGGATGGATTGAAATCTTTGTTATTTCATACAGGATATAGCTTTGGGGAGTTCAATTCACTTCATTGAGTCTGATTTTTTATCTGTAAAATGGGGATAATATGCTTCCTTTACAAACTCATGAGTATTAAATAACTATCTATGAAAGCAGCTTACACAGTCCTGTCACATAAGGATTCAATAACTGCCTACTTCTGTTTTTCCTTCTTTTATGGAAGGTAGATTTAAATGAATAAAACAATATAAAGCCAAAATTAGTATTCATGTCACATCCAATTTTGTCCCAAGCATGTGTCCCCATTTGCTTTTCCATGTGTTGGTTCCTCGCAATACTAATTAGGTCACATCAAATGTGCCGTAATTGACCATGGCACTTGTGCAGGTTTACATTTTCACACACAAAAACTGAAAACAAATTAATAACCAGCAATTTTGACAATTATGGTCAATTAATTTGTCAACATAACATTTGACATATATACTTTCTGTTTAATAATAAAAACTGCCTATTAAAATGCAGATTAGCAAACCACTATGAAATTCTCATACTTTTCATAAGAAAAGAGAACTAGAGATATAAAGCATATATGCCACTGCGATATTATCTAAACTTTCATACCTCATTTTCTCCCCTGAAAAAAATTCTATCACTTCTCAATAAGGAGTCAAGTATTTATTGTGTATCTTAATCGAAATTATTTGTAAAACATTTTCTTTTTAATAGAAATGAAATACAAGCAAATGCATAAAGACAGGAATTGAAAAGAAAACACTTGGAACAAATGTGACATTGAGATATTTACCTTAATTACTTTAATTAATTTACCTTAATTAATAATCTAAAATGAAAAATATTAAAAATCCAATAGGAAAAAAGTGAACAAAGGACACAGAGAAATAATTAACATAAGTAAATATATAGCTTGCTTAAAAATATATTAAACTAGTTGATTTAGTCATCAAAGAATTATAAATTAAAACTAGTAGATATTTTTGTACTAATAAATTACCTAATTTTATTTAAACATTTTAAGGATATTGTGAAACTGGCTGTCTCATACACTACTGCTGCAAGTATAAATTAGTGCAACTCTTTGGAAATTATTTAAAAATATTTATGACCACGTCAAGAGTATACAGCCTTTGGTGTAGTAATTCCACTTCTGAGAATGTATCCTAACAAAATAACCCCAAATATGAAAAACACTATTTACGTGAAAATAAGATCCCACTCTTTTTTAAATAACATCAAATTTAAAAGTACCTAAATATTAAATAGTAGGAGTATATTTATGTATATTATAGTACAACCATTCTGTTGCATTACTAGCATTAATAATGCTTTGTAAAGAGTAGGAAGTAAACTAGAAAGATGATTATCCAGAAATGTTTGATAAAAAAAGCAAAATACAAAAATGTATCTTTGCTTTCATCTCCATTAAATTCGTAAAATATATAATACACAGTGGAGAAATTACATAACATATAAGGTAAAAAGATTAAGTTATAAATTAGTATGTACAGTGATCTTAATTTATATTGTATTTCATATATATATTATTTATTTGAGCTTTCATTTCCCAGCTTTTCAACAATGAATTCACATTATTTTGAAATTTAAAAATAATAAATTATTTAAACTATGAAAAGAAAAAAATTAGAAATATTTGCAAAATACCGGTGGATATTTTAGGGTAATGAAATTAGATTTTTTAAATATAAATTAATACATAGTGGTGATAGTGAATCTCAACAACATATATAGGTCCCTCTGAAACCCAGAAGTTTTCTGAGAGAAGCCAAGGGGCCCTGCAATTCTGCCCTACACAAGCCAGTTTGGACTCACTGCATACCCCACCCAATGGTATGGCCTGTCTCCCACGCCCAGAAGAGGGGAAGCAAATGCCTCTTCCCATGGCCATCCCACAGGCCCAGATGGAGACAAGATTGGGTGTGTCTTTGAGAATTTTCAAACAAGTTAACAAGTGTATTTGATATAGAGACTATTTTGAAATATAATGACAATAAAATATAAGAAAACTTTCATTAAATAAAAGTAAAATAATCCAAAGAAAATTACCACGTACACTAGCTTCTACATGTTTGTTAAACACATCCTCTTCTAACTTGTGAGATTTAATGATGTTGAAAATAAGCTCAGTTAATGAATCTCTATAATAATTAATATTTGATAATAAAAAATGAAATGAAAACAGCAAACAAATGCTCTTATGACCATTTCACCAGGTCTATCACATACTTCAGTAGAGAATAGTACAATCAAACTTTGCCATGAGTTATTATGAGGCCCCAGGAATAGACCCAATATTCTATCACAGGTGTTTTGAAAAGCATGAGCTTAGCACCATGTAGCTGAAATCAGGAATCTGTGGCAGAATTGTCATTAGTGTTCCCGTGCAGATATAACAAAGTACTGTTGTAGAGAACATTTGTTACAAGCTTATGGAAAATCTACCTGCATAGTTACTTATTATGTGCCAGGTTCTTCAATTCCATTATTTCATTTCATCCTCCAAAACTCCTGAGGGCATGATATGCATTTTGCAAGCAAAGAAAGTGAGGCTTAAATAGGGCAGGTTAACCAGAATTTAGTTTATGAGTATGGAGCCAGAATTTGAATTAAATCCAAGAAATCCAGCACCAGAGCTCTCACTTTCAGCCATTAGGATATAATATTTTGATTTTGGGCCAGAGAATAATCTTTAGTGAAGATCTAGATATGGAGAATATTAAAGCCTGGCCTCAGCACTCATTGAAAGATGGACTGATAAAGATTAGAACCTTTATTACTTGATACATATGAATATACATACTCTAGCCACATTGGACAATGAACTATTTCCCAAAAATATGTCTGTTCATAATGTTTCCTCCATCTAGAACACTTTTACCCTTCTCAATAACATCTAACTAAACACTGATCATCCTTCAAAGTCATTCTCAAATGTTTTCTCTTCCTTAATCTCACCATAGTACTCTATATCATTTGACAGCCCTTATTTTGCCTATACCATTTGTCATATTCTGACTTGTATTTTAGTTATGTTTGTTTTATTTACTCTACTATATTATTAGAGCAGGAGCTATGTCTTCTTCATCTTTGTATCCTCAGAGCACCTGACACCTGCTGTCACTCTTCCATTGACAAGCAGGAACCATGGTCCCACCAAATAAATTGTAAATACAAGATGCAAAAGGATCAAATATTTCCAAATAAATTAACTCTATTGAAGAGGAAAATGCAAGAATATTTATAGAAATGCAAAAATGTCCAGCATAATAAGAGAAAATCCACAATATCTGGCACTCGATTAAAAGCTTCCAGATAGCCAGATGAAGAGAAAAATCAATTAATTAAAGCCAATCCAGAACTAGCACACATATTAGAATTCACAGACAAAGAAGTTCAATTAGATATTATAACCCTATACTATACAGGGCCAGTTTCATGAACTGAGACCTATGAGTAACACAGAAGCCCATGATTAGAAGGACCCCACCCTTGGTTTAATGCTTTTCTGTTGCCATCTTGAAATTTTTAATTATTTTTGAACAAGGGGCTTCACATTTTCATTTTGCACTGGGCCCACAAATTATGCAGCCTATCCTGGTTCTATATGTTCAAAAATATTTTGAGAGAAGGAAGATATTTTCAAAGTCCCAAATTAAACTTCTAGTAATGAAAACTATGAGTGAGATTTTAAAAAAACATGTTGGCTGGGAATAATGGCAGATTAGATATTGTAGAAGAAAAAAATTAGAGAAGTTGAAGACATAGCAATAGAACAACTGAAAGTGAAACATAGATATAAAAGATAATTTTTTAAAATAAACAGAGCATCAGTGAGATGTGGGACAATCAAAAAACCCTAACATATGTGTAATTTAAGTCACCAAAATGAAAGGCATAAAAATTATTTGAAGAACTAGTGGCATAACATTTTTTAAATTTGATGAAATTAGTAAGCGCTCAGATCTAAGAAGGTCAAAAATTCCAAGCATAAGAAATATAAGGAAAACTCCGCCAAGGCACATTGTAATCAAATTTCTCAAAATCAATAATAAAGAGAAAATCAGAGATAAAGGACACATTACAAAGAAGCAAATACGAGAATGACATATATAAGATTTTTCATCAGAAACAATATGGGCAAAAAGATAGTAGAACAACATCTTTAAAGTATTGAAGGAGAAAAGCTGTTAACTTAGAATTCTATATCCAATGAAAATATCATTCAAACAACAAGGTAAAAGAAAAAAAAAAAAAGACTTTTTGAGATATTCTAAAACTGAAAGAATTCACCACCAACAAACCTACATTTCAAGCAATATTAAAGTAAAGTCCTACAGAAGGAAGGAAAATGATACCACATAGAAATATGGATTTATACAAAGTAAAGAAGAGTAGCAGAAAAAGCAATACAATGGATATTAATATATAAAGTTGTTTTCTTATGATTCAAATCTTCTTTAAAATAATTGACTAAACAAAAACAAAAAACAATGTAGTGTAGGGCATGTAAGACTTGTAGAAGTGAAATGTATGAAATAGAAGTATACGATAGTTCTTATACCATGGTGAAGTGGCATAATATCACTTGAATGTATACTGTGATAAGTAAAAGATGTATACTATAAACTCTAAAACAACCTCTAAAATAACAAAACAAAGAACAATAGCTAATAAGCCAACAAGAAGATAAAATTGAATCATAAGAAATATTCATTTAATCCTAAAGAAGGCAATGAAAAAGGGAAGGAGAAACACATGGGCAAATAGAAAACACAAAAGATAGATTTAAACCTAACCACATTAATCACTACATCAAATGTAAATAGTTTAAACTCCAATTAAAAGTAGAAATTGTCAACTTAGATAAAAACATAAGACCCAGCTATGTGCTACCTACAAGAAACAAACTTCAAATACAAAGACACAAATAGGTTAAAAGTAAAAGCATGGAAAATATATATCATGATAACACTAATCTAAATAAAGCCAGTGTGACTATCTTAATATTATACAAAGTAAATTTCAGGACAAAACATATTATTGAAATTAAAAGGGCCAGTTTATATAATAAAGTGGTCAATTGGTCAAAAGACATAAAAATTCTAAACATTTATGCTTCTAACAACAGTTTCAAAGTACGTGAAGCAAAAACTGATAAAACTGTAAAAAATAGACAAATCCACAATTACTGTTAAGAGATTTCAAAACCTTTCTCTCAATAATTAATAGAACAAGTAGACAGAAAAATCAATAAGGGTATAAAAGATGTGAACAACACTATCAAAAAACTTGACAACTGACATTCATAAAACACTCTACACAACAATTGCAGAATACACATTCTTTTCAAGTGCACTCAAACTTTTACCAAGATAAACTATATTCAAGGTCATAATACAAGTATTATAAAATAAAAAGGATTCAAATCAAATAAAGTATGTTCTCTAACAACGATGGAATTAAATTACAAATCTATAACAAGAAAATGTTTAAAAAATTCCCAAACATTTGGAAATGAAATAATACACTTCTAAAGAACCCATGGGTCAATGAAATCAAAAGGAAAATTAGACAGTACCTTAAACTAAATATAAATGAAAACACAACATATCCAAATTTCTGGATGTCATTAACATAGTACTTTGGGGAAAATTTTAAAGCAATAATTATCTACATTAAAAAAGAAGAAAAGTCTCATATTCTACCTTAAAAACTAGGAAAAAAGCAAATTAAACCCAAATTAAAAGAAAAGGAAATAATAGAAATCATAATAAATCAATGAAACATTAAAAAAAAATCAGAGAAAACTCAATGAAATCAAAAGCTTTTTTAAAGAATATATTATTTTTAAAAAAAAGTTTTTATAAGCCTCCAGCCAGACTGATAACAGAAAGAGAAAAAGACAGGAATGAGAGAGCTGAAATCATCGCTAAGTCTATATATATTAAAAAGTTAATAAGGGAATATAATGAGCAACTTTACACTAATAATTTGACAACACGAAAAAATGAACATATTCCTTGAAAAACACAAACTACAAAAGCTCACTCAAAGAAATAGACAGAACGTTAGTGGGAACAAAGGAGTAAGGATATCCAAAAATCCTCTCTTCTGAAAAAGCAACAAGAATACTGATATAAATCAACATTTCAGAAGTCTAGAAATTAACCAAAAACTTGTAGCAACCTACAGAGCATTTATTCAAAAGTAATGGATAAATACCAGTAAGAACAGTGAGATTTGTGCCATTTTAACTTATTCTATTTCCCTCCACCTTTCCCCAGTTTTGTAGTAGCCTTGAAACCTAACAGCCTACAATCATACCTGGAAAAGACTGAAGGGGGCAGAACAGGTTTGGAGCACCTCCTAAGTCCCATTCCAAAGTATTGTCATTTTTTTACCTGCCTGGTGGTGCCCTGGAAGACCCCACTCACAGGGCTTTTCTTTATTTTACCTGTCTCAGAGCTCACCGACTGTAAACAGCCTTTTCTCCAGGGGCATTTGTCAAGAAAAACTAGCAACAATTGTTTGACATCATGGCTGCCTGATGCAGTTAGGCAAACAGTATGCTAATCAAAAAAGCTTAAAAGGAAAAGCTGGAAAATGATATGTCCAAAGGGGATGTTATGAACTGAATCGTGTCCCCTCAAAATTCATATGTTGACATCCTAATCTCCAATACTTTAGAATGTGACCGTATTTGGATATAAGACCTTCAAATAAGTAATTAAGGTTAAATGAGTTCATAACGATGGAACCCTAACCACTATGACTGGTGTCCTTACAATAAGAGTCAAAACACCAAAGATGTTCACACAGAGAGAAAAAGGCCATATAAAAACATAGTGAGAAGGCAGCCATCTGCAAGCCAAGGAGAGATGGCTCACAAGAAATCAAACCTGCCAACACCTTGATCTTGGGTTTCTAGTCTACAGAACTATGAGAAATAAATTTCTGTTGCTTAAGCAACTCAGTCTGTAGTATTTTGTTATGTCGGCTCTAGCAAACATTCAAGAGTTGACAGAATATGAAAAACAACCTTATAAATTTTGAAGCATAGTATAAAGTATTGGGTGTGAGTAAAAATATATATATATGGGATGGAAATAGGCATGACTCTGCTGTGAACTAGAGGAATCACTTACCCTGTCTGAACTTCTATTTCTTTTATAATTTTTGTCAGTTTGGCATTAATTTGATTAAAGAAGAATATAAACATTTCCTTAGATACATGGAGATATATATATTTACTACAACAATATAGTAACCAAGATAGTATAAAAATAGAACAGAAAAGAGAGTCCTGAAATAGAACCACACTTATATGAAGAACTGATTTTTTATAAAGATGCAAAGACAATGCTGCAGTAAAAGGATAGCCTTTTCAACAAATGGTAATAGAAGAATGGGATATCTACAGACAAAAAAAAATGAAATTTAATCCATACCTATCCATACTTCACAACATATTAGAGACTAACTCAAAATGGATTATTGAACTAAATATACAATCTCTAACTGTAAAATTTCTTTAAGAAAACATGAAGGGGGATCTTTGTACCTTAGCATAAGCAAAGATTTCTTATATAAGACACCAAAAGCATGATCCATAAAAGAAAAAATAGATAAATTGGACTTCATGAAAATTAAGAATTTCTGTTCTTCAAAAGATGCTGTTAAGAGAATGAAAATAAAAGCTACAGATTGGGCAAATATACTTGGAAATCATATATCTAATGAAAGATTTATATCCAGAATAAAGAATTCTCCAAACTCAATAAAAAGAATATAAACAACCCCATAAAAAATTGGCAAAAATCTGAACATTTCATTAAAAAAGATATATGGATAGAAAACAAGTTCATAAAAAATGTTCAACAAATTAGTTATTAGGGAAATTCAAATTAAAGCAATGGGATGCCATTTATATCTATTAGAATGGATAAAAGAAAAAAGGCCATGCTACATGTTGGCAAGAATGTGGAAACTCTCATAGACTTCTGGCAAGAATGTAAAATGGCATAACCACTTTGGAAACCAGATTAACAGTTTCTTAAGAAGTTAAATATCATCTACCATATCATCCAGCAATTTTACTCCTAGATATTTATCCAAAAGAAAAGGTGCATATATAGCAAAGGCTCGCACATGAATATTCATAGCAGCTTTATTTGTATAGACCAAAACTAGAAACAACCCAAATGTCCATGAATAGGTGAATAAATAAACAAATTGTGATAATCTATACAATTGACTACTCCTCAGCAATAAAATAAATGACCTTCTAATGCATGTAACAATGTGGATAAATCTCAATATAATTATGCTGAGTGAAAAAGTCAGGGAAAAAAAAAGGAGTACCAAGTGATTCCATTTATGTAAATTGTAGAAAATATAAACTAATCTATAGTGACAAAAAGTAGATCACTGGTTGCCTGGGCATGGAGGATGGGGTGGGGAGGGGCAGAAAGGAAGGATAACAGAGGGGCATAAAAAACGTTTTAGGGTGATGAATGTATCAATTTTCTTAATTGTGATGATGTTTCACAGGTATATATATTACATATATAATATACTTACATATGTCAAACTTGATCAACTTGTACAGTTAATATGTGCAGTTAATTTCATGCCATTTGTACCTCAATAAAGCTGTAACACATATATTTAGCTATTCTCTTAGGAAACACTCCGCATTTAGGTTAAGATTCATTTTTAGCAGATACGAATCCATATTTCAAAGTCTTTTTTATAATTATACATTTTAATAGGTTTCTTACAGATTTCATTATCATAAGTCTTATGGAGTTTATTATCATAATTTTACATCATGATGAAGCTGACACAAAGCTCCAAATATGAAGTATGAGAAGTGCCATTTCCCACACTTGGGCTGTACCACATGTATTTATTCAGGGACCTAGGATAAAGGGGCAACAGTTAACTATCCAAAGAAAGCCTTTCTCATCACAACAGCAGAGAACAAACAGACATTTCAAATCCTTTTTTCTGTCACTGCTGCTAACATAACATTGGCCAAAGCAAATCATACTGAGCCCAAAGTCAAGAGACGGGGAAATGCACTTCTCCTATGGCAGTAGCAGAAATGGAATGGATATTTTAGAATGCTTGTAGTGGTAATCTACTACAGTCCACTCTCTTTATCATAAATTCTATGCCCTTTTTCACATACAAAATACATTCTCCCACATCCAAGACCCCCAAAGTTTCATCTAAATCATGACATCAGACTTCCAAATCAAGATTTGCATGATTGACCTCAGGTCCAGTTGCAGTTCCTTTCGCTCTGGAGACCTATGAATTAAAAGACACATTTTCTTTTTCATATACCCCATATACATAGAGGAACAACATAAGCAGATAAATGCTCCCTTTTTAAACAGGAGAAGGACAAAGTACATAGCAATCACTGAAAATAGAAATCCTGAAATCCCACTCAGCAAATGTTGTTGAGTGCACTTATCCTGAAGATTCACAGTGTTCCTGGATTAGTCTCTGTTCTGACCCTGGGAGTGGCTCCTTAGTCCATTGTTCTCCATGGCTCTTGATTCTGAACTTTGGAAAGGCCATCCTTTCCATAGTTTCCTTGGCAACTTCTGAGGAGGACACTGGAGAATATGTCTTTTGGAGCAACTGAACATTTTACTTATAGAATGTTAGGGACTCATTTCTAACAATCTTAGTCTGCTTAGTCCAGAGACTATTGATGTAATTTTGCCAGTATAAATCTCTCAAATATCTTGTGAGTTTCCTATGAATTTGATCCCTGCCAACTCCATATGTCAAAAGCCACACCCACACTCCTTTTCAAGACAAGTTCTTCTCTCTCTACACTTAATTACTGGTGCTTTGGGCACATTAGGCTGATGTGGAACCATGCTCTTACACTTTTTAGAAGACCTTTTGTCTGGATGAAAGCTTCTACTAGAACAGTGCTTCACAAAATATCTGTTAAAAAGGACCAGAGTGTTTTTTTTACCAATTCATTATAGACTGATACTTAGTAAAATACAATAAAAATATCACAGCAATGTCAAATTTCTATTAAGACTCTTCAATACTACGTCTTCTTAGCATTGTGTAGTCCCTGACTACCTTTGCAACCTCACTTCTAATATCTCCTCTTAGCCCACTTTGCTCCAGCCATAATATCCTTCTGTTCTGCTCTTTAAACACATCAAGTCTTTTTTGCCTCAAAGGTTTTGCATTAACTGTCTCCTAAACTGAGACATTCTTCTCTCCAATCTTCTCTCCAATTCCTTTTTGCAAATCAAGCTTCAACTTAAACATCATCTCAAAGAGACCATTTTTAACTCCAATTAAAATAACTCTCATTTTGCTATATTTTATTCAAAGTACCTTTCACTAGCAGATCTTTATTGTATGTCTGTAGCATTTATGTTTCTCTCCCTCACTGTCTCCTCCCACAAAGGTCTGTGAAAGACAAAATCATGTCTATCTCATCTAATGCTATATCAGTAACCAAAGTCCTCTTTTTTAAATAAGTGAATGGTGAACAAATGGTCAATTTAAAATTTGAAGAAAGAGTCTGAGCTAGATAAATATAGATATAGATGGATAGACAGGTGGATGGAGAAAGGAAGGAGAAGAGAGAAACACATATATTTGAAGGTCATTGGCATATATAGGCACTAACTGAAGTAATGAGTATGAGTTAGAGCTCTCTGTAAAAGAGTTTAAATTGAGAATAAATGTTAGGATAAAACTCTAAAATATCAATATTGACTCCCAGGGGCAGGGAGAAGAAAAGGAACCAGTAAAATAACTTGGGGAAAAAATAATCAGAATGGTCAAAAAGTATTGGATGGTTGTGTTCTAGAAATCTGAGAGTTTTAAGAATAAAGGGGTGATCAAAAATGCCAAATATTGTGGAATAAACAGGCTAGAGCATGAGCAGAGACCATGGCAATTAGGTAGATGTTGAAAAACTTTGGTGGGTGGTGGGACAAAAGTCAAATCCCATCGTCCAAGGAAAAAATGGGAGTGAGGGAGTGGGAAGCAAAACTACCCTTTAAAGATATTTAGGTTGCTGGATATAGACACTGGTCTAGTTGGAAAGCAGTCAAGTTTGAGAGTCTGAGTAGTAGTCTG
>NW_006494614.1:1843153-1861651 GCF_000325575.1 Pteropus alecto
AAAGCAGCATTCTAGCTATTAGGGTCAAGGAAACACCAAAAGAAAAAAGAAAAAGAAAAAAAGGTTTTTCATTATTTTCAGTTTTTTGTCCTACATAATTTAACTATTGTTAGTAATTTTCCCCTATAAGACATGCAGGGCATAAAGCAATCATGATCTCACAATCACTAACTTTTGGTGAGTTCATGCACAATCAACTGACAGAAATAAAGTAGTTTAATTAATCACTTTTTTTACTCTCTATTGGTCTGTTGCAAGGGTCAAAAGAGATAATGTATATGAAAGTACATTGCCAGGTATAAAAGTAATACAAGTAGAAGGTGTTATTTAGGCCCTACTTGGTTCAATGATTAGTTTGAAGAATTAGAAGCCTGAGTGGTCCTTGACTCCCTTTGTTGAATAGTCACTTGGCCACCAGAGGCCTGGAATATAGAGCAAGCAGAAAGAGCATTGCAAAATAAGTCATGGTTTCTGGTGAAGAGCGCAGACAGCAGTGCCTGCCAGGCCTGTACTCTTCCCTACCTCTCTTGAGATTTGGAGACAGAGTTGCTTTTTTGGCCAACAGTTAGAGTAAGGCAATCAAAAATAAAAAATCAGAGGAAATTTCATTTGTAAATTAATTCCATCCATTTATCTGAGTACCAGTTCTAGGTAAGGCCTTTATGTTTGTGATGGAAAGAATGTAAAATTTGGTCAAGCCAGACAGATCTGAGTTTAAATTATCTGAACTGTTGATCAGCTATCCAAACTTCAACAACTCATTTCACCACTCCATTTCTCTGTTTCTTCAGCTATAAAATGGGGATAATAGTACCTATCACGCAGGATTGTTGTCAGAATTAAATGAGGTGATGCTTCCAAGCCCCCAGAACGATGCTAATTCAAAGCAAGTGAATTCATTCCTTCACTGGGCAATGTAGGAGATAAGAGCTGGAAACAGCATGATAATGTCTATGTACATAATTGGAAAAGGATGCAATGGGCCCCTAACAGAAAAAAAGTTCAAGCACCATGTACATTCACAGGAAGGCAAAATTACATCACACCCTCGGTCGTGAAAAAAGTCACATTCAAGACAGGGATTGAAAGGTGAAAATGGACTTGAAAAATGAAAATGACTTCCTCACAAAGGGAATTCAAACTTACACCAATGTGTCCTCAAGACTATCATGCTAGAAGGCAGACATGTGGAAGTAGGATGCAGAAGTCACTGAGAAAATTAGGAAAGTGAAAGGTGATATAGGTCCTTTCATAATATCTCTGGAAGAATGGGACCCAGGCATTGTGGCATAATTAATTTAAAAATAAATGCAATTCCAGTCATGTTTCAGTTTGTTTTTGTATGTGTTAGTGGAAGTAGAAATAGTATTTTTAAAGTATAATAAAATTATTATACTTGATTATTTGACCCAAAGTTAGAATAAGAATTACCATGAATGCTAGCATGTTTTTCAAATTCTATGTGGAATTGGATGCATTGTGCTCCAATGGAATTCTGAAATGAGGTCAACTTCTGGCAGGTCACACGACTAACTCTATTAAGCCACTGTTCTGTGATCAGCTCCATATGCGTCACCCTTCTGCTGGGTAATTTTGTGCTCAGTCTAAAGATGTTATGAAAAATAGCAAAATTTTGGTATATTGTCAAAGGTCACACAGTATATAAAAATCAAGATACAAATGCATAATTGGTTCAAAATCTGAGAACAAAATATCACTTCGCTTGAGCTTATCATAAAATTATTTCAGTTCTCCCAATTAAAATTACTTAGGGAAAAAAATCTGTCATTGCAATGCGTAAGCCTTGATTGTATCTTGGATCAGGAAAAAAGTTAAATAACTATAAAAGATATTTTGGAGTTAATTGGGGAATTTTATATAAAATAGATTATTTTATAGAATTACTGTTCATTTCTTAAGTATAATAATGGTTTTGAACTTATTCTGAGAAGATGCAATTGTCATAATGTCTGCAACTAACTTAACTTCAAAGGGTTCATAAAAATATATATATATGAGAGAGAAAGGACAGAGAGACAGAGAGATAGTGTACTCAAATGTGGCAAAGTATTAATAATTGTTGAACTTAGGTGAATATAGATATTAATTCTACTATTCTTTCAACTATTCTTTACATTTGAAATTCGTCAAAATAAAAAGTTAGGAAAATAAGAATATTCTATCTTTTATTAAACCTAATTTTAACTCAAGTGAAATGGTAAGGACTACAAAAAAATCTCCTCTTAAATGACAAAAATAAGGGATTCATTAACATCCTTGTATGCTTTCTGGATAAGTACTAGATATGCCTGGTGAAAAAAAATCTAAAGCTGAAAATTTTGTGTGCTTTGTCTTCCCTATGTCGCATTGATATCACACTGCTGAGCACATATTCTTAGATGGAGTTTGATCAGGAATCTCACATTTGACATAACCATCTATCTCTGTGTCATGTGCACAAATTTTTGTACTGTCATAAGTTTTAGTTTTGCTATGAAACCGCCCTATACTAAAGTATACTACAAAAATTAATACAGCGGTATTACCCATAGATAGGTGTTCTTCAATAAAGAGCCTAAAAATTAGGATTACATCAAACTATGAAACAAGGGAGTTTATACAACAAATGTGCAGGGGAGAGGAAAGAGATGAAGTATATGTTCAACACTATACCTTTGTAATGCTACAATACAGTTTCAGCTATATAGCAGTGCAACAGCCAGTATGTAGATTCAGATGTATTTGGGCATACAAATATTACTTAAGGTATTTATTCATTTTCTGCACAGTTATCAATGCTGCTGGTAAACAATATGTACTGATGTATTTACAGTTTTACCCATAAAATTATATTTCAAGTTTCTCCAGTTTATCTAAGAATGCAGGAATCAAATCTCTAAATTCTTTTTGTTATAGAAAATGAATTTCAATTAAGGAAGTAGACATATGTTAGCATAAAATAGTCTTTTGGGGCAAGGATATAAAGGTCAGCAAAGAGTAATGTTTTATAACAGTATTCCAAAAATTCTCTACATTCACTTTGAAATACATAAATATAGAAATTTGTACAGTAGTCTAATATAAATTATCAGGATAATGTGCAATGAGTTTGAATTTTATTTAAAATATATAAATATATAATGACCGAGTAAATGTATCATTCCATGTTTATAGTATAAATTATTTAAAAGATAATGATGTGATTCTCTACTACTTAATGTATACAACCTTTTATTAAATATGAAAGATAATTCAAATATAAGAACAGAACAGTAGAGTACACAAAAATGTTATTCTATTTCCACAATTTAGTTCAGAAAAATAACAGTCTAGTTAGGAATCCTTCATTGAGCTCCTGAAAATGGAATTCGTGACTGGCCGCCCGATTGCCTGTGAACATACAACACATTCCATCACTCAGGACTTTTTTTGTCTAGAAATATCAATGTCTTGAGAGTAATAATATTTGATTGAGTCAGAAAAATTATAATCATGAGAAGTGCCCCAAAATAGAATAATCTGCATCAGGAAGTTGTAAATTCCCCTTCACTGGACAACCTCTTAATTGTAGGGTCATGGTGGGAGGTAAGCACCAGATGGGGGATTACATCAGGTCCCCTAAAACTCTGTAAATCTGTAGCTCTATGATTTTACAGGTTTAAAGAAATAGATTCTTGTGGTTTTGAAAATCTAGATATTTTTCATTTTTAGTAAATGTAAAAGTTGCCTAAGTTTTCTAACTTGTTTTTCTTTTCTGAAAAGAAAATAAATCTTAAAATGGTCTTCTCTTCTAAACCCTCGATATTAATTATACATTTGGGGGAATAATAAATATGATCTTTTCTTATTTCACAAACATCGCAAAAAATGATGATGTTAGAAATATATTAGTACAATATGAGAGCAGAGATCTGACTTGTAGATACTGACCTAACTGAATTTACATGTTAAGGAGATAAATGGTCCCCTATCATAGAAAGAGCGAGTGAAGGCTCCCTCCTCTACTAGTTTTGGAAAATGACTATTATTGCACCAATAGAGTTCGAATAGGAGAACTAGAATTAACATATCATAATTTCTTACAAACATTTAAAGCCAATTTTCTATATATCATTTCAAGAGTTATTTCCAAAATTGTTTTGATTATCTAGCATCAGCATAGTTCGTATACATTAATGTCTCTATGACTCCACAAATACCTCTCACATTTTTCAAATTCGAGCCTTCACCAAAAAAAGTAAGTCTTGATGAATAGTCAAGATAAAGGAAATTTGTGCCTACACTAGAAGAAAAGCATGTCGATGTAAAGTGCAAAGTGTAATCACTCTGGATTATGACTCCAAAGATCTCAGTTGCTTGAAAATAATTATGATGAAATTTCTCACCTTTCATCTTATTTATCTAAAGTCAAGGACGGTATAAACCACTCAGCTCAGATAGCTTATTGGCCCACAAGATAATGATTCAACTGCCTGTCCAGAGACTTAAGTGTTTCCAGCTGGCCTTTGAACATATGCAACTTCAGCAATTTCTCCCCATATGAATAATGATTTGGGGTTTTGTTTTTAACATTTCATCTTGTAACTTGTCAGTTTTCTATCATACTGTCCTCTCAAATTTTTTTCTAGAATTATCTTTCATGCTAAAGTCAAAACTACTAAATTAATTCTAACTTGCCATTTTTAATATCTGATAGTCTCATGAAAGGGTTAAAATTATCTGAGATTTTAAGAAAATGTGTCCAAAATTATTTATTTTGGTTTTCCATACATTTACAAGTGGTTTCATTTTAAAACTTATTAATTCATTGATATTTTAATCTCAAAGATAATTTTATGAAAATTTTTATTATCTCATATTTTTATTTCAAACTGCTATAAAATGCCAATAACTTCTACATACCATTGTAAGTAAATGTTAGAAATACAAGTATATATTTGTAGTTTAACTTCATGAAATATTCATTTTATGTAAACAAAAAATAAATGTTTATTTCAGGTCTTTTTCATACCCAATATTTCTCTGTTAAGAATTCTTAATAAATAGATATGGCAGCCATCTAAAAGCTATATATTTAGATAATCTGAGACATAAATTACTGCACACTAAAGGAACTTAAAATAATTTTACTATTTTTAAAATTTTAGGTGTAAAATCAAAAAGACTACAATAAGATGATAATATTTATATTTAAGAGCAAGATATTCATGTATCATGTATTCAATATATTCAATATACTGATCTGATGTTTTTTTTAAATAATCCAATTCCTTATTAATACTATAATAGAATTTTTTTCCTCTAGAAAGTTAAAGAAACTCAGTGACTATTTTCCAAGGCCCGAGCTTACTAACTAAAAGTGAAAATTTAGTCACATTCAGATACCAACAGATAATGTAACAATTTGAATACTCCTTAGATTCATCTCCAACTCAAGAATTTACATCCTGGTTTATAAGGCAGAAGATTCAAAATTTTTTATTTTTTTCCTTGCATATTTGTATACCAGTATATGCAATCATAATCTGATAATTTTGGAAATTAATAAAATTTTCTGTAATAAATAAAATAATTTTATATTTAAGAAATATACAAAGTTATATTTGAAACATATTCAAATTACCAATAAGCATAAATATAATAATATAAATCAAATTAATTTTTAAAACTATCTTTTATTTTTATCTATATTTTTCAAGGATTCCATGAGTAATTATTTTTCTAAGTATATTTCTTAATGTATTATTTAAGGACTAGGATACATGAAACTCAAAACTAAGATAATCACCATAAAAAATGTTCTATTATAAAATTATGAGATTCTTTGAGATCCTGTCAATTAAATTTTTATTTTGAAGATTATTATACATGTTAGATTCACACAAAATTTGTAATTTCATAAAATTAAAAAAAATATATATTCCTGAATTGCAGGTTCAAAACAATGCTGAATTTGTTAGCATAAAATAGAATATAAGTATAAATATAGATAGGCTTATGTATTTTTATAACAAATATTTGAACATATAAAGAGTACACAATTAAATTAAAATTTTTTTAATCAATCATACCCAGAACTTGCAAAATCAGAATTCTGTTAGCATTATACAAGTTGTCTGAGGAGGCTGCACTTACTACAATGATTTGCCATTGCACAAAATATTTTGGAACAACAATTTGGAACATTAGTCCCTCTCCTCAACAGTGGCAAATCTCAGCCTTGAAAGAGGGTTTGATTTAGAGAAAGTCATACATCTTTAGAACCAAATTTGATGGAACAAGTTGTCAAATCGATATAATTTTTATATTGAAATAAAGTATAATTGATTTTTGTGTGCTTCCAAAAATTGTTTTAAGATATTTCTAGAAATATTTTGAAATATTTACGTCATTAACATATGTTTTTAGCTTCATATAATGGGCACCTCAAAAAGAATATTCATCTGGAATCTTTGAAACTTTATTACTTTTAATCTCGAATGAATAACACTTTTTTATTTATATATTAAGAAAAAAAAGAATGAGATAAACAACCACTAGTATTTCCTATAACTATGACTTGTTGATTTTCTAAATATTGAAACTTATTTTTTCACCAGAAAGATAAGCTACTTAAGAGATAGGTAGCTAGACTAGGTTAGAGTTTAACTTTGATACTATTAACATTTGGGGCTGGATAATTGCTGTGGGGGCTGTCTTGTGGATTGCATGTTGTTTAGCAGCATCCTTGGCCTCTCTTGACTATATTCCAGTATCACCCCCTGAGGTGTGACCATCAAAAATATTTCCAGACATTATCAAAAATGATTCCAGACAAAATCACCCCTAATTGAGAACCACTGGATTAGGTAATTGGAAATATCCTTCCAACTTCAAGAGCCTATGATTCATAAAACCATATAAAATACATGTAGAGAACATTGATACACATTCTAAATGTCCAAAATTAAATAAGTATGAAGAATTAATGTCATATAATTTTTATAGTTACATACATTTTCAAAGACAACTTTGTAATAAGATGATATAGTTATCATGTTTAAAATTTGTTGTCATAAGGCACAGCCAAGTAACATATTAAAAATATTAAGCTGCATATTATATACACACATATACACACATACAGAGATTAATATAACAAAGTTTATATAAATCTGTAAATCTATGCATACTCTTAGCAAAGAATGCCCTAAAACATGACAGTTTAATTCTTATTTAACAACCTTTAGACTCTAGAATAGTATACACTTTGTATGATCAATACATAAATTTTTAAATGATTTCTCATAAGGGAAAACTAGATAAAACAAATATAATGGCCATTTATATAAAACCCTTCTGTGACTTTTAACTCAGCAAGTAGTGTCTTATGTTACTTTCTTCTTCTGTAACATCTGAATTTCTGTAAAAATGCTGTCTTTTTATATTTACCTTTGCAGTTACTCTGTCAGGAACTAAACTCAACTGAGTAAACAATATATTTCCTAAGACTTTTTTCCAGTTAAAATTTTTTTCTAAATATTACATAGTTAACATAAAAATCACTTGTGACAAATAAACATTAAAATGCTATTAAATACCCAACTGCAATAACATTTTACTGAAATAAAACAATGAAATAGTATCACTATAAATAATAGCCCAACATTTTTTACTCTTCAAATCAACTTACCTCATTTCTGATTTAGCCAATATAATATGTCCATAGATTACTTTGCAGTACATTTCTACTGAGCTAAGACCAACTACAAGGCTGTTTATATCTGATTATTGAGAAAACATTACAACTAAAAACCCTTATCATACATGGATAAAAAAATTCCCAGTGGTTAAAATTTCCTGGGCCGGAGAACACCATAAAGCATAAGTTATTAAGAGTATAATATTATGGATTGTGACTGTCCCTAAATAAAATCTGAAAGCTTGTCATAAAATTGAAATGATATTCTAGTAAATTGACAAAATTAATATAAAGTTTTAAGTCACAATTGTTTAACCATAAAGAGGCCTCATGGGTATGCTACTTTTCTTTTAATTAAATTAAAAAGTCTCCTCTGTAGTTATTGATGTGTGAACATATTTCCATACAGAATTATTTAAATGAAGAGCAAAGCATTCAAATACGGTCAAATATAATTGTTTAAAGATACTATATATTCATTCATTAGCAGAGTATTTCAATATAAAATAAAAAGTAAAGCATGCCATAGGTAATTATTACTGACTTAGCTGTCAGTTAGTCAAATCAACTAAAAGGCCAATTATTCTGAGGATACCCAGGATGGAAAGCTCATTGTTGGCATTAGGTCATTTTGAGATAGTTGTGTTTCCTTTTTGTAGTAAATTAATTTCTTAGCAAGAACATTTGGCATATAACTTCATATGCTATAACTCAGCCCCAATTTTTAAATCTTTAACATTTGGAGAAAAATTTAATATTACCTTTAAATACAAGTAAACTATTAAAAGAAAAATAGAGAATAAAGTAATCAAGTTAGTTAGAATATCTTTTTTTAGTTTTATCACCAGTATAACTCAAGAAATTCAGTATCAAATGAGTTTTATTTCACTGAATAATCACATCCATGGTTGGCTTCTCAACATGGAATTGAACTTGTGGGTATATGTTAGAATAATACATTAGGAATACTAAAAAAAATTTTAGAATGTGTTTCAAATTTGAGAAAACACTAAATAAAGTACTACATATAGAAAGCTTAAGTATCAGGAGTAGAAAATGCCATAAGTGTCTAAAACTGAGATAATGTATTCATAAATATAGTCTTCTTTTATCTCAGAATTAAAATTAAATCACTCGTGACAAACATGAAAGCACTATTAAATAGTGCTGTGAAATAATACAGTGGCCTGGTATATTAAATTCTTTCCCTGGGCTTTGCCTCCATTCAGCATCAGGTTATTTAGATTTTTAATATTAAATTTTGTATTTTAAATTTTAAAATATTAGCTCAGTGAGAAATTGTTTTAGACAATCACTCTCTGCTCATTGCTACCTGTGGTCCCTAATCACTGCTCCACTATGGCACTTCTTACCAGATTTGTCACCGAATGCCTTCCTGTCGGTCTCCCCTGTGGACTGTGTCCTAGACAGAAACAACTGGACTATTCATTGCTCTAGCTCCAGCACCCTAGCTCTTAATACATGTGTATTGAGTTAAATCAAATAAAGACCTAAAAAGCATGATAGTCAATGGTTTTCGAATCTAGCTCACTATAGAATTACCTGGACAGCTTTTAAAACATTCATGCCCACACCACTTAAATCAGAATCTCTGGGATGGAAGGTTCTGGGATGTGTGTTGTTTAAACATCTTCCTTGATGCCAGGGGCTGGAGAGAGGAGAAAAAAGGAGTTGTTTAATGGATATATTTTCAGTTCTATAAGATGAAAAGTTCTGGAGATCTATTTAACAACGATGTAAATATACTTAACACTACTGAACTGTATGCTTAAAATTGGTTAAGATGATAAACTCTTTGATATATTTTTTACCAAAATTTAAAAATGAATTTATTTTCATCTTCCCAGGTGATTCTACTGTGCAGCCAGTGTGAGATCCACTGTAAGTACGGGAGAATGTTCAGGTTTCCCCCACAACCAAGTCTGTTTATTGAGTGGGAAAGAGGGAGAGGAAAGACTTCACAGTCTTTTCCTACCAGTTTCCCACAAAAACAACTTGTTCCTAAAAAAAAAAAAAAAGGAATCCAGTACTAAATAAGTTTCAGGAAACCTCCATACCTTACCCAGAATCCAAATGTGTATTAGACTACTTAAAAAGTTAAGAAATCCTGCGCTCAAAAAACATGTTTAACTTGTTTCCAAGACTTATTTGACTATATTATCATGAAAGAACACTTCCCTCTCAAAATGGCTCCAATACTTGAAAATCTTTGATGTCCATAGAATGCTTTTGAATACCAGAATCTCTCATATCAGGCTTAAAGGGAATAAATAATTCAAAGAGCAGGAAATAAGACAGCAATGATTACAAACCATCACTAATGCAACATATCTATAGTATCTAAGCATGCATTCAAGGTTATTGCATTATATTACTTTCTCCCCCTTGGATGCTGTCGTTTTGTGGTAGAGCTACCCACTGCTCTGACCTTTCTCTCATATATTCACAAAGCAAAGTTTTCACTGCCCTGACCCAAAATGATGCTTATTACCCTTACTCAAAGCAAGTTGCATACCACGCTATATCCTATTTCAGTTCAATGTTTCTTCTTATAAAGATCAGGACAGTATTATCTACGCACTCTGGTGTTAAACAATGCATTCCACATGTTCATCAAATTTTGATTTGGAAGTACGCAAGTGTGTACTTGAGAAAAGCAGCCAGAGGAAGGTGGACCTGATTCAGATACAGCTATATCCACCCCCATGAGTTTATGTATAATACACACTGAGGGTGGTTTTTAGAAATTCTAGCCTTGTATCCATCCTTGCTACCCCTAACACAGCACTTTTCTGAGGAGTGACAATTTGCTTGATTCTGTGCAATATCTTTCAGTAAAGGAAAAAGCATTTATATCCTAAAACCAGAGCAATGTAGATATGAAAAGGAACCTATTTTAACAGTTTACATAGATATCTTATTCATATTTAATACAGAAAGGATACAGACATTTTTCAAATTTTATTTGGTCAAGGCATAAATTTGATGAAAACTACAGAGCACAATGATGTTATTATAATCTGTGTGCTGCTAAATTCTGTGGTGTATTTGAGAGGCACATAATTAGGTTCCTTTAATCCAGGCTGCAACCATTGTGTTCTTTCTTTCACAGTGAATTGCATGTCAGAATAGCCATCTCCCCCAAAAAAGGACATCATGATAACCCTGTTTTCCTCTATTATTTTGAAACGTATTTGATAGTGCAGTCAACTTGGCAATGTAGTTATTTTGTAGAAGTGAAATTATAACATTATAACATAAAAGAGTCCTGACTTGCACTTACATTGACTATCAACAGGAAAATCAATCCCAAAGCTTAAATTACTTGATAATATTAAATACTAAATATTTATCCTAGGTAACTTTAAAGATATATGATACTATGAAGCCTGATTGAGATAAAATTCAGCTACAGTGCTCCTTTTTTAGCCACATCTAGATTAATAAGTGTGTTTTACTATTTTTAGTGGGTTGACCAGTGAAGTTAGCAGAAAGAGAGACGGACAGAGATAAAGTTTATGCTCACATCAACAGATTTTCAGCTAATTATTTATCTTTGTGACTATCAGATAGAAATATTTTAATTATTTAAAACACACCAACTGAGGTTGATATAATTTTAATTATATTAGTGTCATTTATTTATGTCATTTATGTTTAAGAATTGACACTAAGTGTCAATTCTTAGTGTCATTTATGTTTATAATAAACACATTTCTTTTTTAGCATGTTATACAAATTATAAGTAATAAATTCAAATACAATTCATTGATTGAGAAAAGATAACATTAAAAACATAATCAGTTTATTTCATTGATATTGAAGAACTAAGAACTCAGTCACTTTATACTATGAGCTTGAATCATGTTATAAATTTTATAGATCATTAGTCATTTTAAAAAATGCGCGATATTAGAAATTCAACTAAATGACGATTCAGGGGCTTACATATCTTAACACGTATGCAATACCCTCTTGAAAAGTTTGGTTACATCGATCTTAACTGTTGAGACCTGATTTAGAATCTAAGGTTGTTGTTCTCAACTGTTAAAAAATACGAAAATTAAGTATTTCTTCTCTTAAGCAATGAGTTTGTTCTTCTTAAGTTATGTTGCTATGTTAAGCTATATTGTCTTTGCATGCAAGCCGAAAGGAGAAACAGAGATAATAATTTTCCTCAAAATATTTTATACCTTCTTGTCCCCCAAAAAAACCTGGTAAGTAGAAATTTTTAAAAGAATAGTAGTGGATTGATAAACTAATTGCTTAAACACATTCATTTACTTGCATTGTAAACATTACTCTAGTAAACTAGATTTAATTGACTAAAGTCAGTGTAAAGAGAAGCATCCCTCATCATTACCATATTAAAGGGCAGTTTTCTTACAGTGAAGTGCAAATTAAAGCATTTATATAGTAACCTTAACAAATTCCATATGTATAATTCCAAAGTCCATCACCCAACAAGAGAAAAAATATTTTTCTTTCTCAAGGTAGTACACATTTCACTCTGAGAGAGGTCAACAATTTCTGGCTTCAGATACTAAGGCACACTCTGGCTTGCTCCCCAAAAGGCCATGTCATTCTTATACAACTTAATCAGCAGCTACACAGAGGAAAGCAACACTGCAATCTTTCTGATCATTTTAATGAGGACCCCTGGCTATTCAGTCATTGAAATATAATTGACTTGCTCTCCTCTTATTTTCATAATAGACACTCCAACCTAGACCACGTTTATTTGGCTATAAGAAATGTCAGGAAGAATTGGAACTTTTCTGAGTGTCCCCATTAAAACTGAAAACATGCCACCCTGTCTTTTACATGAGCTGCAATCATTTTGTGTTGGTCTCATTATGCAATACAAGATGCAAATGTTCCAGTCACCCTTTTCACCAAACTGCAAGACCAAGAAAATAAGCACAACAAAAATGTCTGGTTTTATCTATACCTTCTTCTTACAATTTAATATTATTTGTCCAATGTTTTACAAAACAATAGGAATAATGAGTATAAATGTTATTGCTACTAATTTTTAGTAAGATTGCAAGATAGGACTGATGTCTTTTTTCTTAATAATTGATCTATATTTATAAAATGCAATTTTTTCCCCTAAGAAATTACATAGTCTGTTTAAGGATCAAGTAAATGTCATCTGCAAAATAACATTATGTTGAGAGGTTTGAGTTTGCAAAATTGATGTACAAAATTTATTTATTCTTTGAAACAATGTGAACTCTGTGAATTATTAGTTTATATTTTGGAGCTTTCGAACTCATATTAATTAAAGCTTTAACAATCAAAAACTATTTGATAAGGTGGAATTTAATACCATATAAATTTAAAAGTTGGTTCAACATAAAAATATAATTTCATAAACTCTTATAAGGGAGGCTCAGCATCTCGCCATCAGAAATTTTTTTCTGAACATGGAGTATTCATAATTACATGTCATTTATCATATTAAGTAATAGTTATTCCATTTATTTCTATTTCAGTTAAGATAAATTTCTACTCATTTTGGCAAATGTGTTGGGGAAAAAGAATTCCCGTATCGTTAACTAGTTTTGGAGGGAAGTTTAGCAATATTGGTTATATTAATGGTCATTGACTCAGCAATTCTACTTCCATGAACATATCTTCTAGTTGAGCAATTGTATACACACTCACACACACAGAAGTTTGTATACACATATACGTATACACAGATGTTTATTACACCATATTCTATATTTGCAAACAAAGAAAAACACTGCTAATAAACCAAAAGTCCCAGTAGAAGGCTGACTAAATGAATGATGACTTATTTATATAATTAAATACTATGTAGCCATTAAAAAGAATAAGGTAGGTGTCTATGTACTGGCATATTGTTAAGTGAAAGATAAAGCTGCATAAAATAGATGAAGTGTTGTTTCTTTTTTAAAAATAGTATACAAGTAAATGTATGTATTAAATATTTACAGCAAATTGTTAACAGTGATTATCTCTATGAGATTAAGTTAAGGAGTTCTCCATATTACTTGAATACTTATGATTCATTCATTCATTAAACCAATATTTATTAAGTACCTACAATGTGTCCAGTAATTTTCTGGGTGCCGGGGATATAGCAGTGAACAAAACAAAGTCATGAGTTTGTGTGACTTTTAAAATCAAATGAAATTTTAAAAATAAAGTTTAAAAATTTCTGGAATTTCAACTATTATAAGAAATAAGAAGTAGGAATCATTCATCTCATTATCCCTATCAAAATTCTTTATCTTTGTCCTTTTATTGCTCAAAATTTTCTTCTAACAGAATAATCATAGCCAGATCTTCATAATAGAAGCCACTGTTAAAACAGTCTCTACTAGGTCCTACACTATTATGAAAAAAATTGCATGATTTTTTATCATTCAAAATTTAAATGCTTTTGTTAGTAAATACCTGAACATGCAATTACATAAAGTAATAGAATACACTTGAGATTTTATTAGAAATACTTTATATAAAGTTATAGGATAACTATGTATACATAAATATGGCTATGTAAACATACACATGAATATTTTCATAAATCTTAAATAATAACCATAGATATATTCATAGGTAGATAGCCACAAGATTATATTAAGTTTATGGGTCTGTAATATTTCAATACTTTATTCAATTTACCACTAACATATATTAGAAGCTTTTAAGATTGATATTAATGTTGCAAGAGTATAGTAAATTTTATAAAAACTGTTCTAAGTTTATTGTAAAACATATAAAGGTTAATATTAATTCATGTTTCAATTTTATTAAAATCTAGTAGGTATTCCCTCAAAATTTTCCTAATGTCATATTTTCTTTCTTAAATTAATAAAAAATATCTAAAGATTTCTTCAGAGAACTTATTTGATTTTAATACAAACTCATTATACTTATTAAAGGCAAAAGTTTTAGAAAGTTCCTAAGGTTCATATTCATGATGTTCTGAAAGAGTTATAACCGGTCACCACCAGAAAATGACACAAAATACATAAGGGGGGGGAAAGCCAACGAACTCTAAATATCTACCAAGAAACGTTGTATTATAATGTCATGTACCATTGACAGTGAGACTGATCAGTGTGATTAAAAGGCGTTTTATACTTAAATAATATCTACTCAGAAAGTGGATTCATTTGAATCAAGGATGAATTGCCTAGTCATAAACTCCTAAGGTTCAAGTATGTATGTACTTGTGCTACAGCTAGCTGTAATTGAAAGAATTGCCACTAGATGACAGAGTGAGTCGAATAGCCAAATGGTTTACAGGTTTTCTCTTCAAATTCGGTACCTGACTCAGACATTACATTGCTAGAACTCTTTGTTAGCATCAAAAATAGACCCCTTTGTAAATGAAAAACACATACCCAAAACATAATAAAAAGGGCGTGTAAAAGAACTATATTTTTAAAGAAATTATTAAGAAATATCTAAGGTGACTCTAACACAGATAGTCCATGAAAAATACTCCTCTAAAACTTGAATGTCAACACACTAAAAAAATAAGAACAAAGCTAGAAACTGTTCCTGACCTTGAATACAGCTTATTCACAGACTAGTCCCTTCAAAAACACATGGCCAAGGAAGTCCTAGACTGTCAACTATAATGAACTCTTTATGTAGGAGTTTGTCACACAGTTCACTCCTGAAGCAAGAACAGCTATACTGACCACCTTTTGCCATCTACCCACCATTCTGACTCATAAAAATTCTGGCTATGATATTCACCTATTATTTCCTAATCTTGAGAAAACAGTGAGTGAAGCTTTAAAGAATAAAAGACCTTTGAGTCAGCAGTAATAGCTCATCTATAAGTAAAAGCAGAGCAAAGTAAGGTATTACAGGGGTGCCAGAGGGGCAGCCAGAATGGGAAATGGAACACGAACAGGATGGGAAGAGCATCCTTACAAAACAGAGCCTGGCATGTGTTATCAGAGCCAGATTCAGGTGAGAAAGACCACCACATGGGGGTTTGATCTGGCATGGGGAGTTAGATCCCAAACAGAGTGCATAGGGTCTCCACAAATGAGAGGCAGTTATGGCAGAGATAGAAAAGTTACATACAGAGGGGTTGATCATATAAGTAAATATAACAAAAATAAAGCAAGCAGACTTTCTCACTGTCAGGTGAGAATTATAAATATGGAAAGGGAGAAAAATTGTCTAAACACTGTAATGTTAGATTGAATTAGATGTATTGGTATGAACTATGGTTTTCAATATACATAATATACAAATAAATATAAATGTAAATATTTTGTATGTATATATGTAAATGTATATATGCATTCACATATATGTATGCACGTACATACACACATACATATATTCTTTAGCTGTTTCCACAAGAAGCAGCAACACCCCAATGCCAATGAACAAACTTATTGCTTAGATATTGGTTTCTAAATATCATTTCCCACTAAAATGAACCAAAGATCTTTTGAAAGATGGTCAGTTCCAGGACTGAGGCAATGACAGTACAAGATGAGCCTGAAATACCTTGTTGTGTCAGAAAGTAAGGAAGTACTCAGAGAATGATGGGGACATGTCAAAAGACCAGAGAAATCAGCTTGAAGGGATTCTCTCTGGCCAAATCAGAGACAATTTGAACATTAAAATAAATGATGACAGTATGGAATTGTAACCCTCCTAATAACAGCACATCACAAATTCTTACTATAAAAATAAACGAATGAATAAGTTAGAAGTTTGAAGATGAATGAGATCTTTACCTTGTTTCAAAGTACTTCCACACAAATATTTATTAATCACAGAGTGAGAGAGAGTAACTTTACAATGGATAAGCCTGGCAAGCACCACCTTAATCAAGTGAACAAAGAGAACATCATCAGTGATGGAACAATCAAAATTGTGTCATCCAATAATATGCAATGAGAACAGTGTCACATCTTTGATCATCCTGCCAAAAATGCACAAGCTGAATCTAATCATGGGGAAACAGCAGACAAATCTAAATGGAGAATATTCTACAAAGTATCTGCCCTGTAACTCTCAAAAGTTTCAGACCGTGAAAGAAAAGACTAAGGAACTGTTAGAAACTGAAGGAGACTAAAGATATGTGACACTAAATGCAACACATGATTCTGAACTAACTCCTTTTGCTATATATAACATTATTGAGACAAATGGTAAAATTTGAACGGGGTATGAACATTCAATGTACTAATCTAGCAATGTTAATTTTCTGGTTTTAATGGTTGTATTGTGGTTATGTGAGGAAATGTTCTTATTTACAATATATAAGAACGTAAATGTTCTTATAGCATATAAGAACACACTAAAGTATTCAGGAATAATGGGACATCTTTAAAAACTTATTCTTAAATGATTCAGGGCTTTTTTAAAAGTTCATTTCATTATATTTCCAATGTTTCATTATTTTTGTGATTGTTTCAAAAAATAACAGAATATAAATTCATCAAGCTCTTATTTTCTCTAAAAAGAAAATTAATAATGCTCATTTTAAGTAGTAGAAGCAAAAATGTATAAAGAAAAAGTTAAGCGTCTTCTTCCACTCCATCTCTGTCCCTATACCCCTTAGAAATATTACCATCCTGATATTGATACAAATATATATAAATATACACAGAGAATTTGCTATTAATGATCCTCTTGAAGAAGAAATCTCCAGATTCTTGGAAGTAGCAAAAACAAAAAGATATAAAACGATCATCATGTACACATCTAGTTTAACAAATAAGATAGTCCCCTTGGACTTTGAAATGCATAACAAAATTCTAAAGTCTATCTGGGATTTCTCTCAGGTTTTCCTATTTAGAGCACTGAATTATGTGCCCAAATACACTGAATGACTGCATGGAAGCTTCTGAGGTTTGCAAAGGAGAAAAGGGCTCACACCCTTCTGAACATATGGAAACCAGAACATAAAACACTATCTCAGGTGAGGTCTGGCCAGAGCATTATGGTGTGGTGCTCTCTCTTTCCACTTTCTAGAAGTAACTATATGCCTATTTCTGTTAACACAGTTTTCTGTTACTATCATTTTCTTCCTAGTTATTTCACTCTACAGATTCAAAACGTACTGATTTTACTAAAATGCCTACTTTATTTAGTACATTCTGATACCAAACCACAATACTCAATTCCTATCCTCCAAGTGCAATTGGAGCTAAGAGCATTTTTTTCTGTCATTCTCTCTTTTTTTTTCTAAATTAATTTATTGGGATAACATTGGTTAATAAAATTATATAATTTTCAGGTGTATATTATAATTTAACATCTGTATATTCTATTGTTTACCAAAGTCCAGTTTTCTTCAGTTACCATAAATTTGATCCTCTTTACCCACTTCGCCCTCCCCCTACCCCCCTATATTTGACCCCCTTTATCACATCTACCTCCCCCCTCCTCTCCCACTCCCTACCCTCTGGTAACCACTAGTCTATAGTCCATGTCCCTGAGTATCTGTTTGTCCTGTTCATTTGTTGCTTTTAGGTTTATATCTCACATATAAGTGATATCATGAGGTTTTCAAGTTTTTCTTTCTGGCTTATTTCATTTAGCATGATTATCTTGAGGTCCATTCATGTTGTTGCAAATGGCAGTATTCCATCTCTTCTTATGGCTGAGTAATATTCCATTGTATATATGTACCACAGCTTCTTTAGCTAATCAGCTATATCGTAGGACACTTCGGTTGCTTCCATGTTCTGGCCACCATGAATAATGCTGCTATGAACGTTGGTGTGCAAATATCTTTTCAGATATGAGTTTTTAAGTCTTTGGGGTAAATCCCCAAT
>NW_006494614.1:1863932-1868814 GCF_000325575.1 Pteropus alecto
TCAGTGGTAATTTCCCCTCTTTTATCCCTGATTTTGTTTGTTTGTGTCCTTTCTCTTTTTGTTTTAGTGAGTCTAGCCAGGGATTTGTCGATTTTATTAACCTTGAAGAACCAGCTCTTTGTTGCATTTGTTTTTCTATTGTTTTTTGTTTTGTTTTGTTTTGTTTTGTTTTCAATTTCATTTATTTCTGCTCTAATTTTAATTTGTCATTCTCTTTTTGGGAAAAATGTTTCAACACTATTATGAAAAAGATTGCATGATATTTTGTCATTTAAAACTTAAATATTTTTGTCAGTAAATACCTGAACGTCCAATTATATAAGAGTAATGAAATACACTTGAGATTTCATTACAAATACTTTATGTAAAGTAATAGGATAATTATGTGTACATACATATGGCTATGCAACCATAAACATGAATATTTTCACAATTCTTAAATAATAATCATAGGTATTCATAGGTATATAACTCATTTTAAATCATCTGACTTTAACTTCATCCATGACATTGATAGAACTTAAAAGATGTGTCTGAGGACAGAGTCCTGAGGTTTGTTCCTGGAGACCTCTCTTTAGTATGTGGGTACAGTCATCCAACTAGGTAGAAATCCAATTAAGAAAAATGTCCTCCATACAATCCAGCAATCCATCCTCCGGGTATCTACCTGAAATTTTTGAAAACATGTATCTGTAAAACTATGCACCCCAATGTTCATTGCAGCATTATTTATGGTGGCCAAGACATGGAAACAACTGAAGTGTGCATCAGTATATAATTGGATAAAGAAGACATGGTACATATAAATAATGGAATATTACTGCACCATAAGAAGAGATGAAATACTGCCATTTGCGACAACATGGATCGATCTTGAGATAATCGTGCTAAGCGAAATACATTAGACAAAAAAGTTGAAAATCACATGATATCACTTATATGTGGGATATATAACTGAAAGCAACAAATGAACAAGACAGACAAACAAACAAAAACTCATAAACACAGACAATAGTTTAGTGTTTACCAGAGAAAAAGGGGAGTGGGGAAGGTAGGTAAGGGTAAAGGGGTCAAATATATGGTGACAGAAGATTTGGCTTTGGGTGGTAAACACACAATGCAATATACAGATGATGTATTACTCAACTGTACACTTGAAACCTATATAATTTTATTAACCAATGTCATCCCAATAAATTTAATTAAAAAAAAAAAGATAAATGTCTTCCAACCCGTATTTCTCTATTTTGATGGCAAGAATTTTTTAAAGATATATTTATGTCAAATACCAAGCTAGAAAACAGTCATACTATACTTGCCATACTTTTCTGACCCATCTGTCTACTAACCCTAACAAGTTAATTAAAATAGTCTGTCTCAGCTTATTATATTATTAATGCATTGCACTCTTACTGATGCCTAGTAAACTTGATTCTAAGTGCAACTATGTTGACTTTACATAATCTATTGCAAATCTTACCCAATAGTAATCAAAGAAATGCAAATTAGAAAACTTATAATGAATTTTTTACCTACCAAATGTTCAGAGCTCGTGGTAATTTCTAGTGTAATTGAAACTGCAGGGACATCAGACTTTTATGCAACTGAAGATTGCCTTTCTTGGTGGTAATCTGACAGAAGTTATCTAAAGTCTTGAAAATGTAGATTTGCTTTGTCCCAATAGTTTCTCTTCTGGAAATTTATCTTAAGGTCATCAAGGATGTGCACAAAGATATAGCTACTAGGATGTTTAGTCAACAGTTTATATTGGGGGGAGGTAACATGCTAAAAGTCCAAGAATAGAAAATTCATTGGATGTATATTTATACAATGCAATATTATGCAAGTACTTAAAATCATGTTAAATGTTTAATGTCCTAGAATGGTGGTCACAATTGGGCAAAAAAGGCAGGTTATCAATCAGAATATCTAGTTTGATTTTATCGTATGTGTGAGTGTGTGTTGTGCACATACGAATGGCTAAAATGTGCATATCAAAAAAGGCAGAATGATTGTCTCTAGGTGATGAAGTTAAAGAAAATACTTATCTCATTCTATTTTATTACCTATATTTTCTAAATATTACTCAATACACATGTATTTTATAAGAAGAAAGAGCAATAATAGCGACAGTCTTTTGTAAATACTGTCTATTCCTATAGGCATGGCTGAAGCTACTAAAAAGTACAAGTGACCTGTTTCTATTTTCTCCTCTTACTCTCCATAGTATTATGTTCTAATACTATGTAGTATTAGTATTAGTACATAGTATTATGTTCACATCCAGCTTCATGTATATTGGTATGATTTTACTTCCCTACCAAATCAAAGAGGCTTTGAATTCTGAGACCGGATTTTAATTCTATATATCTCCACCACTATGAAGCATATTATCTTACAATATGAGAAAAGATAAATAATTTCTGGAAAAAAATTAATAAATACATGAATGTCCACTGATGATTATATGAGATTACACATTTTTTCAAAAAAAAAATCCATTGGTAGAGTCCACAATTTCATGGTTATAAGATATCCAAAAATGTTGCATGGGGCTCAGACTTTCTAGTAAGAAGAGGGTTAGGCAGATCTGGACTAGGGGGCTTCTAGATTGCTAGAAGACAGAAGAAAGGGAAAAAGGCTCTGGTATTTACTGCCAGGGTCTCAGTGAGCCTCACGGCCTAACCGTCTGCTAATCTGCCACAACTCCTGTTGCCAGACAGGTGAGCCACAGACATGGGCATCCTCTTGCCTGAGGTGCTTCCAGAATCATCCCATTGATAAAGTTACAGACCTGGGATACAACTTCTGTGCATACACAGTGAATATCTACACTCTCTTGTTTCATAAAAAGCTATTGTCAACCCAGGGGAAAAAAAGCTTCACAGTAAGTACCTTACGACCAAGCACTTCAACTCCCAAAAGATCTTTTACCATAGTTCACTGCTCTTCTGTGTTTCAGCTCAGATTTTAAAAAACTGTTGTTATTGTTCATTTTTTCCAAACATTTTTTTTTATTTTAAGCATCCTTGTAAAAATAATACTCCATTTCCAAGGGCAGGCATTTGGACCTTTCTGGCAGGGACTCCTGCCCTGGGCAAGCACACTTGATGATCACACAGTACATGTTCCCTTCTCTCATGACCATCTGCTAGACTGGATCTCGGCCCACTCACAAGCTCACTGAATTGTTTCACTAGGATACAGGTGCCAGGCTATCATGGGTCTAAATGAGCAGCCCACATAATGCGAAAATGTTCCTCTAGCAAAAAGATCTTCCCCCATTCTAAAGTAGTGTCACTATATGGCTTCTGATTAAAGCCAGAGACATGAGTAAGCCAAAGAAAATATTGTAATACTCAAATCCTTAGAGATGAGTAGTCATGGAACAGAGCAACAGCGGTCATGCTAGATATAGTGCAGGCAGAGGTGTGGGGTAAACAAGAATCCTAGGAATTTGAAAGGAAAGAAGTAATCCCCCAGATGTACGTAAAATCAAGGAAGGAAATAAGAATTGTGTGTGTGTGACTGTGCCTTAACCTACAACAAAGAGAAGAACAAGTAACATGGAAGTATGGAAGTTGAGCCAAAGACATGAATGCGTGACCCACCTCTGCCACTGGATGAGACATTCAGCCAGCATCTGAATCTCAATATTCTTCACAGTTAAATGGAAATAATAACAATATCATGTGTTATTGTCACTATGATTAGGTAACAATCACTCCAAAACTTAGTGGTTTAAAACAATGTTAATTATTATCTCTGTGAGTCAAACATTTGGGAGCAGCTCAGCTGAGCAATTCTAACTCAAGTCAGTCACAAGGTCACAGTGAGGGAATGGGATCATCTCAAAGGCTTCTTCATTCATATATTCTGCAATCATATGTCTTTAGTCTGGGGAGGCAGGAATGGCTAGGAGCTGAAGGCATTAGGGTTCCTCAAGCATTTCCCCATGTCTCTGGACACTCCCTCCACATGGTATCTCCAGCATTGCATCTTCAAGGTAGCCAGACTTCTTACATAGTACATCTAGAGGAGCATGTCCTGAGAGCAAGAGAGCTAAGAAAGAGCTGTATTGCCTTTATGATCCAGCCTTGGAGATCATACAGTGTCACTTGCACATATTCTGTTGGTAGAAGTAGTTATAAAGCTCTACCCCACCTACATATGGAGAAATGTCAATATTGAATTATAAGAGGAGCATGAGGGATGAGATATATATTTTCCATCTTCAGAAAATACAATCTGCCATGCCATACAAGGTTGTTATAAGGATTCAGTGAAATCATTTATACTCATTTTATAAGCTATAAGCACTGCACGAATGTTAGTGTTTTTTTTATTGTAATAGTAATAATAAAATGTTATATCTCCTCTGTTCCAGTCTATTATAGGAGGTAATTTCTAAAGATGGGGCTGAAAGGGCATAGTGAACTTTAATTAAGAAGGAGCTAAGGTAGTAGTAATAGCATAGAAGGCATCTTTACTCAAAGACCAGTAGGACATTATTTATACCAAAAAAAAAAAAAAAAACCACTGGACCAGTAGGATTTATTACAAAAAAAAAAAAAAAACCACTTAAAGAAAAGATTTATTTCTTTCCTCTCATTTCTAAAAAAAGAATCATCTGGCTTTGATTTGATTTTTCCTTTCCTGCAATTTAGTAGAACCCAAATGTAAGTCTTAGATTTGCTACTAAAACAACAGCATACATATGAGGGAGCTGTCGTATTTCAAGCCAAAGTTACCTCGACAGTTTCTGAAGCTCTATGAAGTTGGGAAGCTAAGAGTTACTTAGGTTCTCTCTGCTAATTCAATGCATTAAAATTTTCAGGCACTTATTTATACAGATCCTAAATTCCAACTTTCAGCTTACAAA
>NW_006494614.1:1871889-1908626 GCF_000325575.1 Pteropus alecto
ATAATAACAATATCATGTGTTATTGTCACTATGATTAGGTAACAATCACTCCAAAACTTAGTGGTTTAAAACAATGTTAATTATTATCTCTGTGAGTCAAACATTTGGGAGCAGCTCAGCTGAGCAATTCTAACTCAAGTCAGTCACAAGGTCACAGTGAGGGAATGGGATCATCTCAAAGGCTTCTTCATTCATATATTCTGCAATCATATGTCTTTAGTCTGGGGAGGCAGGAATGGCTAGGAGCTGAAGGCATTAGGGTTCCTCAAGCATTTCCCCATGTCTCTGGACACTCCCTCCACATGGTATCTCCAGCATTGCATCTTCAAGGTAGCCAGACTTCTTACATAGTACATCTAGAGGAGCATGTCCTGAGAGCAAGAGAGCTAAGAAAGAGCTGTATTGCCTTTATGATCCAGCCTTGGAGATCATACAGTGTCACTTGCACATATTCTGTTGGTAGAAGTAGTTATAAAGCTCTACCCCACCTACATATGGAGAAATGTCAATATTGAATTATAAGAGGAGCATGAGGGATGAGATATATATTTTCCATCTTCAGAAAATACAATCTGCCATGCCATACAAGGTTGTTATAAGGATTCAGTGAAATCATTTATACTCATTTTATAAGCTATAAGCACTGCACGAATGTTAGTGTTTTTTTTATTGTAATAGTAATAATAAAATGTTATATCTCCTCTGTTCCAGTCTATTATAGGAGGTAATTTCTAAAGATGGGGCTGAAAGGGCATAGTGAACTTTAATTAAGAAGGAGCTAAGGTAGTAGTAATAGCATAGAAGGCATCTTTACTCAAAGACCAGTAGGACATTATTTATACCAAAAAAAAAAAAAAAAAACCACTTAAAGAAAAGATTTATTTCTTTCCTCTCATTTCTAAAAAAAGAATCATCTGGCTTTGATTATATTTTTCCTTTCCTGCAATTTAGTAGAACCCAAATGTAAGTCTTAGATTTGCTACTAACTCAACAGCATACATATGAGGGAGCTGTCGTATTTCAAGCCAAAGTTACCTCGACAGTTTCTGAAGCTCTATGAAGTTGGGAAGCTAAGAGTTACTTAGGTTCTCTCTGCTAATTCAATGCATTAAAATTTTCAGGCACTTATTTTACAGATCCTAAATTCCAACTTTCAGCTTACAAACATACTTGGAGGGGTGGCAATACAGATTTTTAAAAAAGAGTGAAAGAAAGGAAATAGAAATATTGCCTGTGCCAAACATTCCCTGGGATGGTATATGAGAAGAGAAAGGTTTTTAGGGTTCAGGATTCAGGTCCCATTTAAGGTGGAGCCAAGACAATGGACTGAATAAGAGGCTTGGGGGTCATAGGAAATGCACATAATTAGAGAAATTGGGATCTAATCCCTACCTGAGACCTAATGTCTTCAAATGGTTCTAGGTAGTCTCAGCCCCCTCAGCAAGATAAATGTGGCAAAAAGGTATAGATTCCCCTAAGCGTATAATTATTTTAGGCTGTCACCACCGTTAGCATCAGAGAACTCTGCCTATTAGCTGTTGTTAATACTCAGGCGGTATTTTTAAGTGAAAAATGCAAGGCGCAGAATAGCATTAGAGTATGCAATCACTTCTATAAAAAGAAAATAAAATATATTCATATATATATGTATATATATATATTCATTCATCAACAACTACTTGTCCGGTGAATGTATATGCTTTCGTGTGCATGGACTATCTCTCTGAGAGGGTACATACAAACTGGAAGCAGTCGTTGTCTCTGGCAAGCAGAACTGGGGGGCTGGGAGAGAGGGGATGGGAGAGAGACTTTGTTTTCACTAAATTTACTTTTGTTCTTCTAGACTTTGTACCATGTATATATATATTACCTATTCAAAAAATTGTTTGAAGTTACTCCAGGATAACTTTGGACCAGTGTGCTTGCAAATGTAGCACAGGGCTCCCTGATAGGAGAAAGATCCCGGGCTTTTCATGCCATGGTTCTTTCCCACAATGTGAGTGCTCTGGTTTCTATTTAAAGTACATCATAAAAAGTAGTATCAAAAAGAGCTTTTCATTTGTCTTTGCCTGGGTTCCTCTGAAAGCAAAATCTAAAACAAAGGCTTAAGCGTAAGCAGTGATGGAGGTAGTGATCCCAGTTTGCAGAATGCAGTAAAGGGCTAGAGACAAGAGAGGAAGCCTCTCCAAGGACAGGCTTTTAGATAGCCACCACTGTGGATGCCTATTCTCCTCGATCCTGCGAAAATATCTGAGAAGACTTATAAAATGCACACTAGAACTTGGCTGGGAGAATAGAGAAGGAAGTAGCTGACCATCTGGTCCCACCCCTACTTGTCAAGGTTGCCCTCGAAAGAGTTTCATTTTCCTGAATTTGGAAGTGAACACTCTTGAGTGGCTACAAGATTTCCTAAGATTTTCTACCTGCAGATATAAAAGTAAGCCCAGAGAGGAAGCAAGAGATTCTTTTAACACAGGCCTGAGGTTAGGCACTGTTCAGATGCACCCAAGTAAGGCTGGTGGAAACCCACCCAGAGCTGGTTGCCACAGCATTGGCTAGTATCAGAGAAAAGGCAGAGAAAAGTCCAATCAAGTAATAAAAACTTTCTTTTTATTAAGCTTTGTATTGTTTTTCTGTCCCTGCCCCGCCCCCACCAAAAGCATTAATATTGTACTTTTGAAGTTGAGTCTGCTATATAAAAACCTTGCCAATTGCTTATATACATAAAGAATATTTCTGGAAGGTTACTCAAGAATAGTAACTAGGTGCTTGCATGGAGGAGAACTGGAAGTCAAGAGAGAATTTCACCAAATATCTTGCTGCCGCTTGAATTTTGAGTCACATGAATGTATCATCCATATTACCCACTAAAAATAAACATTGTTTTAAAGATAAAAATATAAGACGTTAAATTAAATTTCAAAATTTTTGAAAATATTAAAAGAAAAATACAAGGTTTTGATTTAAAATGGAGATTTGAATATATATGTTTACCTCCAGTCTATCTAAAATCCTATAAAATAAGAGTTAAGAGATTTTATTAAGTATAAACCAACAAAGCAAAGGCAACAAAAGACAATAAAACAGCAATAAAATTTTGGAAGATGGAAAATAGATGGATGAATCATAACTGACCTAGTGGATTAGAGAAAGCTGAAATTTATGTCAGCAGTGGGAGAAACCAAAATGCACACTGATTTGCATCATAGAACTCCAGTCATACTCAAGAATTAGAGGAACAGACACCAATGAAAGTGGAGTGGATAAGGGCTAAAACCAGGATAGTTAGTTTAAGTCAGTTTGGGAGTAAATTAGACCTTGAATTCCCCCATCTCACTCCACGCAACTGGGGCTGACCCTCTCCCATTCTGGTAAAAAAAAAAAAAAAAAATGGAGAGGATAAACTAGAGGGACTCTATGTGCCCTGAGATACATAGGGCAGAGGTGGGGATCGAAGGGTCTATTGAAAATGGAAGATTAAGTCTATATAACAAAAGATAAAGCCCCCAAGTCCTTTTCCCACTCAGTTCTCAGAATGCTGTCAACTTGGTTTACATCCTTTAGGCAGGAGACTAGTAGGTTCTTCTCCAGATAATCTGGGCAACCCAACAGAAAAGACCTAAAGATACTGACAGCCAAATATTCCTCCCAAGAAGGAGCTGAACTGAATCACCAGAAGTTAAATCTACAAGCCCTTCTTTCTCCATACCCAGAGCTAGTCAGCTTTGTGGTGTCCCTGTTTTAAATATGAGAGGTCTGCTAAGGATCATGTAATATCAAGGAAAGCCAGAGACCAAAGGAACTCAGAAGAAACAAAGATGACACTAAAGAATTACTTTTTTAAAATAAGGTAAAATAAAATAAACGTTTAGTATTCTCAGAGAAATCAGAGAATATTGTACCCATACAAGAGCATGATGTTATAAAAAAAAATCAGGAAGTTTTTATGAAAAGTGTTCTTGAAATTAAATGTTATAACAGCAGAAATAAAATTTTCAATAGAAGGGCTGAGACTTAAAAGTAAGATAATCTCCCAGAAAGTAGAACAAAAAGCCAAAGAGGGATAAAATATTAGAGAGAAAGTTAAATTAGTCCAGGAGGTCCAATATCCAACTAATAGAAGTTTTAGTAAGTGAGAATACAGAAAATGAAGAAGAAAATTATCAAAAATAATTCAAGAAAAATGCCCAAAACTGAAGGGTAAGAGTTGCTACTCACTAAGTACTCAACACAAAGGATTAAAAAAAAAAAGAAAAAAAAAAACCTCAAGGCATATCAGTGAGAATTTTCAGAAAACTAGGATAAAAAAAAGATTTTAAAGAGCATGAAGAAGATAGTATGGAAAATTAGTTCAGCATTAGATTTTCTGAGAGTAACATTTGAAGCTACAGAATAATAGAGAGGAACATAGTCCCAACCTGAAGTCACTCAAATTATTAATAGAGTATGAGAGAGAAAAAAACTCTTTTCAAATATGCAAGCTTTCAAAAATAAATCTTCTATGCACTTTCTTAGCAAGCTACTGAGAGATGCGCTCCTCCAAAATGAAGTAACGAACCAAGAAGCAGGAAGATATACACTCCAGGAAATAGAGATCCAGCTCAAAAAAAGAATAGGAACTAGAAAAAGACAATCCCCCAGGTAGTAAAGGGATGTACAGCAGCCTAAGGTCCAGACTGAAGCAATGCAGAGGTCCTAGGAGAGATGTCTTCAAAAAGATAAAACAGGATGTATTGAGAGAAACTTTAAACTCATGGGGAAGAGATTAGGGATAAATTAGTGAAGAATACATAAATAAACAATGAAGCAAACGAAAAGATTAACTCCAAGAGAAACAAAGAGTAATACCAAAAAGAAAATATAATCATGGTATGTGTGATGGCTCAACTGTGAATATTTCTTTACATGGTCATAATAATATATAAACAGTGAATACTGACCTAACCAAAAATCTTAAAATGATTATGTTGAGAGGATGAAGTGAATGATTAAGTAGCTGAAGGGGTGGTCATTCACAAAAAATAATTAATTAATCAATTAAAAAGCCAAATCCTTGTATTCCTCTGTGGTAAGAATATAAATAGTGGCTTAAAACTAAAATAACATGCAGTAACAATATAAACATGATATTCACAGATATGGAGATAAATATCAAAAGAAAAACAACTGAAGTTATTACATCCAGAGAACAGGAAAATAAAAAAGAAGGAAGGGGATTGAAAGGAACTGCTGTTTTATTTAATAATCATTACAGAACTTTCTGAATGTTTAATCCATTTTTACCTCAAACTTTAATATATATTATTTTTTAATTAATAGAAAGAAAATCTATATACATAATTCCTTAACTTGAATAGAACTATTACTGTATGTAATTATATCCGGCCTTTGAATATATTCTCACATTTTTCACATATTTCACAAGCCTATGAATTTTGTATATCTTTCACTTAAAATATTTTGAGAAATTTTTTCTACATTCTTCCCATTATTTTAATAATTTTATCAAATTATAATATAAATTTAGCAATAATCAAGTGATAATTACAAATTTAATTTGTTTATGATAGTTCATATGTTGAATACTAATCACAAGGTGATGACATGAAGAGATGGGGGCCTTTGGGAGGTGATTAGGTCATGAAAGCAGAGCCTTCATAAATAGAATTAGTGCTCTTATTTATAAAGAGGCCTAGAAAGCTACATTGCCCTTTCCACCATGTGAAGTTATAGTAAGATAACTGTCTATGATGAAGCAGGACCTCACCAGACATCAAATTTGCCAGCACCTTGATCTTGGACTTCCCGACTTCTGGGAACTGCAAGAAATTTCTGTTGCTTATAAGCCACACAGCCTCTGGTATTTTGTCACAGTTGCCTAAATGGACCAAGACAGATTTGCAGATATGACTTACTGAGTAAAAAGAATTTAACATTTCTATAGTTGTTACACATTGTTTTGCATCAAATTTTTGAAAGAAAATTAATATCTAGATTAAGACTAAACATTTCTTTAGCTCACAGAAAACATTTATTCAAATTTCAATCATTTCATAATTAACATGCTTGAAAACACAGCTACAAAACCATTTCAAGAAAGTAAACCATGAAATCTAATTAGAGAAATGCAATAAAATTAATTATATGTTTGCAGTTGTTACAGAACAGACGGTATTTTCTGCAAAAGGGTAAGATTTTTTTAAGATATTAAATTTTTTTTTCACTTAAATTAAAACCCACTTATTTCTTCAAAAAGCCACACAGGAGATTCATCAGTCTCCTTCAATAGTTCTCCAGTTTCTTATCAAAGATTCCCACTGACAATTGTCTTGACCTGGGTCTGTGTGTTAAACCGCTTTCTGTAGAGGAAGGAAGGAGTCTGTCCTCTACCACGGAAGTGTAGAGAGGGTAGCATCTGAGGAGTACCGCAGGGATTGACTTTTCTCTGTCTCTAAAAACAGTCTCACCCTGACATTGTGAGGCCTCAGAGTAAGAGTAGAAATAGGGAACCACATACCACACATCCAATATTTAATAAAACTTTTAAATCATGCTGACACATTGTTAAATGAAATATGTTTTATATTCCCACCTATTTAAATTTAACATCAAAACAAGCTGGAAGGCCAGGTTCAAATTCAGAATTCATGACGGTGCTAAAAAAAAGAACATACCCACCTTTCTCTTTTTCCCACACCCTGCTCCTTTGCACACCCAGATGTCTCATATACACAGTGTGCGCTCCAGCTGGCATGTCCAAGCTCTGTTCTCCTTTTGAGCCACCTTTTGAGCCAAGTAACAGCAGGATTCATCTCTGGGAGAATGAACCCAGAGAACAGGCCTGCACATGCCCTAGAGTGTGCCCCACACATACCATGTTTAGACGGAGAAATCCTGGGACAACCAGGCTCTGGAAGAGCATCTCTCCTTGGCCCCCAAAGACTCCTTGACCTTTGAGGAAAGACAAGGCCAGAGGAGGACCATAGCAGGTCTCTCTAAAGCACAAGTCCAGAGTAGAGAATTGTCTCATTGTGGTCCAGGGATAGTACTGTCCACAGATATGTGATTCTTACCTTTAGAGATATTTCTCTGGATTAAAATATTCTTAGAAAGCAGGCATCAGGGATCTTTGCCTTTCTCCTTAACCTTTCACAACTATGAACATATGCTTTAGGGTTAGTATACCTGGTTGCTTGGTTGTCACTCAGGAAATCAGAAAGAGGACTTTGGGAAGAAGATGTGCAGAAGAAAAGGCTGCTTGAGAAGCCAGGCCAGTGGGTACTGGGGCAGAAGGGTGCAGCCTGAACTCTGTGAGCTACAGGAAAGAAAAAGAAGCTTTGACCACAGGTCCTGCCTCACTAGTCTCCTCTTCACTGCCCTGGGACATGTAAGCTAATTAAGAAAGAGAAAGAGAAAAATGGGATTGGGAAATGGGAAAAACCTCCAATGCTTGTATCCAGATTTTCATTTTATATCATCCTGCACAGCCGGTTCACCTTACCTATAAGTAAAATACATGAACAATTACAGCAGTGATTCTCAAACACCCTAAATTTAAAGACAATAATGGCATAAGTTCCATTTCTATTTTTCAAGAACATCAATATTTGAAACATTAATCTAAATAATTTCTCTGATAAAACAGAATGATTTGAAAGCCTGCGAATATGCATCAAATGAGCAAGATCTATAGTGAACGCTATTGCTAAAATTCTACTTAGTCATTTATCATTTATCTAAATACCAATTGCTACCCTAAGGTTTTCACTATTATGCAGTTTCAGATGCTTCCATTCTTAGTCACATAGTATTTAATTTGTAAATAAAGACCAGTCATTAAAAATAAGAAGCATAAGGGTTACTGACATAGAATATAAGTTGACATAAAAATTAAAATAAAATTACAAAGATGATTTTTACTCAGTTAATAATTTGTAACCATTTGCTTATAATTCTCAAAAAGTATATCAAGATGTCACTAAAATTTAAAAGTATAATGTCAAAAATATAAAATATAGTAATTATCAATTTGTCTTTGCATCTGTTGGAAATAAAGACTAACCACCCTATAAATGTGCACTTTGAATTGGAAAGCTTTCAGGAAGCAGCCTAAAGAATTCTCTTATTTTATCTCTTAGAATTAAAATGAAAACTATGAAAAATAAATAATTTTAAGTCCAAAATACAAAATTATAAGTCATAAAAGCAGTTTTTATCTATCTTGATGCTTTAAGATAAAATTAGACTTTTATATTTATAAGTAAATGTATATATAAGTGAATATATGTTAAGTACTTTAAGCTAAAAGTAATATATTATTTACTAATTTGTCAATAAATTATCTTTTTGTTACATAATTAATTTAAAGTAAATTTATCTACATGTACCACATAAAAAGAAGAAAGATGTCAAATTTTTTCTTTACATAATATAAAGTCCTAGGATTTAATTTTAAATGAATTTTATAACCTAGTCTTAAATAACATACTCTTTTAAATAAACATTTTTACTAAAAATTATTTCAGTAGAATACTCATCAAAAATAACAAAACAAACCTTGAAATTCTTAAGGGGATTTACCAGATTATAAATGACTAAAAGGGATTCATAAATCAAAAGTATTTGGTAGACAAAGATTTATAGGGTTAATATCGGGGCTTCCAGAAATCCCAAAACTATCTGCTGGTTGCCGTGTGAAAGTCCTTTAACAGTGACTAAGTCTTTTTTCCACCATCAGAGTCATACGCAGTCAGATGGAATTGGCTTCTGATTAAATTCCCTAAGCTTCAGTTTCTACATTTATAAAATGAGGATAATAGTGTCGCCTTCCCAAGATTGTTATACCCATTAAGCAAGATGACAAATGGAAGCAGCCAGTTCAGCTTTTAGGCATATGGTCAGCATTCAATAAATTGCAGATGTGTGTATATGTATATAGCATTTATACATGTAGACATAGATCCCCAAGAAAAGAAACACACTAACTCGAATTCTCACTGTGATCTAATTAACTGATATTATCGGCTTTACTAAGAGAAGAAAGCAGAAAGCTAACAGAGGAAGACCTTACTTACTCATAGGAAGGAAGACACAAAAATTGAAGGCAAGATAGGCCAAGAATGTACTTTTGCCTAAAATATGTTTAGGATAAACAAAATATCTGCAAGTAACATAAATGCACTTGCCTCCCTCTGAACCATCAGGCAACCAAGGAGCTGGCACCCAGGAAACAATCTAATGTAATAACACATGAGAAGAAAAGATTGAGTCAGAACAAACTTCCAGGCAGTTCCTGCCATGTAACGCAATCAACAACTAAATATGACTAAATACAATCGCAGGGTCACAGGTTAGTGCAACCTCACCAGCAATAACATTTTGCAAAAGACAAAATAAAGCCAAGGTGAGTTGTCTAAAGTCACATCTAATTACAGGTAAAGGCCATATTTGAATTAGGATTTCCAGTTTCTGTTTGCAATAATAATAATAATAATAATAATAAGCTGGTGTGTATGTATCAAGGAAGAAAGGGAGTGACATGGGACAGTTTCTGGAGTGGACAAGGCAAAGGTAGACTTCTCCAAAGGACAGAAAACAGGCTGCATTCTTCCTCCTACAGAAAGCAGTTAGAGCAGAACATCCCTGCTGTCAAAATGACCACTGCTTTCAGATATGTTTTCCACCTACCCTTCAGAATGAAAATGAGCCCAGATTTCTTCCTTGAAGAGTTAAGCACAGAATCATCACTCGAATGGAGCAAGCAGCTTGCAGAATGGCTGCAATGAGCTGGTTCCCTAGTAAATAGATTAAACATTATCACTCTACTTCATACCCTCAATGGAACTCGATCTCATGAATGGAATGGTATATTATAACTGGCATAAAATAGGCCACCACTTTAGTTACAACACAGGATTGTCCAAATAAACAAGCATTAATCATGCACATTATGTAGAGCATAATGCTTCAGAGAGCTTCCGCAAGCAGCTCCAAATGAACTCAACCAAATTATACCATCTGACAGCTGTTCCGTGACCTGTGGGAAATGAGTTGGTGGTCTCAGTCCAGTTCCTAGTGGACAGGTGTCCAAAGCACAAAAACTACCCTCACAATTGGGCCTAATTAGCAACCTGGTTGTTGCAACTGCAGTAAAACCTGGAGTCCATGTCACTGACGTGCTGTTGGAGGCTTATCTCAATATCAGGTGACGTGTGCTGAAGGCTTAGCGCAGAAACACTCACAATGGCGTCTGCACAAAATGTTGTTCCTTCAGGAGAAACGAAACTGTGCCCAGGACTGGCTCTCTGCCTCTGCCTGATTCTCCTAAGCCAAAGATATCAGAGACAGGGATGGAGTTCTGGGCACTGTTTTAATCCACAGAACGAGCATGTTTGTAACACTTAAAATGCTATGAACATCCACCCTGCATCAGAGTATTAGACTCATCTACCACGCAAAAACCTAGATTCCCCTGGATTCTCAACCATTTCTCAAAAACTTTCTATTTCTCTCCTTGACTTAATTGAAACCTGCCTGCTTCTGAGAACACTGCCTCCCCTGCAACCCTCCCAAGTGTGCAGTTGTTGTTTTCCAAGGCTCTACATACCTCAGCACCAGATAATGAGCAAGGACTCTCTTTGTTCCCAAAGGTGACTTCCAGGCCCTTTCCTCCCTGCCCTTGCAAACTCCAACACCCAAAGCAGTCAGCTTTGTTCCTACCTATTGACCTTTTATTCGATTCTCCGGTTCAGAAAAGATGGTAACTCCTGGCTTACAGTCTTCTTCTCTTATCCTCTCTTCTGATACTGTCAGTGGAGTTTTAATACCCACTTAAGTGAACCACTGGCTTCAGTTTCTTAACTTCCTCAACCAAATGATCTTTTCCTCCTCAACACCACAGCCACCCACTCCCAGACCTTGTCATTACCAGAAATCACATTATCTCCAAAACTTTCAATTCAAATATTGCCCTGTTAGACTACAACCAGTCATTTTGTTATAGTCCTTTTTTACAACTCTCCTGCCATATGCAGACCGATCCACTGGCCCACACTTTCTCATTATTTATTGGCTTCTTCTCCTTTCTCTTCTCTTGTCATTTTGGCACCTTCCTTCCCCTCATCTTTTACATATAATCTAACATCAAGTCCTACCAACTTTATCTCTTAAATTATATTTTTATTCGCCATTCATTTATTTTTTATTTGCCATTATATCCCCAGTTTCTGGCTCACGATATAGACTCAATAATATTTGCTGAATGAGCGAAGTATTAAAAATAATGCTGGGGAGTTTCACATCTATGCTTAGGACACAGAAGCACAAGACAGGGTCTCTCCTGCACTGACAGTGAAATTAAATGAATCATCTACAAGCAAGAAAAGTAAATGAAATTCCAAAGAAGAACAAAACCAACAAAAAGAAATAGGACACAAGCACTGTTTCACCTTTGGCAAATATAGGAGAGAGGAATGGCTGCTACAGAAGTAGATGAGAACTCAACTAAAATGTTTATTTATAATGGCAAGTATGGGCTAGCATGACAATGTGGTATAGGTAGGAGGGACATCTAGACACAAGGGGAAATTTTATTTATTTATAGGATTTTTCCACAAGCCTCCACCAGGTGCTTATAAGAAAGCATGGGCCCACAGCTAACATCACACTCAATGGTGAAAAGCTAGAAGCATTTTCCTTACAACCAGGGACAATACAAGGATGTCTACTTTCACCACTCTATTCAACATCATATTGGAAGTCCTAAGCACAGCAATCAGACAAGAAAAAGAAATAAAGGGCATTCAAATTGGAAAAAAGAAAGAAAGAAAGAAATTTGTCATTATTTGCAGATGACATGATACTATACAGAGAGAACCCCAAAGATTCCACCAAAAAAAACTATTTGAACTGGAGTTCCAGTCAAGATGGCAAAGTGAGCAAACATTGTGCATGCCTCCTCCCACAACTGCATTAAATTACAACTAAATTATGGAACAGTTAACCTGGAGAATCATCTGAAGTCTAGCTGAACAGAAGTCCTATAACTAAAGATGTAAAGAAGAGGACACATCAAGACTGCTAGGAGGGCTGGAGACATGAAACGGACTGGTCCCATACCCACATGTGGTGGTTGACCATGGCGGGGGGACAGGGTTGGATATTTCAGCTGCAGAGTTCCCCTCAGAGGAGCAAGAGGCCCCAACCCCACACCAGGGTTTCCTGGCCCAGAATTCCAGTGCTGGAAAGAGGAGTCCCCACAAAATCTGGCTGTGAAAATCAGTGGGGATTCCAACATCTGGATGAGACAAAAGGCAGCTAGAAACACAGACCTCCCCTTAAAGCGCCGGTGCACAGACTCACTCACTCACAGGTACTCACCCTGAGTTCCCACAGAGGGACAGTAGCTTCAGAGGTGCCAGAGACATACAGGGAAAGACAGTTGTGTGATTTCAAGGCAAGGGCTAAAGGGACAGCCGTCATTGTCCCTTTGTTGAGCCCTCCTCCTGTGCAGCTTACAGGCAGACACCATCTTTTCTTTGTTGAGCCTTCCCTCCTCACAGCCAAATCTGAATCTTCATTGCCCAGGTAAGATTCCCTCGCTCTACCCAGTGACTCCCTCAGACCCTGCCCCACCCAACTCACAAATTGCCAGTGGCAATTTCATTGCCAGGCAACCAGCCCCACTCCACATTCTAGGCAGGGGGGTTCCTTCTGCACTAATCAACAGGCCTTGGCTTGTGCACCTCGGGAAACACTTTTGGGGTGGGGAACCAGCCCTTGCCCAAGCTGCAATATTTCTTGAACAAATTTCAAGGGTCTGCAAGGCCCGAGGCAAGCTGAGACATTTGCGAGTGGCCACAGGCTCAGAAGTGGCAACAAATCTGATTCTGCACTAACCTGAGAAACCCATTTGCCCTACCCTGGTGGCTCCCTGGAATCCTACCTCCTCCAACTCACATACCACCCAAGGTTCTTTCAACTGCTGAGCTTTATTGGTAGCTGACAGGCAGCCTTAGGCTTTGGGGTACCCTGAGCCTTTAGTGAAGCTGCCCCAGGCCTGATACTGGTGGCAGCCAGACTTGGTTCAATGCACAGCCTCTCCCACATGCCTCCAAATCCAGCAGAGACAGAAACATAGAAAGCTTTGTAGCTCCTACCAGTTATCCCTGGGTGGGTCACAGGCAGCAGCTTACCTTTGCCTGCAGGAGAGCTCCTCCCAAGGAGCTCCAGAACCAACACGCCCAGCGGTTGACGTTATACCTCAACAGAGTACCAGCTAATTACCCCCACAAGCAGCACATCAAACACTGGTCTCGATAGGCACACGAGCCTGCTGGGGTGACTCCATGGGTTCAGCCCCTACACAGCAGCTTATACATTGTGAATGTGGCCAATCCTCACAGCCAGTCAGCCTGAGAGTCAATCCCACCCACTGACATGCCAATAGCAATCAAGACTCAACTACAACAGGAAGGCATGCACACCCACACAAGGGATACTCCTGGAGCAGATGATCAGGGAGACTGCGCCACTGGGCTACGCAGGACACTTACTACATAGGCAATAGACTGGGAAACATAGCAGATATACCTAATACATAGAAACAAACAGACAGTCAGCCAAAGTGAGAAAACAAAGAAATATGTCCCAAATTAAAAAATAGGGGAAAACTCCAGAAAAAAAGAAGTAAATGAAATGGAGACAAGCGATCTGCCAGATATAGAGTTCAAAACGCTGGTTATAAGGATGCTCAATGAACTTAGGGGAAAATAGATGATCTCAGTTAGAACTTCAACAAAGAGATAGTAAACATAAAAAAGGACATAGAAACCATAAAAAAGAACCAGTCAGAAATGAAGAATACAATAACTGAAAGAAGAATACACTAGAAGGAATCAATAGTAGATTAGATGAAGCAAAGGATCAAATCAGCAATACAGAAGACAAGATAGAAGAAAACAGAACAGCAAAAGGAATCAAGAAAAATGAGAATAGTTTAAGGGGCCTCTGGGACAATATCAAGCATATCAACATTTGCATCATAGGGTTACCAGAAGGAGGAGAGAGCAAGGGATTGATAATCTATTTGAAGAAATGACTGAAAATTTTCTTAGCCTGATTAAAGAAAAAGACATACAAGCCCAGGAAGCTTAGAGAATCTCAAAAAGATGAACCCAAAGAAGCCCACACCAAGACACATCATAATTAAAATGACAAAGTTTAAAGACAAGGAGAGAGCTTTAGAAGCAGCAAAAGTAATTAGTTATCTACAAGGGTACTCACATAAGAATGTCAGCTGATTTCTCAAGAGAAACTGCAGGCCAGAAGCAATTGGCACAAAATATTCAAAGTGATCAAAAGCAAGGATCTACAACCAAGACTACTCTACCTAGCAAGGCTATAAATAAGAATCAAAGGTCAGATAAAGGGCTTTCCGTACAGGAAAAAGCTAAAAGAATTCATCACCACCAAATCAGTATTATGAGAAAAGTTAAAGAAGAAGAAAAAAAAATCAAAAATATGAATAATAAAATGGCAATAACTACATATGTATCACAATTACTTTAAATGTAAATGGATTAAAAGTTCCAATCAAATGACATAAGGTGGTTGAATGGATAAAAAAAACAAGATCCTTACATATACTGCCTACAAGAGGCTCATTTCAGACCAAAAGAAACACACAGACTAAAAGTAAAAGAGTGGAAAAAGATATTTCATGAAAACAGAAATGAAAAATGTGAGGTAGACAAAACAGACTTTAAAACAAGCTGTAACAAGAGACAAAGAAGGACCCAGTAATCCCACTTCTGGGTATTCAGCCAAAGAAACCCAAAACACTACTTCAAAAGGACATGAGCATCCTTACATTCATTGCAGTATTATTTACAATAGCCAAGACAAGGAGGCAACCTGGCTGTCCATCAATGGATGAATGGATAAAGAAGAGACAGTACATATATACAATGGAATTTTACCCGGCCGTGAAAAAGAATTTTACCCGGCCGTGAAAAAGTACATATATACAATGGAATTTTACCCGGCCGTGCAACAACATGGATGGACCTAGAGGGCATTATGTTGAGTAGAGTAAGTCAGACAGAGAAGGACAAATGTCATATGATTTCACTTATAAATGAACAAAGAAAACAGAAACAAGCTCATATATACAGAAAGCATTTTGATGGTTGCTAGGTTGAGTAGGATGGGGGGATGAGTGAAGGGAAGAAGGGATTAAGAGGTGCAAATTGATACTCACAAAATAGTCATGGGGATGTGGAGTACAGCAAGAGAAATACCGTTATTAGTATTGTAAAAACTATGTAAAGTGTCAAATGGATATTGTATCAGGATGATAATTTCTAAGTTATATAAATGTCTAATCACTGTGTTGTGTACCTGAAACCAATATAATATTGTAGGCCAACTCTAATTTAAAATTTTTTAAATTGTTAATAAATAAATAAATAAATATTAAAAATAAAAAAGAAAGATGGGATAATTAGAAAATAACTAAAAAATGATATATTTAAGTCTAACTTATACCTAATTTGATTAAATGTAAAAGAGCTAAACAACTCAATTAGAAAACAGAGATTGTCATATTAGGTTTAAAAAGCAAGGCATACTATCTACAAAAAAACTTACCTTAAATATACAGACATAAATGCGTTAAAAGTAAAGAGATCTAAAATAATATACCAAGCGAACACATTAAAATAAATATGGGTGGCTATATTCATATAAGTGGTAAAGTAGATTTCGAATAAATAATATTACAAATTTTCCCCAAACTATTAGCAAACCGAATCCAGCTACACATATAACAGATAATCCATCATGAACAAGCAGGGTTTATCTCAGGTTGCAAAGCTGACTCAACATTAGAAAGTCAATCAATTCAATTCACCGTATCAACAAACTAAAAGCTAAAAATCAATACAAGGAAAGATTTGACAAAATTCAACATCATTTCATGATAAAACTCTCAGCAAACTAAAAATTTAAGGAAACTTTCTCAACCTTATAAAGAGCATTTACAAAAATTCACAGTTAACATCAAACTTATGGCAAAAGACTGAATAGACTTCTGCTAAGATCAAGAACAAGGCAAATTTCTGCTCTCACCACTCTTACTCAAGAATGTACTGGAGATTCTAGGCAGTACATTAAGACAAGGAAAAGAAATAATATGCATACAGTTTGGAAAAGAATAAGTAAAACAGTCTTTATTCACAAACATCATAATTGTTTACATAGAAAATCCCAAAAAATCTACAAAAAGACACTAGAACTAAAGGTTGCAAGATACAATGTCAGTATTCAAAACTCAATTGCATTTCTGTGTACATATTTAAAGAAAATTAAAATTGAATTGTTAAGTACCATTTAACAAAACATCAAAAATCATGGAATACTTAAGGGTAAATACAACAAAATATACACAAGATTTCTCAGCTGAAAACTGTGCAACATTGGAGAAACAACTGAAGACCTAAATTTAAAAAAAAAAAAGAGAGATCTGTGTTCATGGATCAAAAGATGTAATATTGTTAAGATGTCAGTTCTCCCAATTTTAATCTATAGATTCAATGCAATCTCAATCAAAATCCCAGCAGGTTTTTTGTAGACATTGATGAGATGATTCTAAGCTTACATGAAAAAAGAAAGGTCCTATAATATTCAAACAATTTTGAAAAATAAGAACTAAGGACAGCCAAATTTTCATTGCTCTCACTGAACTGTGAAAAGATGCTCATCCTGTATATATAGCAAATAATTGTATAGAGAATTTGCAGTCAATTGTAATTGACAGTACATTGAGCTTAGGGATGCCAGATAAAAGTATCCTAAGTATATGCCACCATACTCATCCTGCCTTCAGCAACCATAATAACTTCCAAAATCGTTTTTTCCTGTTGCATCTATAAACAATTAGCATCTCTTTGTTAAACTCTAATTGCTCTTCTTACACAGCTGTGCCACTGTACAGCTCAAGAAAGAAGGCCCAAGTGCTAAGACAGTTAATAAAATAATGCCATAACAAACTACAAGGGCCTGGGGAGTTCAAGAAAAACAGGTTGCCTCTAAATCCTTTCAGAAAACCAAACCATAGACTACATCTTAAATGCTGAGTTTCTCCATCCTTTTCTTTTACATATAAATCTATATTGGGAGGCACAAGAACGTAGAGGTTAAGAAGATGCCTCTCGGCTATATGGTATGGGTTTGAATTCTAGCTTTTCCACTGACAGCTGTGCGACTAGGGCATGTTATTCAACTTCTCTGTGACTCAGTTTCCTCATCTATAAGATAGGGCTAGTAAAAATTCACAATACTGTGAGAATTATATGGCTTAACACCTAAAAAGAGCTTAGAAAAGTACCTTGCATATATTAAATGCTCCATATGTATTAAACAATATGTATTGTTTTTATTTATTGCTGTGTACCTTCCCTTTACCAATTTGTTTGTTTTGTTTTTTAAATTTTTAACTCACATCCTCAGTGACTGGCAAAGCTCAGCAGTAGTATTAAACACACAAACTACCCATTAGAACATCAACATCACTGTGGCTAAAGCAAAAGATTTTATTTTCTGGGAAATAGTTGCAAAGTGCTGGCAGTATTCACTGAAAATCTCAAGTCAGTTCTAAACTTTAGAGTTTTTCACCCTTCAGAGTGATACAATATAGGATGACAACATTCCTACCCTTTTCTACTTGAGAAACTCCGAAAACTGTTTGTCCCAGAAATATCTTGACATGTTCGAAGTTTTCAGCTTCAGGAAATGAAATGTTCTACAGTGGAGGATTGAGATATCTACAAATTTGAAATGAAATTACTTCACTTAGTATAGAAGAGAAATACTCTTCAAGAATAAAAGCCTTACATGAAACAACCCATATATTTTAACCCAGATTTAATCTCTATCTGTATGCCCCGGAATCATACAACTTATTTGGCAAATCCAGTAATGAACAATACAGTTTCTGCATGGAATTAGTTAAGCTACCTCTGTGTGCTAGTAACTGAATCCCTGACCAATAGTAGATTAATAAACACATTTTATTTTTCACAGAAAAACTGTAAGGAGGCGACTTATTCCTTCCTCACTTTCTGTCATCCTCAGCAGCCATTTCCATCCTCAGACTTGTAGCCTCATGGCCACAAGATGGCTGCCTCAGCTCCAGATTATGAACTCACATAGCATATTCAAAGAAGGAGGGAAAAGAAAGAGCCTCCCCCTGGGCATTTCTCTATCTATCTTTTCCTGAAGCACCCCTCACCTCAGCCCAGCAGATTTAACCTTACATGTCATTGGCCAGAATTGGATCACATGGCTACTCTTACCTGCAAGGAAACATGGGAAAGTAAGTGACATTACATAAAAAAATAAATAAATAAATAACCAAACATCATGTGCATCCTAACAAAAGAACACCTCTATTAAGTAATCTTATCAAAAGAAAAAAATTAAAATGGAATCAAGCCTCTAAATATAACTACAAAATTTAAAAGAAGGAGAGGAAAATGCACATGCTATTTAACACCTTAGAGATAAGGTCAGCAAAATATACACCATGGGAAACTCTGTAGGACAAATAGCCCACATTCTTCCAATAAATTACAGAAAGAAGGATGGAGGAGGAAAGCTCTAGATTAAAAATGACTTAGACGCAGCCACTAATTGCAGTGTGTGGATCTTAGTTGGATCTTGATTCAAAGAAAAAACTATTATTTTTTGTTACATTTATGAGACAAAATAAATTTAAAATCTGACTAGATCTTTATCAAATTAAATCGTTTTAAAATGTTAGGTGCTGACAATGGTGTTTAGGTTATTTTTTAAAGTTCTTGTCTTTTGTAGATACCTACTGAGATATCTACCAATGAGGAGGAACCATGTTTGAGATTTGCTTTAGGATAATTAAAGGAAGAAGAATGTGGGGATGGAAGGAATAGGTTGGCTGTGATTTGTGGATTTGTTGAGGCTGGGTAGTGAATACGTGGAGATTCATTGTTAAAATAAAAAATGGAGATCCATTTTGAAAATTTCCTGAGCAGACGAAACCAATTCAGTCACACAAACAAAGCTTAATTTAGCTTATTTTGCAAGACTAACTTGACCTGGGTCATTTCTTGCTTATGCCTCTGGAAATCATAAGCAAAACTTGAACTGTTTCCAAGGTCAATATGAGGTAACCACTGAAAATTCTAATATTATAAGCAACCACTGTGAAGAATAAACAGTCACTGCATTCTCACAAATATACCCCTGAGCCTCATTCCATGTTCTGATTGAAGTGCTCCCAGTTTGCAAGCTGTCTTTGTGGTGTGTGAACCATAAACTTTTACTAACTACTACTTTAGTAATTCATTAGTTTTACTTCTGTTATTTCTGAATTTTTGACAATCTTAATATTTTATCTGCTTTTGTATATAATAGAACTTTCTATAATGAAACATTTTTAAATGCTTTCCTAATTCAAAATATTAGTAAACTAAAAAAATAATTTAACTAGCTGCCTTAGTACACTTAGGTAATAAAATTGAGACAAGATCGGTCAAGACAGCTGTTAAATGGAATTTGGGCAGCAGCCTATAAGAAAATGACTCTTTTCAAAGGCGGGTAAAAATCAACATAAGCTCTTTGGTAGGGCTGCCACAGCAAAGTAACACAGACCGAATGGCTTAACCAACAGAAATTTATTTCATTACAGTTCTGGAGGCTAGAAGTCGGAGGTCACGGTGTTGGCTAGTTTGGTTTCTCCTGAAGCCTCCCTTCTTGACTTGCAAGGTGGCCATCTTCTTGCTGTGTCCTCGTATGGTGTTTCCTCTGTACATGCATCTTTAGTGATTCTCCATGTGTTCAAATCTCATCTTCTTGTAAGTACATCAATCTTATTGAATTAGGGTCCACCCTAATAACCTCATTTAACTTAATCACCTCTTTAAAGGCCCTATCTCCAAATACTGTCACATTCTGAAGTACTGAGCGTTAAGGCTTCACCATATGAATTTGAGGACACATTTTAGCCATAACAGCTGTCATACTTAGCAATCCTACATCATGAACTAACATTCTGGGAATTTATTTGACAAGTCAACTTCTCTCCACAGACTTGAAAAAAAGCCAGGAATTATTAGGTCAAGGGGAGTGGGGTGCTTCATGGCAATTAGCTCTCAACAGATTCTAGGCCCCCAAGAAGTCAAATCAGGCCTAAAAGATATTCTGTTTAGGAGAAAAGAATTTTGTATGGAGAAAGATAAAAAAGAAATGTCTCACAAATTGGGGTGTGCAGTTTCCCATCTAAACCCAATGAGCCTGTCAAAGCTTGGATAACCAATGTCTTTCTGACTTTGCTTGAGGCACCTTATCCCATGCAGAGAATAGATGTGTACAGAGAAAACATGTCTTTGCCTGCGCACAAGGCTGCAAAGAGTCAACACGAACCCCTCTGTGTACCATCTGCATTAACAGGGAGAGACACAGGAAACTTCCTGCCATGAGCAACAACAAAGCTTACCCTCCAGCACCCCACAATCCCACAAATGGCCCCCACACATGTTCTCTCCACCTGGATTCTCTGCCAACATCTTATTCAAGGGTTCAGCCAGAACAAGCAGAGCATTCTGTTCACAGGTGGTTTGGTTTGTCCTGTTCCAAATTTTCTAGGCACCTAAACAAATCACAGTACTCTTTCCTCTCTTGCCCTCTCTCTCCCATCAGTCTGCCAAAGAGATACAAAATTGTGGTGGTTTAATTAGGCATTGTTTTGCCACCTTAAATGAGGTTACATTTCCAGGGACACACGCACACACACCCCAAATCTCCTCCTTCCCTATCCTTTATGAGAGCTTACTTTACTCCAAGGTCTCATCTAATCAAATATATTGGCTAAGCTGGCATCAACAGAAGCTCTAAACCAATCACTGAAAGAAGCCTGTCAGACCTACCTGCAATGTGCATTACCTTCTCATATCAGCTGAAATGTAGAAAGATTTTTTTCCAAAACAGCTCTGGACAAGTTTGTACATTTATGTAAGGACTTGCAAATCCCTATACAATCCCTGCTTTCAGATACACTAGTTCCTAGATTTCACCTTATTATCACTTACTGATACAAAAGGGTCCTTGATCCTTAATTCATCAGTAATAACATAATAAGTAATATAACATACATTCCCTTTTCATAAGACCATTTGCATTCCTGAAGCCTACAACCCCAATCATTCTGTATTCCCGAGTTTCCCCAAATTCCTAGTCCAAAACAACCCCACCAAGTAATATCTTGGAAAAGCCAATATGCAAGGGAATTATGCAATATGCACTGGAGAAGGGCTAGACCAGAGGGTCTTACAGACAAAGTCACAAGAAAAGGGAAAAGACTCGAAGATTGCAGTATTAGAGCCACACACAACCCAGTAGTATTGCTGGAGGGAACAAAGAAAGGATTGTGTAGAAGAGGACTGGAGATGAAGAGCCTAGGGAACTTCCACAGAAGTATGGCAGTAGAAGGTGCCTTTGTCCCCAAATTCCCCAACTACACTCTTCCTAAAGACATTTCCCCTCATGCTGTCAACATCCTTGAACACCAGGAATCTGGGCACTCGTTAGATCAAAATTGGGGCACTTGTCAGCAAAGGACACTGCGCGAAACCATTATAAATCTCTCTCCTAGGTATAGCAGAAGCATGCAAAGAACCTGCATTTGGGGTCAGGAAAGCTTGGTTTACAATCCAGACTTTTCTATTTGTTATCCTTATAACTTTGGGCAAATTACTTAACCTGCCGGAACCTTCATGTTCTTATATGTGAAATGAGATAATGCCATCAAAAGGTTATTTAGAGGACTAAACAAAATGTTGTAGGTAAAGTACCTGCCATGTTATATGGCTCAATAAATATTTTCCCTTCCTGAAAAACTCTTGAGAGCCAAGATGAAAGGGAATTGTTAACCATGATACCTCTTCTATTATCTAATAACAGGAAAACATCAACATCTCAAAGAGACAACCCTTTCCTTAATACTAAAACAGTGAGATAAATAATTAGATAAAAATGTATTAAATTACATAAAACAAGGGACTTAACATTTAGTTCTCCCATCTGACACATTCCAATGGAAGATTTTCAGTAATTATGAAATATAACCAAAAGCTCAGGGGTTAAGGGAAATGCATCCATTTATCTTTCACAGTCTTCTTTAGGTTCTAAGTGTCAATATCGTCAGGGTAATATAATGCACAGGAGCTAAGATATAACCCAGCTGTCCAATTTCTTGGAGTAAAACCCTGTGTGGCTCCCATAATGATCAACGATGGTTCTAAACCGTGGCTGTGCCAGCCCTAATCCCGATCAAATCAGAATCTCTGGGGACGGGGCCTAAGCATCAGTCTCTTTCAAATTTCCCTAGATAATTGTAATGTGTTTCCAGACTGGAGAACCTCTGGTGTACAACATCAGCAGAAAGGTGGCTGTGAGAGGCCCTGGGAAGCAAAGAAGACTGTGCTGCGATCTGACACTGGGGCTGCCAAAGAAACAGGCTAGAAACAGAACTAAGTTCCCAGCAGAAGTCTCAGACAGACTTGAGCAAAAGGAGACGTTTACTGAGAAGTTAGGTGATCTACAAAAACACCTTCCTACTTTAATAACAGACATTCTGTTTAATTCTACAAGGCAAAATAATTTAGTATTGTAAAAAAAAAATTGAAACAAGCTAAATGTCTTTCAACAGAGAAATTGATAAATTACGGTATTTTATAGCAGTTAAAAATGAATGAATTAGATCTACATGTGGTAACGGATATACATTGGGTAAAAAAATAATTGACTAATTCCTACAGTGCAATACCACTTAAGTAAAATTTTAAACACTAAACAATATTATATATTATTTTAGCTGTATAACATATACAGAGAAAGCATAAAATATAGACCTGACAGGTTAGAAAAAATAAGATCATGGTTACTTATGGGATAAAAAAGGGCTGGAATGATATAACAATTAATTGTAATGCATTAACTTTAATTAAATCCTTGTTCAGGGGGAAAAAATAGCCATAAAAGACATTCTTGGAACAACTGGGGAAATTTTAATATGGACTAAATACTAGATAATTTCATCAAGTTATATTAACTTTTTTTAGAGATGTTATTACAATTTATGTAGAAAATAAACCTTATTCTTAAGATAGGCATACAAAAGTCTAATGATGTCTACAACTTATGTTCAAATGGTAGAGCAAAATATACCTGTTGTGTGTACCTACACACATCAAACACATAAAATCAGCTTAGGTCTTAGTAAACTAAAGAGAGTAGAGGAGTCCTTAAGTGGCTGGCTGCCTGAGATAATGACCACAATGGTTGTTTCTAGCACTGCAGATAAAGGTTGATGTTTCCAGGCCCAAAATCCCCAGTAGGAGAGTAAAGGCCAGAAACCGTAGGCTCGTTTCTCTCGTCTAGCCTACGCATGGCTGATTTCTGCTACCTGCAGGACCAATCTGTCCTCTCAGCATACTCTGCTCTCTGCCATTGTAGCTCCAATTAACACACAGAGAAATTTCTATTTATTTATCCCCCACCAGTTCACGAGCTTCATGAGGATGAGGACCATGTCTGTCCTTCTGCTGTTGTCCTTCCAGCATCTAATACAATATCTGACACATAATACATACTTAATAAATATGTATTTATTAAGATGGAAGATGGCCATCTCTTCTCCTCATCTACCCATCTATGCCACAAGGCACAACAGACCCCATAAACATGTCCCTTAGAATTAATTTCTAATCAACAAATTGGTAAAGTACTGTGTATAGTGGAGTCACATTTGAAGCTGCCATAATATCTGTGCCTGCCCGACAGTTACTTTGAAAGGTATTTATTTACACCAATAAAAAATGCGGCATGGTACAATTTGATTGACCTAAATATTCTCTACTTTCTTGTTCATCCAAAAGCATTTACTATCTCTCTGAAGCTCTAAAGACAATGTTAGGCAGATACACTCACCATCCTCTGTTCATTTACACATGTAAATTCATTAGATTCAGGAATTCTTTATTCCATAAGTCAGATTTTTATCAATTTATTTTGTTGGAAATCTGTAACTTCACTATTCCTTCTGAATTTGTAACCAAAATATCAAAATCTTCATCCCAGAAACAAAAATTCTAAAATTTTATTTTGCTTATTTGGCATAAGCAAATTGACACTAATTCAGTTCTTAAACCACTAAATTGCAAACAAATCGTCTTAAAAGTTAGAAAGATGTAATTTTTTATTTAAAAATATAAATAATGCTGCCCAATTAACATAAATACTGGATACAACTTAAAATCTTTAATAAATATTCATGGAAATATCTTTCCAGTATATTTATTAGCCTCATCCCCCAAAACATTTATTGCAAATGTTTTAAATTAATATTATGTTCTACTTCTCTTAGGAAATAACTTTCCAAATGTAAAATGAATTATATCACTTAGATTAAAACAAGAAAGCAATTTTTTTTTAATTTTAAAAAGACTTTTGAACATAAGCTGTAGCAACAGTAATCTTTTACCCACCCCCCCCAAAAAAAAAATCCTCACAGATATCAGCCTTCAGGAAAGTTCCTCTAATAGCAACCTGTGGCCTGCCCACAAACCTTAATTAGTTTGAGAGATCATGATATAGAACCTCTTCAAACTGGATAGGAGTGGTAGCTCTCTGTAGAGAAATAGAGCAAGCTTTTGTACCAGGTAATTTAAGGAGTAGCAACAGGCTAATATGTAGACAAGAGAGGGTGTAGCATGTGGTGTGGTTCTCAGCAGAGCAGCAGGCCTCTAATGAGGCCCAGTAGTGGATAGCAGCTGGTAAACTTAGGGCTCAAAATAGGAGGCTCTGAGGGCCTTTATTTGCTAACAAAAGACTGCAAATTGCTCAAAGGCCTGAGTAGGCAATGAGAACATGTTCATATGGTGAGCCAGTATATAAATTTTCAAAACAAATATTACAATATATGAATTTACATTGCAATGAGAATCAGAAGAGTTCTATGATTGTAGACATTTTGGTAAGAATAGGTACAAAAATTGGCTATTAAATTTTATATAAGAAAATCACCACCTGCTCTTCTGTTGATTCTGGAACACCCATACTAAACTGTATACAGTGTGTGTGGTAACTATTTGTGTAACCATGCCATACACTGTCTGCAACCCCAGATGAATGGTGGTGAAAGCATGATATCACAAAATTAATGGAATTCACGCATAACAGAATTATCTCCTGGTTACCCAATAATAAATTATAATGTGACAAATTATATGAGCTGTAAGAAAAAGCTCAAATCTCTTATGATAAGAGCCAGAAACAAAGACAGACCCAGATCTTAAAGACCGATCCTAAATAGATTTTGTGGATCTTTGCACAATTTGTTTTTAAATAACAAGAATTAACTTTAGTAGTTCCATTGGCAGGGAAGCACAACCAGGGATTCCTAAAGGAAAACCACCCGCATGAATACTAAACATACTATTGGGTTAAATACTGAATTTTTCACTTCTCATTTCCTAGCACCACTCTGAGAAATCTCAGAAGTTTGTTTCTACAATTCTATATCTCTTGAGAAAACATTTTTAAATTACAAAGAAAAAGCACCAGTATAAGTAGTAATTATTCTGTGTGTGCTCTTTTAAGTAAAATGAGAGTTCTTTTTTCACCCATTATAGATCAAAGTCTAAACAGCCTCAGACTGAAAAATGCATAATACAGGTCATACAAAAAAAACCGCTCATTAATTGCAGAGAAACCCCCTTAGCAATTCCTGATACAGGTCCAAATTGCAGGGCTTTATTATTCTTTTGACATTTTTGGACCACTATAATTGTAACTCCATGATTTATAACTGGAGGTTATTTTTGCCTCACATTTTTCCCATCCTACCACACCTCATTCTTCACCATGTTTTTCCAGTCCTTCATCTGAAACATGTCTTGACTTTCATAGCCATACTCCAGTTCACCCACCATCTCAGCTCTCTGTCAGTGCTGAGACAACAAGCTATTACCTGCCTGGAGTCCCCATCTTGTCAATGCCGTTCAAATCTCAAATGCCTCAAACTCTGTGCTCTCCACTGTGTCTCTCTTTGACCAAGAACCTGCAGTAGTTCTTTATTTTCTGAAAGATCTGTCTAACATTCAAACTTACCACCAACTGTCCTCAAGTTTATACCTGCCATTTCCTAGTGAGCACTACTTCCGCTAACAACCCTCTGTTTCCTCATGGAGGCACTTCACCCCTGCCTTGTTCAATCTCCATACCTTGACTCATGCCATCTCCTATGCAATTGTTGCCTAACTGGCACATGTGTGTCTCGGTACTCAAACTGTTAATTAATTTTTTGCTGGCACTCAAGTAACTTAACAAACATGCATTGAGGGCACTGACTGAATCAAGTAAATGTTTGTTCCCAGTAACCCAGATGTACACATTTGAAATGCAGGTTACAACCTACATCCTACATCAGATATAAATTTTAAAGTTTCTTCTTCCATTTGGGATGATTTATGCCACAGCCTCTGTCCAATAGAGAATTACATTGACCAAACAGTGACAAATTCTTTCACCTCACCCAATACATATGCATTTGTTCACTCTCTTTTCCCTCCCACTCAACTATGCAATTTATTAAACTTTATTCATTGTTCATAATATTGTATATAACAGCCTCAGTGGAATGTATCTCAATATTCATTGGTGAATAGGGTAAGTATTTGATCAGCAGAAGATGTGAGCAATAATTAGTTTGGGGAAGAAGATAAAGACATATAGGTTCACCCTTTTCCTGCTCACACTATACTCCCTTCCCAGGTGGAGACTACCTTCATTCCTGTCTGATCTTGGTGTCCACGACAGACCATGAGGAATAAGCCTGAGGCTCAAGGATAGTTTATTTTTATAAATAATAGATAGCAAGCTGATCTTTCCAACAAGAATTTTTTCCTGTTTTCATTCATCATTATTACTAAAGACATAAATTTTTATTGATAATTCATGCCATAGTAATGACAAAACCCTTTGTTTCTGATTTGCTTCAGCAAATGGCTGCAGAAGCTGAGCACAGAAGTAAGCAAGTGTGTCCCTTGGCTGCCATCTCAGACCCAGCCCCCCACCACCCACTCTCCCTCACACAGCTCTCTTCAAATCCTGATGAGCTGAGCCCATCAAAAGTCTCTAGTGTATGATGCTCATTCAATTACAAAGTCCATTCAACGTTATTATGGATCATAATGAAAATACCCACCTCAGGCTAGAGGAGTGGTCCGGTCGGAAGTGAGAGAATAGGAGCCACTCGGCAGGGGCCAAGCAAAGCACCAGGCTACCAGGGTTGGTGGCCCTAGGGGTCAGTCATTTGTCACAAGCTGCAGTCAGTGAGCTTCTGGCAACATTACCTAACCTCCTAGATGCCACACTGCAGTTCCCCTACTGACAGATGGAGCCTTTGGTTAAAATATTCCCAGGCTTTTGGTGAAAAGAGTTATATTTTGTTTTCATATTAGCAACTTGCTTTAACCCATAAAATCATCATTTCTAAGACATATTTTGTTCAATAATAGTCTTCCTTTATATGCCAAATTTTACTAGGAAATCTTAACACTAATGAGTGCGACCATGGAGTTATTACCTTTTTTTCCAGTGGCAAGTATAATATTGTACAGATATCTTCTCTTGTGTATATGAGTGCTCAGACCACCATTTATATTTGAAAATAACATTGGTAAGCATACTCTTACTCATATACTAGTTAGAATCCCCTATTGTACATAACACTACTATAATTACTTTTTCAGTTCCTTCCTTCACTACTGGATAAGAAGCTCCATGAGGAAAAGGAGACAAGAATGGTCTGTTTTATTCATCAACATATTCTCAGCCCCTAACAATGCTTATCCACAAAAAAAGATATTTGTTGAATAGCTGGTAAACTGTGTAAATGGCATATTAAACTCAATCCTTATTACCATCATCAGGATATATATGTCCAGCATTTGGATATAAGACAATGCCTTCCAGGTGTTCCTTAGCTTAGTATCTAGTAGGACCAATTATCACAAAGAAATATATATTATTCAAATATAAAGTAGAGAAAAACAAGAAAATCCCAAAGGATTGGAGAATCTCACCTGTGCCCCTCAGCTATCTATACTGTGATCTTTTCAAATGACAGAATAGTTTTCTTTCTTGCTGCCCTTGGATAAATTGTTCCTGCCATCCTTCAGGAAATCATCCAGTCTGAGCTGAGTTTCCTCTACCAAGAAAACCCACCTTCAATACCATGACCTTCTTCAACTACTTATTTTCTACTTGTCCTTCAAATCTCAGTTCAGTTTACTTCCTCCAGGAAGCCTTCTCTGACTGCCATAGGCTGGATTTGGCAACCCTTCAAATATCTCCCATACAGCACTGTTCTATCTCTATAATTACACATCACAGTATATTAAAATGATCTATTTATCTGCTGGTCTCCCCTTAGATTATTTGTTCTGAAACTGCAGGAATGTGAGCACTTAATCTTCTTAATTTCTTCAGCTCCCAAACACAATGCTGGACAAAGAGTAAGTGTTTGTTAAATGTGTAATAAACTGATCAGAACCAATAGCTCTTGCTTGGGAAGAGACAGAGATAGTAAGGCAGGGGCACATCCACAGACAATACACCCATCTGGTGAAGCAACAGGGTGTGAGTAACAATGAAATTGTGGTGAGGCAGAGCAAGGCCAAAAGGTTTTGAAGGTGCATGAGCAGTGGGATTCTGAAGGGGGTGAGGAAAAGAGACAATGGCCCTGACCTTTTCATCCACTGAAAATATGAGTTCACTCCAGCACATTAAGAAATTAAACAGACTGAAAATATAAACCAATTAAGAGAAATTCATAAATAATAAGGGGTTACTCAAGTGTCAGAGAGGTTGAGAAAAAGTTACGCTCATACGCTGCTGGTGGGAATGCAAATTAGTATAGTCATGATGGAAAACAATATGGAGGTTCCATAAAAAAATAAGAATAAAATTACCACATGGCTCAGCAATTCCTCTTCTGGGTATCTACTCCAAAAATTTGAAAACATTTATGCATAAAGATGTATGCACCCCAATGTTCATTGCAGCATTGTTCACGGCGGCCAAGACATGGAGCAACTGAAGTGCCCTTCTATAGATAATTGGATATAAATGCGGTACATACATACAATGGAATATTCCTCAGCCATAAGAAAAAATGAAATACTGCCATTTGCAACAACATAGATGGATCTTGAGAAAATCATGCTAAGTGAATTAAGTCAGCAAAAAACGTCGAAAACCATACGATTTCACTCATATGTGGAATATAAAACTGAAAGCAGCAAGACACACAAACAAAAACTCATAAACACAGACAACAGTATAGTGGTTACCAAAGGGAAATAGGCGGAGGGAGGTAGAAAAGAGTAAAAGGGGTCAAATATTTGGTGATGGAAGGAGACTTGATTTTTAGTTGGTGAACACACAAAGCAATACACAGATAATGTATTATAGAATTGTACACTTGAAACTTATATAATTTTATTAACCAATGACACTCCAGTAAAGTCCATTAAAAACAAAATAATAAAATAAAAATAATAATAATGCAAGGTTACTATGGGACAAAATGGTCACTCAGATTATATAACGAACTTGTCAAAAAGGACACATCGTCTCACGAAGTAAGAGAACTGGGCTGGATAGACCACAATAAAACACTGTGGGATCTGAATCTTGAAGCACATTTTACTGGTAATGACACTTTTTGTTACTAATTGGATGACTTTCCATTTGAAAGACCTGGCTTATCAGGAGAGGTAGAGAGTATCTCATTTTCAGCTTATCCACCACCACCTTTATTTGCTGCCATCGTCATATTTTTCTGTATAAAAGGGGCAGAAAAAAGTTTGAAAATAGCTCAAAGCATTGAGCATCGAGATCTCCATTAAGACAAACTGAATCAGAAATAACATACAATTTACATTTCCCTTGAACCTCCAGGACTATGAACTCTTTTTACCAACTAACTAGTACTCTGTACATGAGGTTCATCATAACGACAGAGAGAAAATTGCTTTGCAAAATGTATTTTAAATCAAGTCATTTTTAAATGTCATGAAAAAAAACAACCTGTCATAATTCCAATATATATATATATATTCTTGTGAATACAAATTTCAGAAAATGTTAATAAATAAGAGTGATTTGTAGGGTTCTGGGGTCAAATAAACTTAAGAAATACTGAATTAAATACAGACCAACAGTCTTCTTGACTGCAGAACTTCTTGGAGTCTTTATTACGTACACATGCACTATAATTCTCTAAATGGATATCCTATGCAGCATTTTACCAGCACATTTGAAAGCCCTTTTTCATGGCACGTATTTTGGGAAGCTTAGGCTAAATCTCTTGGAAGGTGACTGGATAATCCTGAACCAGTTGGTCAGTAGCTAGCAGCCCATGATAGAAGATGTAAATACAAGTCCCTGAAACCATAAGCTAGCTCCACAGCTAGACATCCCCTTACAATACACAATAACTGTGGATGTGGTCTGTTCTCACCCTCCCAGAAACCCCACAAAGAAGTGCAAATACCAAAACTAATCAGCCTACAATCAAGCAACCTGCATTCTTGAGCAGGAGGAATGGGAGATTAAGTAGTGCAGGTTAAATACAATGATGTGTCAGAAAATTCCAAAGAAATCTTAACAAATACCTATTATCTGGTCACCTGTCTTTTGACCAAATTGAAATATCAAAGGAAAGTAAACTGCACCAGAATTTTAAATAGTTCATAGTTCTATTCCAAACTGTATTAAATTAAAATTATGAATCAAAAGTGCACTAAGGAAAACCTTCTGAAAATGATGGACATATAAATTAATCTGGAGGAAAAGGAAAAATAAGGAAAAGCAGCAGCACTGGAAAAGTCACAACAAATTGCAACGTACCCTGGAAAGTTAGCAGACGGGAGCTGGAGGTAAAACTGTGAGAGACCAATTACAGTGGACTGCAATTTTCCAAGTCCTGCCTCACACAGAACCCTCTTGTAAGAAGAGCAGCCACTGGTGACTGATTGCACAGGAGTAGCCTCACTCTGTAGGGCAAGTGACCTACCACACAGGCCACAGCTAAATGGATCAGAGATAGAGCTAAACTCAAGGGAAGCCATCTATAGGTTGGACATAGCGAAGAGGACAGGTTAGGAAAGCTTACTCCCCTTTGCTTTCTCGCCTTTCAGAATGGAAATCTCATCTTCCTATGGCAATGCCTCTGACTTTGAGAGAAGCTACATGAGCTGTAAGAATACAGTTGTGAATGTAGAGAGTTATATACCTAATTATTCTATTCTATTCTATATATCTTCAAAATCTAAAAGTTCTCGGTCACATCTATAAATTCCCTTGATTCAGAATGCCAGTAAAATTCAGTTAATTCTATTTTTATAACTGAATTCTCAGTTTTATCATTTGCTCTAATAAGAGACTGGTATCTTAAAATGGAGATTTTATAGAAAGAGGTACATTTAACTATTACCTATGGGGGTAGAGGACATTCTTATACCATATGATATCTTATTTATTCTAAAATCAGATAAGTTTTTAAAACTCAGTTTTTCCAAAACTTTCAGATCTAGCCATTGATTTCAATCTTCTTCTATTCTTTATCGAACTTCGAAACAGAAGCTAATATGCCCATCCTATGTTTGGGTGAAAGATGGATAGCCAAAAGAAATAGAAGCCATAGATGATACCAGAGTTATGTTCATGCTCCATTTTTCCTAAAACTTCAATTGTCCATGAAGTTATTCTCCAAGTACAATCTGATTACTGGTACATGAGGTGAGATGGTTACAACACTACATCAGTGGAAGCCAAAAATAGATTCTGTGTAATTTAAAAACATAAAATATTGTTTGTAAGACATTAACATATTTTTTTTATATCCTACCAGTACCATGATAATAAGACAGGCCAATATTCCTCTTTTACATATCTCCTCCAAATTTTTGGAACTATTCATCAATTTTCAAATCACATTACATTTTTAAGCAGGCCTTCATTTAAAAATCAATCATTTTTCACAGCAAGGCTGTTTCTTTATTACTAATTCAATAAAATAGATAGATCTCGCCCCTCCCAAAAAAAAATGAAAATAAAAAATGTTGCCAATCTCTAGTCAAGGAACAGTGTACACTTGCAGTTCTAATATGCCTTCTCCTGTTCTGGCCTTGAACCAGTTTCCACTATTGGAAGTCAGCTCCAAGTAGCCTTTTGTTTGTTTGTTTGCATCTACTAGAGGCAAGGCCAGAGGGCCCAGATGTATGAAAGTATCCCATACTCAGAAGGAGGCCCTCAGGCCTTTGTGCCAGTAGATGTGCAAAAAAGCTTAAGTAAGTGTGGGAAAACAGCAACTGTGGATCAGAATTTGCCATAAGGCAAGACCTAACAAGGTTTTTTTTTTTTTTTTTTTCTGGTTTGCCAGATGGAATAACAACACAATAGGCTGGGGCAAAGGGTCTCCTGAGCTATTTTCTCCATTGAACACACACAACAGAGACAGTAAAGACACAAAAAGATGGTACTTAGGAAGGAAGTGTCTCCTTAAGAGCAAAGCCCTCTGCCGTTCATTATTTCCATCAAAAAGTGGGAAAGAAGATTGATGCAAAATGCTCCTATATGCTTCCACCTCTAAGGTCAGTAAATTTGTTTCTGAGGGTCAGACTTGTCACATGGGTACCAGTCTTCATTCACTCTTCCAGCAAAGACTGGCAGTTAGGTGAAGAACAGTCAGGACTTTTGTATGGCTATCTTAGCTCAGCACCACCTAAAGACTTAAATCATGCTCTTTGGAAAAATAACTGGCTATCAGCCACTGGATAACAAGGCAAAGGAGAACCGAAAGAGCCACAGGAACGGTTTCAGCCACACCCATGCAGCTGAACCATATCTTTCCAAGTCATAAAACTTAACTGTCACTGGAAAGAAATGAGAAAAGCGGGGCAGAAAAAGTTTCTAAATATTCTCTATCGCTGTCTCACCAAGGCATTATTTTAAATCACTGTTACATTGTGACTATTGAATAATTGGAGAAAAAAATGAGTAGCAGAAAAAAAGATATTTTTCTCAAACTTAAATAGATGAAATAAGATTGGTCATGAATTTATCATTGTTGAAGCTAAGAGATGGAGGCATGGGGCTATTTTGTCAACTTTTTTGTATAGGTTTGAAATTTTCTATAATAAAAAGGTTTTAATTACTTTATATTTGTATAATTTTTCAGTTTCCCAAACAAAATATAGCTCTGCTATAAATAATATAATGGTCATTTATTTTTTTAATCTGAGATTAAGAAAATAGCTTAATTAAAATAAGAATGTGCTTCCCAACACAATTATTCCCATAAGCTGCCTACAGACACCTAAGAGGGAATAATATAATTATATTATCCTTTCAGAAAGGTTTTAAAAGGATTTGGGGAATCTTTTCAAAAATTTTCTAAGTTTGTATAAGGAATATGATTTTGAGTCAAAATTCGTGATACGGGAAGAAAACAAAAATCACTATACTCCTATCCCCTGAGAAGCTCTGCCCAAAAACAATGTCTCAAAGAAAGTCATCCTGTTTTCTAGTGTCCACTAAATTACATAAATATATACCAAACACATTTCAGCATAATTTCAATCTGTTCTCAGCATATGTTTAAGTTTGAAGAAAGTCTTCTCCTTTTTTTTCTTTTTTGCCATCCTACCTCTAAAATTGTAGCATACATGATCCTTTTTTTATTAGGATTTTTTTTCCTGTTTTATTGAAGTATAATTGAGAAATAAAAATTCATATATTTAACATATACAACTTGATGTTTGAAAACATGCATACATTGTGAAACAATCACAACAATCAAGATAATTTTGAAGGTTATACAGCAATAATAGTCAAGCATGAAAGATTTATTTTAAAGCCTTTAAATATTTTTTTCAAGCAGGTTTAATTTATGTCATTTAACCAAAGCAAAGCTTTATGATTTAATGCTACCAACACATAATAATGTCTTTGGGCCTGAGAACCAAACCAGCATGGCTTTATACAAGACTAAGGTGACAAGATTTCAGCCTAAAAGTGATATTTGGAAAGAAACACATAATAATTCAGGGAGAAAAAAATGGCTGAATTGGTTTTGCTTATGTAATTGAAAATAATGAAATAAATAAAATCTTTTCAAGAACAGGCTATGGTAATTTTCATTGCATCAACTTAAAACACAATGAAGAGAGAATATCTTCCACTCTGTTAAGAGGAGGAGGTAAAAATAAAAATGTCATTAGAAATCTTGTCAAAAACATTAGAAAAATGTTATCATTTATAACTATCAATACAACAAACACATTGTGTCCAGCAGGGTGCTAGATACCAAGTACATAGAAATCGGAAAGACACAATCCTTGCTCTCTGGGCAAGTGCATTTGACAGTGAGACATACGTTCACTATTATTGGTGCTCTTTTCATTAAAAATAAACAGTTGGGAGAAGATCAAATGTAGTTCCCCTGACAAGCTCCGTATTTATTAATATGAAACTTAATATTTTAAAGTTCATATGCCAGAGTTTCTATGATTAACATTTAAATTTTAAGAATAGAATGTTGATAAATAATAACATTAATCTAATAGCAACAATTCAAAATATATAATATTTGACTTTTTGATGTATTATCTATATTTTCTCATAAAACAAAACTAAAAAGTATTCATATCCGTTTTCATTATAATTGACTTTTCTTATTCTCATTATACTAAAAGCATCCACACCTATCACTCTCACCGTCTTCTTATATTTTGTGAAGAAGAAAGAACTAAGAAGTGGTCAGTCTAGTAGCTCCCTGCAGACAACAATAACTCCCTGTAGACTCAGAGAGGGAGTTTAGGGGAAACAGTAATAGATATACCACTTAGCCACATAGCATCACAAAAGTTGTAATTATCTATGAAACCTGCTGCTTCCCTCTGTCCATTCTGTTTTTCTCTCCTGACATTCTCAGTAGTGTGGACCATAAATCAAAAAAGCCTCACATAAGACTTAGGAAAATTAAAACAGAGATATGTATTGACTTTAAAAAGAAGAAATAAGAAGAAGGAGGAGGAGGAGGAAGAGGAGGAGAAAAGAAAAACAAAGTAACCTGAGGAGAAATATTTCTACTATTGATTCAAGAAATAAAAAAATATAAATACAATACTCCCCCCTCTTATCCATGGGGGATATGCTCCAAGACCCTCAGTGGATGCCTGAAACCATGGACAGTACCGAACCCTAAATATACTGTTTTTTCCTATACATACATACCTATGATAAAGTTTAATTTATAAATTAGGCACAATAAGAGATTAACAATAACTAATAATAAATTACAATAATTATAAAAATGTACTGTAATAAAAGTATTTGAATGGCTTTGGGGCCATTATTAAGTAAAATAAGAGTTACTTGAACACAAGCACTATGATACCACAGTTGTCCACCTGGTAACCGAGACCACTACCAAGTGACTACCGGGCAGGTAGTGTATACAGCGTAGAAAGGCTGGACAAAGGGATGATTCACGTCACAGGCAGGATGGCATGAGACTTCATCTACTCATAACAGTGCTCAATTTAAAACTTATAAATTGTCTATTTCTGGAATTTTTCATTTTATATTTTTAGATGATGGTTGACTGCAGGTAACTGAAACTGTGGAAACCACAGATGGCTGGGGGGACTACTGCAAATATATGTTATTATTTGAGTCAAGCATTAACTTCCATTGGTATATAGTGTGGCAATGGACATCTGATAAAAACCAAATTCCAGAAAGCTGTTCCAATTGCAGCAAATCTGGGAAAGAGGTTTCTAAATAGGATTCTGGTATATTCATATCATTCTTCTCCCCCCAAAATGATAGCTCTGATTCTTGATAATGGCTAATATTTATTGACAGGTTTACAAATATTAATGCATAATCACCTTATGAGGTAAATATTATTATCATTCCCATTAATACAATGTTACTTCATGGTGTGATAGGTCAAGTGTGGCATCACCCAACTCTTATTGGAGGACAGTGAGGACAGGGGAGTATCCAGAAGACATACTTTCAGCTGAGACCTGAAGGATAAGTTAGAACCCAACAGACATAAGATAGATGAAGGACATCTGGTCAGAGGGACAGCATAATGAAAAGACTAAGAGGCATGGGTAGTTATTCATGGCTGCAAGAAGTTATGTATGACTGTAGCAGAGAAGAGTACTGGGGGGGTGGGACAATGACTAGTAAAAGTTTTTCTTTTTAATCACAAATACCTTACTTAGTCTATTAGGCTAAGAAATTTCAGCTTTATGCTTCAGGCACTGGCGAGCCACTAAGGGACTCTACAGATTTGCATTTTAGAAAGATCACTGATAGTAACTTGAAGGAAAGGTTTAAGTATAACCAGGTTGAAAACAAAATAAGCAATTGAGTCAGTCTGGGATAAAAATTATGAAGGCTTGACTAAAGTAATGCCTGGAGAGACAAAGAAAAGAGATCTTTAGAATATAGAATAGAGAAACTATATAATTCTTCCAGTTCTAATGCAATCATTATACTTCAAATATGTTCACAAAGCATTTTTATATATACTTCATTACTGATGTTTACAACAATCC
>NW_006494614.1:1908645-1923081 GCF_000325575.1 Pteropus alecto
TTTATCTCAGTTCTACAGATGAGGAAACCAAGTCTCAGAGAAACTATGAATCTGTCACAAGGTATCGTGGCCAGCAAACAGTAGAGATTCACATTGTCTGGATCTCAAGACCCTTATACACAAAGCTCAAAGACTTAATGAGATGTTCTCTAAACAAAGGTCATAAAAAAATAAATGACAACATCAAAGTTGCTCATCAAAAGTTGTGGAAAATTCTGTTGAAACAAATAATACGTATATTTTGTCACAGAGTAGAATGGAAAAGAGCTCGCTGAAATTCCAGTGCTGAAAGGAGTGGGCCAATCCTTTCACTGACTGAGCAACCTCCTCAGATAGCTTCTGCAAGAGCACAATGTGAGGTCCTCATTCTCTCACATCCTGCTAGAGGTGGGAGACACATGACTTGGAAAGCTTAATGCCAGACTCTCTTGCAATTTCCTAAAACCTCTAACTTTACAATAAATGTGAAGAGTTTTCTATGCTACCACCTTTTTAACTTTATTCTCTTTAACCAAGCAAAATCTTTTACACATTTGTGAACAAGTATGCCCTCATATAAACACACTTGTATTACACAGAGGGACTGATTTCCATCTTTGAAATATAACATTTAAGGTACTCAGATTATCATCAAGCTCTTCTTTCTATGTGAATTATTTTTGACATAAAGGTCGAATAAAGATACAAAAGACAACTATTTTAAATTACAATGTATTTTGTGAGGGTTTTTTTCCAGCTTTTGTGATTTATGTCTCCTTTTAATTCTGAAAGGGGATCTTCCCACTTGGTTACAGATTTCTTCAATAGATGGGGAAAAGGAATTACTTTTCTTTATCTTTGTTAATCTCCGTGTCCCACCCAGCAAGCACAATGTTTGAAAGAAGCAAATAACAAATATTTGACTAACTGAATTTAATTTTCCTAATATTTTTTTCTTGCTTGTCCATGGTAATCATTATCCATGGAAAACTATTGTCCTGAACTATCAGTAGATATGTTTTATAATTTTTACCTACATAGTAAAGATTCTCAGAGAAAATACATTTATGGTCTCTTTATCAAGAGGCAAAAGAAAAAAAATCTAAGTTGATAACAAACCTATCAGAGCTCTAATAGAAGCAAGAGGGGCTGGTATAGAGCAGACATCTCCAAAAAAAAGTGCTGAATGAATGTTAATGAAAGATTAAAGGTGGATGTTTAGGGTACTAAAATCACTTCCATAGGGAAGCACTCCTGATTAGTTTGAGGGCCTTGTAACAGAGAAATACTTAGTATTTGGGTCTTTCATTTCTATGTCAGAGGAATGAAGGATCAAAACCAGAAAGTTTCTGGTCTTTTTCAAGACATTTTTGCTGTAAAATTGATTATCTTCTCTAGTTTAATTATAGATTATATTAAAATATAAATGTGTATATTGTTTAACACAGGTTATTTTCATAGAACAAGCTTAATCGTGATTTATTCTCGTCATTGTGTTTACACAGGACTAGCTTTACTCTCTGCCTCTAAAACCTAACATTACCATGTAGTGCTATTACCCAAATTTTATTATTGTTCTTTAAAGAAACAGTCCAAACTGAAATGGGTGTTATAAAAATCATTAGTATTCCCTTTGTTGTTAAGAGATGTTCCTGAAAGATATAGCTCCACAGTCAAAAAAACTGGAAAATTCTGCTACTCTAGCCTTCCTCTGAGAAAGCCATATTTCAGTTAAAAATTCTAACTAAGCTTAACTCATCACTTCCCCAAAGCATTTGACCATGGAAACATTTTTCAAATAACATCTATTAACAAGATCCCATGGAATCTTGGACAATAAGGTTAAAACAATCCTCTCTCCCTTCTTTTAGTAAAGGGCAAAGGTTATTCCAACCATCCAAATTAAGCCTGTAGAATCAGGTGCATGAACAAATGATTGAGTTACCAGAGACAGGGGGTGAAGAAAAACTATAAACCTAACTCAAAATTTGTACACCAGGTCCGGGCACTCAGGAAAATTGACTTAGCTATGAACAGGCCAGTGAAATACTAATTCTGAGAGGTAGAAAGAGATCTAGACTTTAGGTAACACTTGTGAAAAGAGAAATGGACAGCTGATACCTCAGTTGATTCTCTTTGCACATAAGACAACAATAATTAGTTCAGGATACAAAGGAAGCCTCCATGCCTGAAGAACAACTGGTCTCAACGGAACAAAGCAAAGAACAGGGTATCTGTCACCAAGCTAAGGTGTAGGATTGAGTTATAATTCCACAAAGGAGAAAAGACTCCTAGAAATTGTGTCTGTTCAAACAAACGCTTTAACGTCATGAGGCAAACTCATTAGAGAGCATGACCAAAACTGGGTAAGAGAGAACATCATCTAAAAGGCAAAATTGGCACTCACAGTTTGTGCCTGACACACCTAGTTCCCGGCAAGATTAGCTAAAGTTAACTCTGGAATTGGTAAAGATGATCAGCAAAGTAGTCACTGAATCCAAAATCCGGGAAGGTAGCTAGATTCCAAACTGCCCAAGATGGCAGGGCCAATACTGTTGATAGACACTCTCTGCCTCTGGAAGAACAGGCTCATGTGGTAAAGACTCAGCATAGCTTGAGACACCAGTGGTTCTACCCCTGAGAATATCAAAAGGCAGAGGTAGGAAACATGAGGTAAAGGTTAACATTTTGAGGTTGCCATTCATTTCTTAGGAAGAAATGGGGGGAAAAAGTTACTATGATTCAGAAAAGATTGGGAGTCCTGTTCCTCTCATCTTTTCTTTCTAAACCATTTCTATTCTTTCATCTCTATGGTTCCCATTCTGTTCTTAAATGACAAAAAAAGAGAACTAAAATATTGCCTTCTCCCAAATTATTCATACAAGGGAATGGAACATCTCAAAAGCAGTCTGTCATATGCCATTCTAGAAGAAAACCCTATTCTGTGGAATCACTGACATATCATGCTTACCAGGTCACCTGTTTCTACTGTCCTTCATTTAACTTTGCACTCATTTATTGCCTGCCTACTATAACCTCAGCACAGTAAAGAAACAAAGGGAGAACCAAAGTAAATGCATGGCTCCAGAAAAATTAGAGTCTATTTAAAGAGACAGGAATTTATGAAAGAACTTATAATTAAGTGCTAAATAGTCTCCTCATTATTAATTGTGAAGAGGTGAGAAATTCCTTCAGAAAAAGCAAACATAGAAACCTTAGAAGTTACAGTAGAAATTCACTTATCTTCTGCTGGTACATCCACTTTTATAAAAACATTAATATATTTCCCTATATTCTATAATCCAGATTGCAAATGTGGGAGAAATAAGAAAAGGAAATAATCATTATAGGATAGAATAGTAAGAAAGAGCTTTATGAAAGGTAATACTGGAGATAAGCCTTGAAGGAAGAGCAAAAGACATTACAGGAATGGGAGACTGAAAAGAGTGTGGCATGTGCAAAAGACAAAGCAGATATTAGCAGATGTATCATTTGGGGGATTTTAGAGTCAACAATAGATGGAACCAAATTAAGGAGAACTGTACATAGAAGAGTGGGGAGGAGGCTGCACAACTGTAAGTTGTTAGGGATAAACTCACAGGACCATTGAATCAGAGACACAATTTTCATTAACTTCACAAATCATCTGAAAAAATTTTCAGTATCCATTGTGATCATACAGCTACTGCCAGAAAATTTCCAGTGAGAGAAAGGAAATTTGCCATCTCCCAAGAGGAAGAGAGCTCCAATTGTTAGAACTGTCTTCTTTATGAAGTTATCATTGTTCTCTTAAACTGATCTGTGTAGATGTATAAAGATTTTTAAATATATCATCCCACTTTAACATGCTGGATTGTAAGTGCCAAGAATAAGTTTATGCTTATGGCACTGCTCAGCAGAATACATCAGATGGTGACTGTCAATTCCAAGGAGCTCCTAACCCATGGCTCCAGACCCACTTCAGTCCAAAAGACTCCTAGAAATTGTGTCTGTTCAAACAAACGCTTTAACGTCATGAGGCAAACTCATATCCAAACCTCTCCAGGCTGCTCTGAATTGGACTGGGTTTGGAATCATGCAAGACTACATTAGGGTTTCCCCGAAATGGAGTCTCATCTCAAGAAGTGGAAGATAAAAGCAGCCTTTGGCCAAACTATATCTGATGACAACATTCATGGACCGCATAATTTCTCCTGCTGCAAGAAGAATGTGGTTCTACTAAGGACTCTGTTGGGGACTCTGAAACATGTCAGAGTTCATAGCATGTCCCTTCCATTACTCTTCCACAACCACAGAAAATAAACAAATTTCTACTTTAATTAAAAGAGAGGGTTTTTTTTTTTTTTTTTTTTCATTTTTATTCCTTAACTCTCGTCCATAAGGAGTCCCCACAGCATGGCACTGAAAATTCACTTGCTTCGCAATTTCAATTTTCCTACTACTGAATCAACTATTCCCTAAACCATAGAAATAATTAGTTGTTGTCTATGGCCATGCCACCCCGAACACGCCCAATTTCATCTGATCTTGGAAGCTAAGCAGGGTCGGGCCTGGTTAGTACTTGGATGAGAGACCACCTAGGAATACCAGGTGCTGTAGATGTTTAAAAAGTAATAATAATAAATAAAAATAATTAGTTGTTGGGGAGAGAGAGGATCAAATATACCACAGTAGTCCCATCACAATCACATAAAGCAGGGTTTTTCGACCTCAGCACCACTGACATTTGGGGCTAGATAATTCTTTACTGTGGAGGATGTATCGTAGGATGTTTAGCAGCACCCCTGGCCTCTTCCTACTAGATGCCAGGAGCACTTTCCCTCTCCAGTCATGAAAATCACAAATACCAGCAGACATTGCCAAATATCCCCAGTCCCTGGTTGAGAACCAGTAGTATAAAGTCTTGGTTAAAACCTACTCTAGGCTCTATATTCCAGGCACATTTCTAAAGTGGTGGTGGCTACCATTTCTGGCTTACATCCACATAAAATCTGCTGTTTATTTCAATCTCTTTAGAGAAAAGTGTGAACACTCTGTTTCTTGACAAATGACTTTGATTATTAGGTTGTACCATAAAATGCATCAAAGTACAAAGACAGAGCTTTAGCTTCGCTGTCAAGACAACCGCTGCCTCTTCAAGCAAAAAGAAAATCAAAGACTTGTAGGATGCCAGTTGAGTCTGAACCTTAAGCCAAAGGCAAGTGCTGTGGCCACGAATGAGCACCTGGCGCTTCCCTGTGAGAGCTGAATGCTAAAGAAAATTGAGACTTCAAATGAGCTTCCACCTAACAAGCTGCAATTTTGTTTCATTGGGGGGAGAGTAGGGGATAAGTTATAGGAAGAAACCAGAGGAGAATTCAACATGACCCTCTATTTGCTAATTCAGCGAGGAGGATTTCAAGACAATCTTCAGAATGCGACAAGACAAAAGCGTCATTATCTGTAATTACTGCTTACCAGTAGCACGAATTGATAGCAAGCTTCCTCCGCCAATCTTACCCAGCCATTATGAGAAGAGGCGATTAAACTAATTAACAAATCAACTTTTCTGTGCAACATTGGGTTCAATAGCAGAAAATAATGAGAAAAAGCTAGTCATTCGAAGGGATGAAATGAGAGAAATCTGAAGTTAACAACAATATGGATAGGGAGCTGGAATAATTGACAAACGTATACATTTAACATTAGAAAATCTGATCGCATATTGGCAAATATTGGGCTATTTGTTTAAAGCTACAGTTTAAATGGAAGGCGCTTCATTTCATCATGAAAAACATATACAATTATAACAATCATGCACAACCCTGCATATGTGACACAAACAAATATAAAATAAAGCCTCATTACTAAGACGTCAGACTATCAAGAACCTCTGAAGTCTTGGTCATGAAAATTAACACAAAAAGGATTAGAAAAAGTCCTTTTGGCCAAAAAGTCGCATTACTCTATAGGAAGAATCAAAGAACTACTCTCAGATCCTTGCTGTTTTTGTACACCTCTCAACTCTCCTACTCTTGGGCACTACGTCTTATAGCCTGTCTCTGGCCTAATACATTTTAACATTATAGGTGCTCAATAAGCATCCTTAGCAGCATTGACTAATGTAGTGGTCACAACCACGTGTGGCTACTGAACACTTGAAATGTGGCTAGTGCAACTGAGGAATTGAATGTTTAATTTTATTTAATTTTAATTCAGTTTAATTTTGAAACTGATAATCAATTTCTCATTGGGAAACTTTTAAACATGTTTAAAATAACTTGTACTTTTGCACATGTGAATCTACTTTTTCTACTGTAAACTTTATAAAATCTAAGTACAGAACAAGTATCTTTCAAAAATTTAGCATTAGACTGAGATGTGCTTAAAGAGTAAAATACACACCAGATTTCAAAGATTCGGTATGAAAAAAACAAATGTAAAATACATCATAATATTTGTATATTGATTACATGTTGAAATGATAATATTTTTAATACATTGGGGTTAAATAAAATAAAGATTATTTCACCTGATTCTTTTTGCTTTGTTTATTGTGACTACTAGAAGATTTTAAATTATCTGTTTGGCTCTTAGGGCTGGTCTATAGAGTGAGTGAACGATAAGCGTATCAGAAGCAGGAAGAGAATACTGACCGACAGCAACCAAAAATAACATCTACAACTAGAGAGAGGTTTTTTTAAAAAAATCAACAAAGCAGTTACCTGGAGACATTTAAAGTAGTATCAGTATATAGTCCCACCTATTTCAGGGGTACCTAAACATATCACAATTATTTATGTATTAACCACAAAACTCTTAACCACAAAAAAGGAAAAAAATCTTTTTTGCCTACTGTGTTTAAAAAGATATAATGATAAATCTTGTAAATGTTTTACTATTTAACAGTAAGTTCTATTTATCTAAATAGTTCACTAATACCTAATAACTCATTTAATTCCCACAATAATCTTAAGAGATAGATACTATCATCGCCTTTCCCATTTTGTAAGTAAAGAAACTGGGACTTAGAGAGGTTAAGCAATTCATCAAAGTTACATATATTTACTACAGTATTCTATCATTGCTGTCAAAATTCTTTTCCAGTAGTCACATATATACTTGCTTGAGCAAAGTGCTGCTCTCCTCTGTCTTTGAATATCGTCCTTTTTAATGGAGACTTGGCCTAGAGAAGTTTAGCCAGATCAACCCTGGGTATGAAAGTTCCACCAGATGTCATATACAGACCTCTATCAAATTCTCAAATATTGGAAAAGTTCTGCCGATGGAGGGTCCATGAGGAGACTGACTTATAAAGTCTCTCTCTTAATTTCTGATTAGAAGTTGCTACAATTTCTAAAATTCTCTACAGTTCTTCAACATGGTGAATAATATCCTAGCAACGACTTAACAGTAATACATGAAGCCATGAACAATGACAATCTTTGCATTGCATTACCCATGATGATATATCAAAAGGAAAAACAAATACTGCGATTTTTTTTTTTAGGTAAGTAAAAATCATCTTTAATCTCTGTAGTTTTATTCAATTTATAAGAGGTTTCATATGATGAAAGTTTAGTGAGAAGAATAAGATTTGCTAGGACACCTAAAAAGATGAAAGGTTGACTGGGAGTAGAGGTACAGGGTAAGAATTAAGAAGGCTAAATAATTAAGCAAACAAGTCGAATGAAGAGAATCAAGGGATCAGAAGGCAAAAGGCTACAAAAAGATCAAAGACTTAAACCCCATGTGAAATACAAAGGAAGTGAAACTGAGCAACTTAATAAAGAATTTGTTTAGAGGAGTAATAGCAGCATGCGTTTGAGAAAATGGAGCACTTTTTTTAAGTGTGAGTATTAACTATCATAATTTAGAACAAATTAATATATTCAGATCCCAGGTGTTATCATTTCAAGACAGAAAATTAAACATATGGAATCGAGATTCTTCGTTTTCATAAAAGGTAAATTGGAGCATCATCTCTTATTCAACCATTTTCTGTTTTTTACCTATTTGGTAATAAAAGAAGTGAGAATAGCTATTAAAAAGCTTTGTGGGTTATAGAATCCCCAAGATTCTGTTGATAGTGACCACTGTTCTGCCTTTTTCTATGGGTGCCTTAGGAAACATCATCCTATGTACCTGTAATTTTTTTTTCTGGTAACTTCAGGATCATGTCTCCCTTGTCAGGATGGAGAAAGGAGTCAAGTTTTTCTTTAATCTCATTAGGTCCTCACAGTGCAGGCAGACTATCTCAGAAGCTGATTAGTGATTTTTATCTGCTCTATTTTTCTAAGCAGGAGATGCAAAGGAAAGGAGCACTGGAGACCTGTCCATTCTGGACACTCCATCTGAAGGCCTGGCTGTCATCATGAAGATTTACCCAGCTTGCTTTGCAGGGCACCTAACCTGACCAGAGTCACTGAAGAACCAATACCTGAGACCCCAGCAAACACTGTGACTTGAAGCAAGATCTGATATGACCAACAGCATACGTTGTTACCAAAGCCTTTGACAGAAAAGGCTGGAATCAGAAAGGAGTACTTTATGGAAATTTTAATGTAAAGGGCCTTCAAACCTTTAACTGAAGTTTTCTTATCTTGAAATGGTGTCTTTCTCAAGATTATTTTTATTGCATAACTTTTACTGATCTCCTTATGGTTTAGTCCCTTGGGAAACAACATGTACCATTAGTATTGTATTATTTTTTCAGCTCCATTGTGTTTAAACCCTAAGAACAAGTTATTAAAGAGTCATGATAGCAACTGCAATTCCGAACAAACTTAACAAAAAAATCCACATATAGAGATGTGTTTGCATTTGATTTATTTTTTAGTGCTTATAAATATTCTAATTCCTTTTCATCTTGTTTCTTTTAAATAAGCTTTGGACCTTCAAAAAGAATATACTTTTTTTGCATTCATTTGAACATCTTTTCTGGTTCAGAACTTGTCTCAAGGGAAAACCTTGAAAGAAAATTAAAACTTCTTTTTAAAGCCCACAGCAATTTATTAATATTTTAAAGCTTTTCAATACAGTTATATTCACAAATTGGATTTACACTGTTTGATATAAAACAATTGTTTTATTCCCACTTCAAGTGCTTCACTGTTTTCAAGCTTGTTAATTAAATGTTTTATTTTTAAAAATACTGCACAAGTTTCTCAAAACTTCATCTGCACCTGCTCCATAAATGAAAAGATGTCCTTGGAACAACTCCAGTTTATTAAGTGGAAAGCCATTTATTTCACACAAGAATTCAGTCTTTTACCTGTAAGCTTTAACATGAGTTACTATGCATTATATTCTTTCACCTTTTATTTGCTGTCAATTAATACAAGCATTTTTAGTATGTAGAGGGGGGAAAAAAGACATGTTTGGAATGTCACTTCCATTGCCTAATGCTCCTATGTGTGTGCTCAACTGACATCTCTGTAAAGCTATTTGGTGGTTTTATCTTTCGGCCTAGCCCTTTTGGTCTTTCCCCATCATCCTTTTTCCCAATAAGATTGTGTAGTGTGATCTGATGAGATACATAGATTGTGTGGAGCAGTAAAACTGCAACAACAACTCGGAAATTTCTATATCAGAGCTCAAATTATTAAAATGCTTCCTAGCATAGAAAAGAAATGAGAAATACCAGATCTTATAGGACCACAAATACCTTTTTCGTTCTTGCCAGAAGCCTTTGAAATTGTTAAGATTAAACATCACTGTGGACAAGTTTTCAGTGAATGAATTATATTAACAGATTAATTTAAGATGTCCAAATATCACAATTACAGTGTCCGTCTACACTTGCTTAGCAAAGAAGGCTCGTAGCTTCTACGAGCTGCCAAGACTCAAGATTGTCAATGATATATTAAGTTTTAAAAAAGTAAATTACAAAATCATGTAAGGTACATTTGCATTTATGTAAAAACCACATACGTCCATTAATATGACAAAAGGAGGTCTGGAAGGTAACAGAATAAAGCAATAACATTGTTTTTCACCAGGTGGGCGATACGACGATAGGTGATATTTTAATTGTCTTCTTTTTATTAGTTTGAACTCTCTGATTTTTCTGCAATAAATATGTGCTTCTTTTCTGATTTAAAAGGGTGAGGTTTATAAAAATATATTTTAAAGATGTGTTGGACTGGGTTGTATCAAAGACAAAGAGTGAATAATAGAAAAAATATCTCTTTAATTATCAACTGAATCAATTAAATAAATCAAGAAAATATGTTTTTGGAAGATATGACTGTTATTTAATAGCTTTAAAGATATTTTGACAATTATAAAAATTGTATTATAAAGTTTTTAAGAGTATGAAAATATGTCTCATATCTTCCTTTCTTTTCTTGATGTCATTAGCAACTGATATTGTTTTATAACTGTTTTTGTTTGTTTGTGTTTTACTTGCTAATCCAAGCCTCTGAATCCAACCAGACTCCCTAATATCTCTTCATTTCCTCTACCTCTACATAAGCTAAAGGAAATCAGGCCTTTTAAAATAAAAATTCTATCTCAAAGATATAGAATATATCTATATTCTATATCTCAAAGATATAGAATATATATATATATATATTCTATCTCAAAGATAGATACATTTTTCCCTTAATAAAGGGTGATATTTTCTTAAAATTAAGAAAAAAACTACACATGGTCTCCCTGCACTACTCAAGGTGGTACTCTTAGCACAAGGTGGGTCTCTATATCAAAAATATACTTCCCAAAGGGAGATAGAGGTTGTTTGGTTTGGTTGGTTTAGTTTTTACATTTTAAATTTTTTTTAATTTTTTGTTGAAAAACAATATAAAATGAAATTTACTATATAACCAGTAGGGTTAAAAATATTCTCAATAGATTTCCAGAACTTTTCCATCTTGCAAACCAAACTCTATACCCTTTAAACAACAACTTTCTATTTTTCCTCCCCCCAGCCATTGGTAACCACCATTTTACTTTTTTTCTATGAATTTGACCACTTAACATAACACATATATATATATGGAATCATAAAGTATTTTTCTTTTTGTGACTAGCTTACTTTATTTAGCATTTGTACTCAAGATTCATTCTTCTTGTCACATGCGACAATACTTCCTTCCTATTAAAAGCTGAATAATATTCCAATGTGTATATATACCATATTTTGTTTATCCATTCATCCAAAGATCAATATTTGTGTTGCTTCACCTCTTCACTATTGTGAATAATGCTGCTAAGAACATGGGTTTATAAATATCTCTTCAAGATTCTGCTTTCTATTACTTTGGATTTACCTAGAATTTGGATTACTGGGTTATATGATAGTTCTATTTGCAATTTTTTAAAAAACTGCCACGCTGATTTCCATAGTGATTTTTCCATTTTATAATCCCAGCAACAGTGGACAACGTTTTGAATTTCTCCACATCCTCACCAACAGCTGTTATTTTCTGGTTTGTTGTTTTTGTTTTGTTTTGATAGAGCTATCTTACTGTGAGCAAGGTAATGCCTCATTTGGTTTCGATTTGCATTTCTCTAAAGATTAGTGATGTTGAACATCTTTTCATATGCTTATTGGCCATTTATATATCATCTTTAGAAACATATCTATTCAAATATTTTACTCATTTCTTAATCAGGTTATTTATTTTTAGTTCAGTTGTAGGAGTTCTTCATGTATTTTAAATATTAACAACTTGTATCTTGCGTATGTACTTATTTGTTTCTGTTTGTCTTCTGCCACTAGAATATAAGCTCCATGAGAGCAGGGACTCTGTTTGCTACTGTACTCACTAGCACCTAAAATATTATCTGACAAAAAGTAGGCAGTCGAAAAACATGTGTTGAATGAATGCAGATTGGAAAAAATATAAACTTATGGTTTACTATTTTTTCTCATCAGTAAAGGGGAGAATAATAATATTACTAACTCATAGGATAATTATGAGGATCAAAGCTGCTAATATACATAAAAGGCTTAGAACAGAGTCTGGCACACTATTTGTTATTATTATTTATTAAATGAATGAACTTTGCCCACATACTGATTCATTAATTTCATTTTCAAAACATGTACTAATTGCCTACCATCCTCCTGTTGCTATAAGTAGCACTGCAGATAGAAAAAATAATATGTAGTTTCAGTCCTAGCAGAGCTCACATTTTACTAAAGATGACAGATTCATAAACAAGGATTTAAGATGTGCTATAAACACTAGAATACTGATATGCACAAAACACATTGAGAACAATTACTACTGCAAGAAAACTCCAGGAATTCTTCGCTAAAAAAAGATGACATTTCAGCTGAATCTCTATTCCACACTGAGAAAAGAAAAAGTATATATTCTTAGCAGAGGTAACAGCATTAGCAAACATCATCAGTCCATGCCTCAGTTCTCCTGCACCCCCATCGGCCCCATTCATCTTCCCATCTGCAAACTCAGTCCTATCCCTGCTCCAGTGATGAGGTGGCTCAGTGACATCATGATGTGTCCAAGGTCACAAAGGACCAAGTGGAACTAAGGCTTTCTCTGGGTCACCTACTTACTTCATGCTGAATCAGGTGTATGTATGCCTAGCCTAGCTCCCAAGCACTATCTACACAAGCATGCTGGATTTCTGGGATCTATTTGTCCTGCCATCTCACAAACACAAGACATATGAAAATCTCCCTCATCTTACTCTGATAATAAATCAATAACATCACCGAGTTGTAAATTGGTTAGTCACTCCTTTTGCACTCCAAAGGGACTTTCTATTTCTGAAATATTTGTTGATCTGCCTGGGTCCTCTCCCAAACTGTGTACTCCTTAACAGTTCCTGGATAGCCTTTCTGATTCAACTCTTGCCTCACTCCACAATACCTTCTCCACTTAGCAGCTAATATAACCTTTTGACCACTCATCTTTGTAGCTTTTATGAGATTCAACAAATGTTTCATGATGAGTGAATGAATGAATGAACAAAGAACCCACAAATGAATGAAAGACTATAATATATGTACATATTCTTTTTAAGTAATACCATACATACATGTACAAAGATATTGTAGTCTATATATTACCCCACATATCGATATTATTTCATGTGAAAAAGAAAATATTAGAAAGAATTTAATAAAGATACTACAGTATATGATAACTGAACATATTAAATACAAAAATAAAATGGCAACTATTTAGCTATAGATAATAAATCTATTGTTTTAGAAAAAAGACTTTTTTAATTAAAAGAAAATTTTTAATTAAAAGGAAAATTATTCTATTATTGCTCTTGCAATGTATAGACAGTAGACATGTAACCACCTGATGCTATCACTAAAACAGAAAAGAAAGTTCTATTTTATTTTGTTCTCTTCAATTTCCTGCCTTTTTTTTCCTAAGGATAGTTCATAAAAGAGGAAATAACCAATAAAGCCAAAATCAATGGGAAAGAAACATACATGTATATATATATTGTTTATTATTATCTACCAATCGGAAGAATTGTAGGTAAGTAGAAAGTGTTGGTTTAAAGTGATCGTGTTTTTTGATCAAGAACCACTTCTCCCTGTACTGGCGGATTTCCACTGGTTTGCCTGAATTCTGTTTGCTTGCACTGGGTCTGACAGGTGATGAACATGCCAGCTGGTTTCCAGAGTAATACACTCCCTGGTCTGAAGAAGGCCTGTGAGAGGCCATGTCATAAAACAGCTGCCTCTATCTCCCCAACCAGCCAGAAATAAGCTAAGCAGAACAAAACCTTGAATAAAAAAAACTCGACTTTTCATGCAAGGACAAAAGGTGGTTATTAGGCATACCAGGAAGGTTCTTTTATAGCTGGTAATTACATATAAATTGGGGGCAAATAATAAGAAAAAATTATTTCCCTCTTCATTCGCTTAAAAATGTGATTTCTGCAGTCATTATATAATTACTGGTATTTTTCAGTAACATTATTAGAAATAAATGGGCTACTGTTTCTGAAATTATCATAAAGATAAAAATACTGAAACTTCCTTATTAGAACTGGTTTTTGAGTAGGTGGAAAGGGAAAATGGTTCGTTTCTCTCAAATTCCATACCAAACTTTCTTGTATGACAAAAGGGATTGATCTGCCATTTTTCACCTTTAAAAAAATGATAATTTCCTCTAATTTCCCACGTATTCTTTCAAGCCCTTCATCTTGCTTAAATTCTACCTTCAAACTTCTTGTTCTTTATTAGTGCTGACCTGTAAGGAAAACTCCCCTAGAATCTAAGATCCCACTGTTATATGCTTCCCGGACAACATAATAGTAAAGAAAAAAATAGGAAACAGTCTTGGTTTTACTTTCTAAGCTACTTTGAGGGCTTAAGCAGAGTCATACTCAACAAAAGTATAAAGCAGTCATTTGTTTTCTCACCTCTTTCAACATTTTTCTTCCTTTACCTTTTACTCCCTCAATAGTATTTATCCTTTGAGATCCCCACATAAAAACCTGGACCAAGCCAAAGGTACATACATCACCTGCACC
>NW_006494614.1:1923109-1931543 GCF_000325575.1 Pteropus alecto
ACCTGTTCCAGACCTAGCTATGGAGACAATGGGTGGGAAGCGCTAATGATAAGATGAGCAAATTCCTGCTAATATGTTCATTAATGTGCTGGTCTTTGCTCCTCTCATCCTCACATCCAAATAACATCATACCTTAACCTGGTTACAATTTACTAGTCTAGACAAGGCCCTTCAGGGAGAATACCACTGTTGGGGGTGTCAGACACTGTAGCTGGAAAAGAGGAAAATATTTTCATCAGGCCGACCTTTCAGCTCTTCTCAAATCATACCACGCAAACATCAAAACCATGCCAGGGCATAAAGCTGACATTGTTTATAATTGTCATGACCTCGAAAGTTTACAGCTAAGGAAGGAAGAAATCTCCCTCTGAAATTCTGATTTCAAGCTATTTCTCAAAGCGGAGTCAGAATTAAAGAAGCCAAATTACAGCTGTGCCAAAAATTTAGAAATAGCCCAAGCCTAGGGGAAGTGTGAGTGAATTGGCTAATGCAACCAGCTCCAGAGACCTGAGGTTTAAAAGTTAACAGAAGAACCAACAAATGCAGAAGAAATGGTGGAATTAGAACACTCTTTTGCACCCTTAATGAAAAGAGTGGACTAAGCAAGTTTTCATCAATGGCTGCCAAAACCATTAGCTGAAAAAATAATGACTATATCTGAATCTAATAATCTTCACATCACTAAAAGTGGAGCATGCACACCTTACATGCCTCCTGATATGATACATTAAAAAGTACAAGCATCACCTACGAAGTATGCTTGCCCTGTCCCCCAAATCAAAACACTGACCCCTAATCTAATCAATATTCTAGATGTAACTACCAGTTTACATAAAATATGAGGGGGTAGAGGAATGTGTTAAATAATACAATGTGTTAAAGGACACAATCAGACAGAAGGCAGATACAGAATTTGGGAAATTATAAAAGACAAATGACCTGATTTCTTCAACAAATAAAAATGATGGACGTGTGGGGTGGGGAGGGTGGAAGGAAGAGAACCATCATAAATGTGAAAGGACTTTAAAACATAAATCAAAGCAATCAGCGGACCTCGTTTAGATCCAAATTCAAAGAAACTTAACTGTAAAAAGGCATTCTTAAGACAACTGGAGAATTTCAACATGAAGTGGGTAGTAGATATTAGGGAATAACTCATTTCTTTCAGGAGTAAAGTATTAAGAGGAGAACTGATACAATGCTTGAAATTTAAAATACCTAAGCAAAAGAAAATGACATCCGATTGATAAAACATCAGGAGGCTCATTTTACCATTCCCTCTACTTTGGGAAATTTTAGAAAACTTCTATGGTAAGTGTTGTTTGGTTTGATTTTTACAAAAGTTGCAGGACAGCCTTGATAACTATATTAGGTAGTCATAACCCTCATCATTGATTTTTTAAGGGCCTGATTTAATTCAGAAGATTCAGCTAATCGAAAGAAGAGACAATTCTTTGCACAAACCGTAGAGAAGGTAAATGGGCAATTCAGCCAGGTATTTAGCAGCTGGCAACACCAAACAGAGTAGGGAGGGTTGTGTGAAATCTTGGGACCTTCTACAGCTGGCTTGACAAAGACAACGAGCCAAAGTTCCTCACCCGAGCACAGACCTGCTGGCTGGTTTCCCACTCCTCCTTGCCAGCTGGCTCCAAGGGTCTAAGAGCCTGTGCCCCAAGGTCCCAGGAGCAGAGGGCGGGGAAAAAAGAGACAGCTCTACTTACAGATGGAGCCGACCATCTCTGAGCCAGCTGTCCTCCTTCTCCTAGGGCTCCATGCAAGAGGCCTGGAGGGCTGACAGCCCGTTACTCACTGGCCAGCACGGGAACACTCACCACGATGGCACCAGTCAATCTCCACCCAGTAGTGAACAATCCCACTGGACTGGGCAGATTTATCAAGCTATTTCATTTTTGAAAAGAAAATGTAAACTGAGAAAAATTTGAATGTGAACTGGGTACTAGATATAAGGAATTATTAACTTCGCTTGATATGATTATGCTACTATGGTTATGGAAGAAAATATTCTTGATTTTAAGCTATTAAGGGACATAAGTCATGATAACAATAATGTAGTTTAAAATATGTCAGCAATAAGAAATAGTGAAATGTTAACAATTACTAAATAATGTCACATAATTAGACTTGCTAGAGGAAAATCAAAAAAGGCAATGTAGTATACATGAGAATATGCATAAGCCCAGCACAACTACTTTCATGTTTTGTATATTACTTTCTAGTCTTTATCTAAACAAATACATATGCTTCAGTAACTGAAATCATAATGGACAATTATTTTTATTCAGCTTCTCTCACTTAATATTTTTAAAGTTTTCTTCTGTTTTATCTTAATAATTATTTTAATATAACTTCATAATAGCGATGCTCTCTAAACAATAACCATGCCTTAGTTCTGAATACTTAAGTTGCTTTTTTTTGCTATAAGATTTAATGCTGCAGTGGAAAACCATGTGCATATAGCTAGATGCTTTTGTTAAGTTGCTAAATTGTTTCTCTAGAATAAACTCTCAGAAATACAAGTTCTGAGCAACATTTTTTCACATTGCTGGATAAATGACTGTAGTAACATCAGCAAAATGTACTCACATCAATTTCAGAACATTATTAGCATTTCTTTAAATTTTTATCTAATTTTTGTATTTAAAATATTTTAATGTGCATATCTTTGATTTCTACAAGAGAACACATTTGCATACCTTTACCAGAAACTCAGTTAATTCTTATCATTTTCCATTTAGTTACTGAAATCATGAAGCTTTCTCATAAATTGTAATAAGCTATTTATATTGCTATTACCTTCTATTATTAGCAAAACTAATGTAAAACTATTTTCCTTAGAAAAATATATATAATTGTTATCTTTATTTTAATTTACCTGAATTTTGTTTTTGTGAAGGGAGAACATAACCTTTTGTTATTTTTATATTCAAATGTATCAGTCTTCTTTGTCTCTTTCTTAAGCTGTATTTCTCAACAAAACAGAACACCTCTAAGATCATCTTAACCTAAGGTGCATTTGCTAATAGCCCATTCATTTAGTGTGATACTACTGAACACTTTATAACTGTCCTATCCTTACTCTTTCTCACACTCCCCCTCCCAATCACAAAACTCTATTAAATTACCTCATAGATACTTAACTCTATCCTCTCCATTTCTATTTTGTCATCTGTCAACCGAAATGCTGAATGCAACTGCCTCTTAAATGATCTCCCTGCTTTCTAAATGTTCCTCTTGCAATGCAAATTCTCTGTGTGTACAGTTTTAAACCTTCCAGAGGCCCTCCCTTTTTGGCCCCTGCACAATTCTCCAGTCTCTTAAAAACAATCAGCCAACCAGCTTTGAATGTTTACCCCGTGCTAAGCACTTTGCAAACATTACTTCAATTGACCTTCACAAGAACCTCTTAAATACAATGCTGTTGTTTCCATTTTACAGATGAGTAGACTGAGGTACATAGAGGTTGTTATTTGACTACATTCCCACAGCTAGGAAGAATCAGAGCCATGATGCAAACTTGGCTCTGCCTAATTCCTAGCTAAAAGATGATTAAGGCTCAGAAAGCAAAGCTATGTACCCATCATCTAAGTCTAATGTTTGAGCAAATATCTAGGCTGGGGACCACAGCTAGCAATGAAAGGAAAAGCTGAGAAGTTGATGTTTCTTCTCTCTATCCTGAGCCCTGTCAGATCAGCTGTGCCCTTATCTGAGTACAAAGATCCAGATTCAAATTTTATCTCAGGACATTTAACATCTCAGTGATAAGCATTTCACCTTAACTCTCAAACCATCTCCTAGGGCATAAAATGGAAATGCTTCTAAGTGAATTAAAAACCTAGAGATTATTAAATGATGAGATACATTAATAATGACAAAATGTCAGAAACACATGCAGCCCCATGTAATAAATTCAACAACTATTTTAAGATTATAGAGGTCTTCTTACAAAATACATGTCATTCTATTTACATCAAACACAGAAAACTCATTTACAAGTGAATGTCATTTTCATCTTTGTTCCATGGCCAAGTGCATCTCATTTGCATTCGTTTGTTTCCCTACTGGAGTGCTGGCCACTGTGCTACAGCTGGTGTGGGTTATGCTCTGTACCTGCTACTTACCACAGGCCCACACCCAATCATCCAGCTATAGATCTGAATCATAATCCCAAAGATGAGTTTAGATAAGGTGCTTTTAAGTAATATGCATCATAAGAAAATCCAAATTTGATGGTAGTGTTCATAGGAAAGAATTTTAAAAATTCAAATACATATGCACACAAATACATTTTCCATGTTAGCCTAACATTAGGATTTCTATGTTGCCTTGGCTGGAGAAGCACAGTTCTACAGCTAAGGTTTCCCATGGATTCTTCACCAAATTCCCAAAAGAACAAAAGAATGGGATGGAGGCCCCATTGTTGTCTCCTTTATTCAGAATACGGTCAAGAGCTGAAGGTAACTCTGAGCTTTGCAAACACAGAGAGAAAAAGCAAGTGGAGCAATCAGCCAATTATCCATCTCCTAGAAGTTAATCTGATTCTGACGTTATCCCGGCCAGCTCAGAGTTTTCACCAACCATCTCTCCACTGTAATCAGAGCAGTGATACCTTCCAAAAATATCTGCACTCCACATACAAAATCCCTTAGCACAAGTTATTCATTGAAGTACTCTTTATAGAAAACAAACCAAATGTCCACCAACAAAGAAACTGGTTAAATAATCTATGTATGTACATAATAGAATACTATACAGCAGTAAAAGAAAATAAAAATAAGAAGCTCTCTTTGGACTACTATGGAAAGACTTCTAGGGTATATATTACATATATGTATATGTCTGTGTATATACATATACGTACGTGTGTGTGTGTGTGTGTGTGTGTGTATCCATTCTTGGGTGTTTATACTTACAAAAAGAAACGCTGGAAGTATAGAAACTAAAATAAGTGGTTACAAAGTACAGATTCAGATTTTGTAGGTTCTGACATTCATAGGATTTGGGGGGACCACTTTAAGAAAAAGAAGGCAAAATTAGGTATAGGTCATGGAAGGAACTCGTGCCAGTGAACTTCACAATAAATCCACCTCTGGAAATTACCTCTAACTAGACAAGAGTGGACAGAAATGAGATGGAATTAATATTCCTAAATATAAACTTATTTATACAGTTATTGTCTTTGAACATTTGAGTATATTACCTATTTAAAAAGTAAAATTAAATTTTTTTTTAAATTCCAGGCTCTAGCTGTTCAAGGTCTCACTCCTTTTCCACCTTCTTTTATTCTATTCCAACCTTCTTGTTTGGTTTGGTTTCATTCTGCTGCCCGGTATGTACTGGGATTCTGCCTCAGCCTGGCTCTTTCCGGATGATAATGTGTCTGGCATCTTATTTTGATATTGTCTCTGTAGTTCTCTCTTTCTGATCACCCTCAGCTCTACCATCAGTAGTGCAGTTTTAGGACAATATTTATAGTTGGCTGTGCAACATAAACTTCATTTCCCTTACTTGTAAAATAGGTTGTTATAAAGATTAAATGAGATACTGAAGATATGATGAAATGAGGGCTGTCAAGGAAACCTCAAGGCAACGCTGTTCTTTCTTATTTTGAGAAGAATATTGTCCAATATAACATGAAGTCCCTAACTACTAATTCAAGACAATAATAAACAAATTGATTTAGGAAACAAACATAGGGCACAGTATATGTACAAACGCCTATAAATGGCAAAGCCAGTACTCTGAGACATTTCAGCATGTTAGCTTTAAATATTTCAGAAAGTATATATATCACCCCCCAATGTATTTTTTTCTACATCTTCTCGTTGCCAAAGTATTCATTCTCCATCTTTCTGAAAATCATAAATAAGCTTATAAAATGTGACATCCTACATTGACTTATTTCTCATTGGATTGACTTCTACCATACCTGAAAGCATTTTGTTGCTCACAGATGTGTTCTGCTGTGGTCCAGTGCACTCAAATGAGCTTAAACCTGACCAGGTCATGTTTCCATTTACCTTCAGGTGATAATTCAGGAATCAACTGCTCAGTGTCCAGTATCTTATCTTTCTGCCAGTTGTCAGGGATTCAAAAAAACAACAACAACAAAAAAAAAAGATTAAAAACTATCTTTAACCTTCAATTTGTTCTTATATAAAGCCATCTCTCCACTATATCTCCTATCACATAAGACATTTCTACCTAAGGCTTTCTACACAAATCACTGGAATTGAGTGTCTTCCACTCGAATACAACTTGCCATGGAAAATTGGAATTTAAATAATTTTCTACTTAAAGTAACTTCAGGAACATTACTGTACTACCAACATTAAGAATAGGAAATGTGTATCTGCAGCCATTTTCTACCATATGGAATTATACAAAAGAATATTTAGATAGAAAAAAGGTAGAAAATACTCATGATATTTGGATATCTAATATATTTTATTTTTAATAGTTTCCTTGCTCTACATGAAAACGTTCTTCTTAAGCTACCTAATTTTGATTACCAAAAATCTGTCTTTATGCTATCACTTTTATATTCTTTAATAACCTGTGCTTTAGTTTTTATCTATTTACATAAAAAGCTAAAATTTAAACAAAATACATCGTACTTGAAATAAAATCAGTGTCTTCAAAGGGTTTACATACATATGTACAGTCCATCCAACATCTATCCCTTTTTGAAGGGACTTCGGATGGTTAACAAACCAAGGCATTAACAAGTTGTCTGTCTACAACCTGTTACACCTAATTTGAATTAAACTACAGTCGCAGAAGACAGAAGCGCTGCTTTATCTTTTGTACGAAGGTCACCCAGCCCAGAGCGAGCGCTACGCTCCTTCTGGAATTAAACACTTTGGCCCGCCGTCTGCTGAGTCCTCCCCTTCACAACTCACACCTGGGTGGCCAAGGGTCAAGTCTGACCTCCCGATGACGCCAGCGCCTCTGCCCCTTTCCCGTTGAGGAAGCGGCAGATGGCGAGGGGCGATGCTCTGGTGCCTCAGCTCCCAACCAGAGCAGGGCAGGAGCACTTAAATAAAGACTAGTTGGGCGCCTGGGGCTCCTTCGGCTTCCCCTGGTGCCCGGGGCCAGAGGAGAGTGGTTGCTGCGTCTCCCTCCCGTCCAGAGCTCGCGGGGGACTGTACACCTAAACGCTGGGAGGCTTCCACACCTCTGCCGCAACCCAGAATCGGTAAACTTCCGTTCCCAGAGAGAGCGAAGCCGTGAGTCTCAAGGGCACCACACGCGCTGGCTGACGCCGCAGCACCCGCCCAACCAGCGACACCGCCACTGGGCAGGGGTTCCCACGAGGCAGCACCAGCCCAGATCTTCGCGCGCGGCGAGCCTGCCACCAATAGCAATCCTGCCTCCAAAAGAGGAGCCAACGAAAGAGCTCGGATTAAAGAGGCACAGCCAATCACCGCACTCTCGGCTCTGGCACCCCCCAGCACAAGCACCACCGCGGCTCTTGCAGCTACCCTGAACAGCAGTTCTAACCTAGGGCCCTGCCGCCACTCTCCTCCTTGCCTCAGAGTCAAGACGGTAAACAAACTTTCCCCAGAGTAACCTTGAGGAATGGCAGCTCTTGCCAAATGCTCCCCTCTCTGCTGGGATCCGGAGGGGAGACATACGGGCGTTCACCGCTGTAGCATTCTTCTGCTTAAACTCTCCACTCATCTTACAGCCTAGCATTTAAAGAAATGAGTGAAAAGAGACGAATGGCATTATTCTTCCGGTTCACTTAACCGCTAAGAACCGTTTGAACCCGGTGTCTGAGCTCAAAATGGAAAGATGGCTTGATAAGGAGTCTGAAGAAGTCTCTCTTTAGTAAAATGGAGAAAGGCCTTTATTTACTGAAGTTGGTACAAGTTTGTCCGGGGCTAGAAGTGAACCAAGGAGGGAGCGAGTAGCCTGGAAAAAGACGCTATGCTTATAAAAGGGTGGCAACCCTTATCTTATTCGTTGATATCTTCAAGATGAAACCACGAAGAGTTGCTAGAGTTATTTTAATACAGTCTTGCAAGTATAAGAAGTTTCAGTCACCGACAGACCGCATGTAGCATATGCCTCTGTGGTCCGTAATATAATGGATTATAATCAAAAAGTTTGAAAGAAAAGGTTGGCCCCTACGTTCCAGGTGTTGAATTTACTGCTAGCTCGGAGTGGTTTAAATAGAGGAGAAGGCTCAGCAAGCTGTCTACCCAGTGGCTGAGACTAGGACCAACAGTTGGTGAGGAAGTGAGAAGCAGGCTGGCAAGGAGAGAAGCCAAAGAGCCCATCCCCTCCCCCCCCCCACCAGACCCTGCACACAGGCACATACACTCATATGCACAAACTCACTTCTCTTCCCTTTCTTTTTTCTTCCCTCCCAGCCCAGTTCCAATCTTCCAATCTCTCTCTCTCTCTCTCT
>NW_006494614.1:1931649-1933790 GCF_000325575.1 Pteropus alecto
CTCTCTCTCCTTTCTTCCCTCCCTCCTCCTGATGTCTACTCTCCCTCAGAGGAAGCCTCCCTCTGCAGGCCTCCCCCCTCCACCCCGCCTCCCCACCAAAGTGCCCACAGATGGACAGGCACAAACACCCTTTATCTTTTACCTGTACCTTTTCTATGTTTAGATATGTTTAATACACAAATATTTATCATTGTGTTACAACTGCCTACAATATTCAGTATAGTAACATGCTGTATAGACTTGTAGCCTAGTAGCAACAGGCTGTACCATATAGCCTAGGTGTATAGTAGGCTATATCATCTAGGTTTGTGTAAGTACACTTACACAACTGATGTTGTCCTCACAATGATAAAATCATCTAACAATGCATTTCTCCAAAAGTATCTCCAGAAGTTAAGCAGTGCATGACTGTATTCTTTGACAGCTTACTATTTCTTAGGCTTGATTCTAAGAAGTTTACCTGTATTAACTCATTCAATCTTCACAACTACCCCATTGCTTATTTCGACCTATTTAATAGATGAGGAAATTGAAGCAGTAGAGAGATTGGCCCAAGATGCCAAGCAAGTACATAGTGGAACCAAACCTAGAACCATGTCTTTCTGATTTATTTAGGTTAGCAAACATTTTAGCATCCAAATTAACTAGGCCCAAACGATCTAGAGTCCTTCCTTTCTAAAAGGCATGAATCCTCCTATCTTTTTAAAAATCTTTTGGTACAAAATATTCAGTTAAAATCGCAGAAAGTTCCAGTGGCTTTAGCATAACCATCAAACTTAGGTCATCAGAATGAGAAGGATCAAGGATCGGGGTGGGAGTAAAGAAAAAGGGATAGGAAACTGAAAGAAATAATCTGAGAAACACTACTTCAACTGAGCCATTTAAAATAAGTAATATTATTGTTACTGATTGTATATCAGTAATTTTACTTCAACATTAAAATGAATCATTGCATTAATTTCGTTTGAGAATGTGCACATCCATGGACACATCTACAGGTTACCTTAGGTAATTTATAAAGAATTACAAACAACCTGTGATTAATAGCCTTTTAAATCTATGTTCAATTTTCATTCTTTATAACATACAGATATCAGTTTATGAAGGGGAAAACAGAAAGCTATGGGGGTTGTTCATTTTATTAAATCTTTATCAATTCTGAATGTGTTTTCTTTGACCAAACTATTTTTAATTTATCTCTTTAAAGGCTATTTTCACACAAAACAACAAGAGTTTTAGGACTTAGTGTTGAGCTAGGAAATGAGAGAAGGAAACAAGATTATTAAAGTTGGTAAAACATTCCTATGTTTCAAATCTGGGCAGCCTTCCCCACTTTCCCTGAGGACTTACACTATCTGGTTTCAGAAAAGTTTTCTAATATTTCTCTACAAGGGTGGATTTGTTTTCAAGTAACAATTGCTTCAAAGGGCAGGACCATGACACTAAGCAGGCAGTGAGAAGCCTTGGGCCTCTGGAGCCCAGGTTGAATAGGTAGGTGCTTGGGTTAGCTTCCAGTTCTGTGTAGCAGAGCCATCACTGACTCTGGTGGGGCAAGCCCACAGTCTCATCTGTGGAGAAGAACTGCAAATAGCATTAGGATCTGGCATAGAATAGGTCCTCGATAAATGTAGTATCATTATCACCATACATACATGTTAATCCACACGTTATTTTTGTTTCTCTTTGGGCTTTCTTTTACAGAGCATTTTCTGGTCAGCTGACACTTTAAAAAAAAAAACCCTATAATTTCCAGCAATAGTTTTATTGTAGAAGAAATCTTTTTACTGATCACCACCAAGTCAGATGCCCCCCATGCCTCCTGCTGTGATAGATCAGAAAAAGTCCTTGCCAGCCACCCAATGACTGAGGCCATGGGAGATAACAGGGTGAAGACTGCTGCAATAATCAGGATTTCTGAAAATGAAGGGCATTTTTAACTGAACTAAATCATCAGAGGGCACATCCAGACCTTTTGGTGACCTATTGTCTTCCACCAACCTCTGAGAAGAGCACTGCAGACCTGGGCTCTTAGGGTACCTACCCTTAGCTGAGCGGATCCCTTATCCCCTACTTCTTATATAACTGAAGTAAAATCCTCCCCAGAATGTGTGTGCGGTGAGGGGAGAGTGAAAGGGGAAAGA
>NW_006494614.1:1933805-1935738 GCF_000325575.1 Pteropus alecto
CCAATTTTAGCCAAAATTATATTCTTTATGATATCCTTCCATCGGCTAGCATTAATTTTTGTATACCTTTAAATAAATTCACTACTTCTAACTTTGCTGTTCTAATTATGGCCCTCCCAGTGATCTTGAAGAGTATATTTTCTCTTCCGTAAAATAGGACTCATACTGACAGTACGAGATTGTTGGAAGGAAGACATGGAAAAAAGAAACCAATAGAGCAAATAGATCAGCACCTCCAATAAAAATAGATCCTCCTTTAGTGTTTGTTGAATGAATATTAAAGTGTATGCAGCATTAAAGGTACTGAGCGAGTTTCCTTTTTTTTATTTTTGGTATATTAACAAGAAATAATAATTCTACAGTTCCGGAATTATTTTTGAAAAGAAATACGATGTGTGTTTTTCTTGAATGTCATTAGCTTCTTTCTATAAACATGAAGACACTTAGCATGATTAGCAACAATTTCAGAAAACTATTGTTCTGCCTGCTACCTGGGAGCTTGTGAAATGCACACATTGAAAATGGTATATTTCCCTATCACAACACTACTTAACATTTATCTTATGAATAATCAAAGTATTCAAGTTTCCTATGATTTGTTTTATTATGGAGTCTCCTCAAAAATCATTTTCAAATTAAACTGTTTCTTTAAAGAATCTGCTGAAATTAAGTGAACAACTTTCATAAGTATCTTTACTTTTATTAAAGATTGCACAGAATGGAACCAAGACCAAAATACTGAATCCGCTGTACATCATTCGTTATAAAACAACATACATCACATTTGTACTCTACCAAATAGGACGTTTTCTTTAAAATTATATATTGCGTGCTTTTAAATTCATGCTTTAGATATTTTACATTTGTCATTATTCTCTTATAAATAATTGCGACTTGACCAATTTGTACACCTGCTACCACTATATATTCAATGCAGCAATGCATAGGCTTTGATGGGAGAACAGATGAAATGGAAACAAGTGTATGAATGCCACATCTACCCAATTGTGACTACTGTTTTGCCTATGCAGTGAAATGCTAATGTAAAATACACACACAAAACATTATTTCAAAAGGCACAATTTCCTCCACAGAAAAGAACAATTTAAAAATACGTGGCAGTTAAAATCGGTGCCCTCAAGGGCGCTGCGAAGTTCACAATTGTATGATCTTGAACCTCAAGAGCAGACCGCCTAGGCGGTTGAAGGGAAGTCTACCCTCAGAGTCCAGAGGCCTGGAGCGCGCCGGACCTAGTCCCGCAGGCTGCCCAGGAGGCCAGGTTTCTTTAAGCCACCTCTAAACCTGTGCTATGAGTTTCAGCATCGGACCTGGTTCCTCTCGCTGTTCCAAAATCTGGCGCCCCGCCATATTAAACTGTTTTGTCAACCGGGTCCTTCTCACCACCAGGAGCTCCTATTCTCCCAGAACATAATCCCTACTTTTCTCTGTCCACGTCCCCCAACACACCCCTTCCAGGGAAGACTCATTATGAGTCGCGCTCGCCGCCGCACCCGGCCTCAAGGTCACTCTGATCGTCCGTGAAACAGACGTCCACGTCGCTGTCGTTGTCGCTCTTGGGCTCCCCAGGCTCCGGGGGGTAGTCGGGCTCAGCGCCAGGGCCATCGCTTGTCTTGGCGAGCAGGTTCTGGCCGGGGTGGCGGGACTTGACGTGGCGCTCCAGGTCTCTGCGGCGCACCAGCACCTTGCCGCAGAACTCGCAGCGGTACGGTGTGTTGCCCTCGGCATGCAGCCGGATGTGCTTGTTGAGATTGCTAGGGTCTCCAAAGGGCCGCAGGCACACTTTGCACTTGAGCGGCTTGTAGCCCGTGTGAGTCCGCATGTGGATCTTGAGCCCGTACTTGCGCGAGTACAGCTTGCCGCAGTAGAGGCACAGGTGACCTGTCTTGGGCCTGCCCGCGCCGCCGCCCCCGCT
>NW_006494614.1:1936133-1968814 GCF_000325575.1 Pteropus alecto
CACCACCCGCGCCACCCGACGGCACGATGGCGGGTGGCAGCGTCCCCGCGTCCAGGCGGCCGCGTCCTTTCCCGGCCGCCATCTCGGAGAGCTGCTGCGTGTGCATGGCAATCTCTCGGTCGATGCTAGCCAAGGATCCCAGCTCCGCTGGACTTAGAGCGGCCGCAGCCGCTGCCGCCGCCGCCGCCGCCGCGGGCCCGCTGAAGTAGGAGATGGACTCCGGATACTTGAGCAGCCCGCCGAAGTGCAGTTTAAGCGGGTAATAAGCGGCGGCGGCCGGTGAGCCGTAAAGTAGCTCCCCGTTGTAGACGGTAAAGGCTGGCATGACTGCGGGCAGATGACTGCACTCGCCACCCGGGTAGGCTTTCAGCCCGCCCGCGTCGATGGCTGGCAGTGCGCAGCGCTCGAGGGGCAGCCCTGTCACCCCGGGCAGCTGCGTGTAACGCGCGCCCGGCAGCGTGGTGGCAGCGGCGCCAGCGGCGGAGGCGACAGCGGGTGGGGCCCGCTCCACGTGCTTAAAGGCAGACGCCTCTTCCGGGGGACTAGAGAGCAAAGGGAAGCCGCGCAGGGCCCCCGAGCAGGGCAGGCCAGGAGGAGGCGGCGGCGGCGGGTCCCCAGTGAGCAAGCACTTGGGGTGGTGGTGGTGGTGCCCGTGGTGGTGATGGTGGTGGCCAGCGCCGCCCGCCGCCGGATTCTCCCTGCTTCCAGGACGCCCTCCCGGCCGACCCCCGCCCAGGAGCCTCCCTAAGACCAGGCCGGTCCCTGGTTTACCGCCGCCCTCCTCCCGGTAGGGGTCGCCATGCGCGGCCGCGGCCGCCCTGGCCAAACTGGCGGGCTTGAAAGCCGAGCGCACGCCGGGGTAGAAGGCCAAGCCGCCGCCCCCGGTTGGGGAGCCACCCACGATGCCGAGGAAGTGGCCGTGTCCCCGGGCGGACCCGCTCATGTCCAGGGTGCGGTCCGGCTGCTCCTTGCCCTTCTTGGACGGCCCCCACTTGGCTGGGGGTGGCGAGGTGGCCGAGGGTGTCGAGGAGGCCTCGCGCTTGATGCTCTCCCTCGCTCCGCTGGCCTGGACAGGCGGCAGGGCCTGAAGGTGAGGCCGCAGAGTGCCCGCCGGGGTGGCCGCGGCGAAGTCCGGCACCGGTGGTTTTGGAGAGAGGCAAAGGCCATCCGCAGCCCCGGCAGCTCCTGGGCGAGCCGCGTGCTCCTGGTGCAGGTATGCGCGGCCCGCGCCTCTGCTGAGCACACAGTGGAAACGTAGGTGCGCCTTAAGGCTGTTAGGGTATCTAAATGTCCTCCAGCAGTACCAGCAAATGTAGCGTTCCTCCCCTGAGCAAGAAAGAATAGAAAAGCGACCCCATGAGAGGCAAACACGCAAGAGAGAAAGAAAGCGCCAGCGCACCCAAGGCAAAACCGAGGTTTTGACTAGCGGTATGGAGAGAAGCAGTATTCTTAGGTCCCGGCCAATAATTGAGTTCAGTAGCCACACTGTAGCAAGAACCGGGAGAAGTCCCAAAATGGCCCACTTTGTCACTATCTCCATCCTCAAGGACTACTTAGAGGCCAAGAGGGGGTAAGATCTGGGCCTCTCCAACGAAGACTTCCTTTGGGCCATGCGAGCAAATCTTCGTTGGGAGGGCAGAGCTCAGGCAGACTGGCCAAGGAAGAGATGAGAGCAGAGAGCAGCTGTTGCTCTAAATCAAGTGCTGAGGCTTTGCTGTGCACGGGCCCATCTGTTGGCGTTTGTAGAATAGGTGGCGTATGTCAAGGAGTTTGGATAAACTAAACAAAGGCCAATCTAATGGTCGTGAGCTCCTCATTACCAGGCAAGACAATATCCTGTATGTATGGGCCATATGTAATCATTCCTTTTCATAGAACAATGTCTTTTATGTCAACTACCCACCCCTTCCACCCCTCCCAGCCTTAAATACTTTGCCTGAGGTTTTCCTGGAGCGTGACTAACTGAAGAACCACATAGGGACTATAATTTGCTATTCTTCAAAATTATTTGTATCTTTATTTCCTCTTTAACCCCATTTAATTTGATGGGAGAAAGAAAAAATCCTGTGTCCTGATCTTCTAAAAACCGAAGGATAATGTTGCATTATCTTGTCAGTTTTTCCAACTGGTAATTAATTAATTCCTAGATAGCTGCACAAATCCAAGTGTAGCCTTGGAAAAGATATGTAGTTTATTTTTATTACATGAATACATATAAGTGATGTAGGTATAGATACTCAGCTTTTAATAAGTGTGCTATTCTCTACCAGAACTATGTGTTTTTTGTCAAATCTTTTTTTATTTAATATTAACATCAGTTGTTTTTAATTTTGTCAGAGCCTGTGAACACAATCAAGAGACATGTGTACGAAACAGATTCTGATCACATGGTGAAAGTTAATTTTCACTCAAAAGGTCGTGTTACATCTGTACAGAGATCATTGATTTGCAAATGGATGTCTTTTTAAATGTTGTGGTTTATTGATAATACTGAAGGGAAGGATTTCTGTGAAAAAGTAGTTGAGCCACAAGGAAGTATCCAAAATATATGTCAGTCTCATTAAATTTGATGGAAAAGATAAATTTTCTCTCCTTGCACACAAGCAGGTCAAACTTCTAAAACATCACTACAGAACAACAATGCGGGGAAATATGCACATCTTCCTCCCTCGTGTATTTTACTTCTAGCTTGTCATAAAGCAAGTAGTATCCAGCAGATAACTAAGATGGAATTTCAAGTAAGGAGCAGTTTCTTCCAGCTGAAGCCATGAGAGCAGAAAGAAAAAAGTAGAGAAGAGGATTTGCCTGTGAAACCCTATCCTAATTGTTTATGGAAAGCTTGGATAATATCATTTTAATGTTTCTGTTACATTGAACAGCCATGTAAAATAAATCTCGAAGGAAAGAAAAAGAGAGAAGAGACCTCCTGGGTTCTCTTGGTGTGTATGTTGATTTAATATCTTAAATAACCTCCATTCTCCTGAGTTCAGACCCTCCCTCTCATTATCCCTTTTTTAAGAGGGAGTTTTCAGAGGTTGCCCCAGAATGACTCAGCTCAATGCAAAGCCAAGTAAGATTTGTACCTAAAACAAAGGGTCAATATTTTCCTTAACCTTATTATTGAATTGAAATCCACTGGAGTTAGTGAACATTGGAATAATAGCAGCCATCCCTACCTATTTCTTCCCTGTTTCAAGATTTAAGTAGATAAATGTTTTCAGTTTCGATGTTTCTTTTTCAGTTCATCTTAACCACTGACATGTTCTCTGGACTCTGAAATCTACCCTATACCAAAAGTATCAAACACTTCATAAGTGACTTCACCTCCTCTCCTTCATGTAACTCTAAGGTTGTCAAGATTTCAAACGTGTCAAAAGTCAGGATTCAGAATAACCCATACCTTCCCCGAAAGAAAAATGGTGTCTATTTTGACATTTGTTACCATATAATGTTTATAGGCTCAGTTGGCTGAAATGAAAACACAAGGGCCACCACTCAAACGAGTTGCTTTTATACTATTTGAGAGTGCCTAAGGAAGTGTGTTCTATGCAGAAATGTCTGGCCCCTAATGGCCAGCAGCCCTCAAAATTGTTCTGTAATATAAAATTTGAGAGTTCTCCACTATGGGGTTTTTGATGTTTCTCTTTTACTGAAAGAAGTTGACAAGAGAATTTAATATAATGTGATACAAGGAACAAACTATTTTAGGATAATTTTTATGAATACTGTACATACAAATATACCCACAAAATCAATAAAAATGGTTTATAGAAGACAGTGATACTTTGAAGTGAAGTGATTCATTGTTCTGAATAAACTTCACTCTGCCTTATTCATGAAATGTTTGATTCCTACATTTGTACCAATTTAACCCTATTTGTAAAGGGGTGAGATTGAGCAGACAATTTAGGAGGAGATCATGCTAAAATATTTCGCAGCATTTTATTATGTTGATTTTATTATTAACTGTGTCTTTAGGAGAAATTACAGATAAACAATCGGCAAGGGGAAAAAAATCATGGAAGCTTTGTGCACTAAAAGTGAGTCTCAAGATCTTTACTTTAGCACCTCCCAGCTTTTTTCCATGGGAATTGTTCTTCAGTGTTCTAGGGAAGGTTTGAAAATGTTTTTCTCTTTAGTTACTGCACCTTAATTTGCATAAATCCGCTCTTGGCTTTGGAAGGGATCAAATAAATCTGAAGAAACTGGGATACATCCCAAATTCAATTTAAGTAGGGAGGGGGAAGTGAATAAATACCATTTAAATGGAAGCGCCTCAGTACCTGCCAACTGACCAGCTGTAAGTACCGTAATGCTTCTAAAATGTCGTAGAAACACATTACTATCCTTCAAACCAGTGTCAAAGAGATGCCCCTCCACCTAAAAGTATTCCAGGCTTGTTATGGTTTCTGGAGCTCATAATGTGATTATTCTAATAAAATGGTAAGTCTTTATTAATACTTAATTGAATACATGTGTCTTTGGGTATGCAATAGGAAAGGATGACCTTCATGAAGTTTATAAAGAGTAGTTCTTGCCTGCCACTTTGAGCCAGACTATTATTGTCACTTCATCATTGACTGTTGATTTTAAGGAGATAGTGGTGACATCGCCTTTCTGCCCACACAGACTGGGAATCTGAATTTAACTTTACACAGCGCAAGAGAAAGGCTTTTCAAGACTGGGGACTTGCCCAAAGATGAGAGGAAGGCTGGACTCGTGCCCACCCGCGCTGGCCCGGAGGCCCTCTTGGAGGCGGTACCTTTCTCGTCGTGTGTCGGAGTTGCAATTGTGGGGATGTCAAACCACTGAGCCAAGGAGTTGGAATACCACACGGTCAACTCCTCCCCTGGCTGGACGTCTCGCAGCGCTCGGTAGAAGATCTGGGACGCAAGGAACAGGACAGCTTGCTGTCATTTCCTGGATAATTGGTCAGAACACAACTGAGAGGAAAGGTTGGAATCCCCCATTCTGATACTGTGTGACCTTGGAAAAGCTATTGGACCTCTCTGAATCTCACTTGCCTATTTTTCAAACGGAAAATAATAGTATCTACCTTACAGGGTTGTTGGGATGTTTAAATGAGACTCGTAGCTAAAGAGCTTTGCTCTTAATATTGCTGGCCACCTTAGTGACGGTTGGGTAGACAGAATTGGCAGTGGGGGAGAGGCCCACAGTACCTGTCCTCCGGGTAAGTCTGCAATAGCTTCCAGAGTCTGTTCCTGGGGGTTCCTGGCTGCCCGGATTAACCCTATCCATTCCAGAGGGGAGCCCCCCGACTCGTCCACCAGCTCCCCTCTCACCATGCGCACCTGCAACACAAGCAGTGGTCGTTCTCCCCCGCGCCACAGCCAGGCCCACAATCCAGAGGGAAAGTTTATCCTCCACCCCAGCCGACTCAGGAAAACGGTTGTGTTCGCTTTGGCCAGACTGCTGTGGGCTGCTGGGAGGAGGGTAATTCCTTAGGATCCTTGTTTAGGAGAGGAATGAAAAGCGTAGGCAAGCTAATATAGCAGTCCACCCCTCTATACCCCACTCCCCCGCCTAGGCAATATGAGGGGTGAGAGCATCCCCCCACCCCCGCAGCACCTGGGCGCATCTCGTACCAAGACGTCCCCCACTTCCACCCCAGCTCTCCCTCTTGAGGCTCAGAGAGCAACCCAATTACCAGAGTAGTGACGTTTCGCAGTCAGTTCCAGAACCTCCACCCGAGTTCCAGAGTATCCTCCACCCCTTCTCGTGTTCCCCCATTCTCGCTGCTCCTCACGGAGGTGCGGAGGCAGCCCAAGTGTTTGAACAAAGTAGCCACAAGCTGTCCCGCCATTTAAAAGCAATTAAAGCACATTTAAAGAAGAACGCGTAGTGCGCCGCCAACCTGGCTTTAGACCGCGAAGGACATGATGATTGCCTGAGCAGCCAGATGCGGGTGCCATTGGCTGGGCACTGGAGCAATTTCTTACCAAAAACGCTCTAAACAGCCGCAAGCCGAAGCTAAGGTCCTCTCCCGCCCCACCCTACCATCTTCATTTCCCCGTGGCTGTTTACCAACCTTTGCCCGCTGGGACACCTGAGGGCGGGCGGGGGCTGTGAAAACCCTTCTATGGTCAGAGATCTCGACGTTGTTTGGGGAGTCGGAGCTGAGGGGTTGGGCTTGACGCCTCGCGGTTGCGACCCTGGGCTCTCAAAGCCCGGTTGCAGGCACCCGGACCCGGTGCCCCAGGCGAGTGGGCGCTTCACGCCCATGGAGCCCTCGTTAGAGCCACCACCTGGCTCACCCTCTCTCCATTTACCCCAAACCCACAAGCAGACATCCGCAGAAAGAAAATTCTGGGGAGGTTCCAGGAACTGAGAGTTTCCCAAGGATTATTTTTTCAGAGGAGATGAGATTAAATTATTTTAAGGTAAATTTTAGCTCAAATTAGCATATTAAAGAGAAAGATAAGGAAATTCCTCAACGCCTTGACCGTTTTAAAAGAGAGGAAAGGGGCATTTATGGAGAGAGACTGGGGCCACCCGCGCCTCTGCGAAGACCCCAGAGTTGCGGGAAAACCGCACCTTCCCAGTGGTCCCGGCACGAAAATAGCCCCGTGCACCCCACCCGGGGGCTGTCCCCTCTCAGCCCCGTCCTCTTCCCTCAGCCCGGCCCACGTCCAGCTCTTGTTTAATGCAACTTGCGGAGAATAATCGGAGCCCCCTTAAACGGCAGAGTTCGCAGGTAACGACTCAATCACCCCATTCACTTTACTTGCTCTATCTACTGGTTTCTTGGGCCAGGGAAAAGGGAAGCGAACGACAGGGGGCGAAGGTAGGAATGGCTAATACCTTTTTCTTGGGCCCAGGTTCCCTGCGGTCTGACAGGTACTTGCCCAGCTTGAAGGTTCCAGGCACGGGCCCAAGGCGCAGGCCGGCCGGAATGCAGCAATCGGCACTCACGCTGGTGGCCGCAGCGCGGGCGGCTCCGTGCATTGCTGCCGCCGCCGCCAGGCAGGCGCTTGGGCGCGCGGGGTCCTCGGCAGGGCGCGAGTGACAGTGCCGGAGTCGCGCGCGAGCCAGGGAGCCGCGCCCCGACGTGCGTCCTCCGCCCGCGGAGTGACGCGGCCGGGCATGCACTGCGCCTTTTCAATCAGGGCGGGCGCCTTTTGGCATCGCTAGCGCAAGGGCGCGGAGTTTGGTGAGAGAGTTGCGCTGCGAAGCAGCTGCAGAGTCCCACCCGAGAGGGTCACATGGAGTGGTTCCCTCAGCCCCCTGCATAATCGAGGCCTCTGAATGGCTGGCGCACAATGGTCCAGGCGACCTTCCCATTCCTAAAAATCCAATTTGTCAAGGGCGAAGAAAAGGCGATGGTGAATCAAAGGTCCGGCGGGACCATTAATCCTCAGCATGGGGTATTGTCCTCGAGACAGTTACGATATTTTAAGTGACAAATCCACTGTATAATTTCTCCATAAATTTTACTTCCTTTTATTGTTCGCCGACAAACCAGTTTTGAGAAATAAGTGACTACTTTAAGTCTACTTGGCTGATTCCTTTGAACCTTGGTCCACTTCAAAGATTTTTAATTCTCTCCCCTTGGCTTTATTGTAAAGGAGATTAAACAAAGAGATGGGGACTGTTTGGAGGACTTGTTAACTTCTATTGATTTCTGGCGTGTGCCATACAGAAATTAGGCAGGTACTTGATGGGAAAACACCAGAAAATACCTACACTTTTTAAATGACGACCATATTACCATTTCAGGGGATTGGGTTCAGGCCAGTGGTCTATTTAGAACCGCTTTATCGTTCCCTCTGTCCAGTTTCGCCCCGAAATATGGAGGCGTCTGGACCAGTTTGGACAGATGAGGTCAGCTGCGCATCACTGCTCTCGGGTACACCAGGGGCCCGCAGTTTCTCTGGAGAATGGGAAGGGGCTGTAGGGCCACGGCTTTGTGGGGTATCCTGTGTCCTGACCACGCCTAAGGAAGAAGACGGGTTCTGCCCGCTGGATTTTTAACCACGTCTCCCCCACATGCTAACCAACCGTTCCAAATCCTGATTTACTTTTAAGTTTAAAATTGAGACGTCCTTAAGGCTGACTTCTTGGGAACCAACAAACTGGACTTTTCTTTAAAAAATGTAGGTAGACGTTGGCAACCCCTGTTTTAGCCCAGCTCATGAACTAAGAGAACGGGTACTTCGGAGTTAAATCAGAGTGCCGCTCGTTTTCTTTTAGGAAAGCCTCCGATTTCTGTGGTAACATTTATTTTCAAAATATATAGCCGAGTAATCGAGTTCATCAGATATTTTTAACAGTTCTGCCCGCACCTGCCACGCTCTGCTTATCCTATGTTCTTGAACTCGAGCCCGACGCAGAATTCCGGGAGATGCCTCAGCGATTCTGGGTTTCTGGCCTGGTGTTAGTAGCCCAACCGCTGTACAAACGGGCGGAGGACTTCCGGCAACCACCACGTCGAATTCTCCACTAGGCTCTGCTCTACCCACGGAAGGTGCGGTTCTTAGGCCACTGACAGGGTGACCCTGGTTAACAATGGCGGTAGAACGCAAGGTGGCGACACCTGTAACTCAGCACTTTGTCCCACGAGGCCCTCAAAGAAGCTCTGTGTGGCACCCCTCGATCTACATTCGCCATACTGGACATGGTCAGGAGTCTCGGAGTCTTTCAGTCTGTGCTCTGTCATTCAAGACTCGGGGAAACTTAGGTAAATTGCTTCCGAGCCTCAGTCTCCTAATCCTTAAAATGGAAATGATGCAAACAGACCCTTGTCTTCCACCCCGCAGTTCACTTGAGTTTGTTGTGAAGGTCAATAGCAATGATTTATGGAGTGAATGAGTTTGGGGCACTACAAAACTTGAGGTTTGTTTAATGGGGGAATTAGGCCAGGTCTAGGGTCTCAAGTCTAAGCTTCTTAAGTGACACTGTGCGATGACACGTAGACAGGCGGTCATGGGGCTAAAGGCTGCTGGGGCAGAGAAGAGAGCCCCTGCTCCGCTTGTCTGAGAGGACACACGCTGCGGTTCCTCTGACTGTGCTGCCACACCATGTCCTGAGCCACTTTCTGAGAGACCTGCCGCTGATTTTTCCTCTCACCTCTCCAATTTCCCTTCTTTGGGCTGTAAAGGCTGCGCGCGATGGAGAAAAGGGAGCCTTTGATCCGGCATCCCATGAATGGCAAAAGCCTGGGGAGGGGAGGAGGAAAGGAAGCCGCTCCGAAGAGTCGAGGGCAATAAATTTAAGCCATGAACATGTCCCTCTAACCTCTGGCCTGGCGACTCCGGGATGACACCCAGTTTAAATTACCAGCACTGTGAGCGGGAAGGGGCGAGCGTGAGGCCTGGTTTTGGGGCTCCTCCCTAGCTCTCCTTAATGAGTGAAAAAGCGTGAACGACACGCGAACAATTTTATCAATAGGACCATGTAAAGGCCGACTGTGAGGAAAGTTATTTATTAATATAGCCAATTGTGGCTGGTTCCCAGCCCTGCAAGAAGAAAGGGACTGCGCCAGAGGCATTCACACCAGCTCGGCGAGTTTTATTCTGTCCTGTGGCTCAGAGTTGAAGTTCCCCAAGTGAAATAAATTGTCCACAAAGGAGGAAAGGAACACATTTTCTTTTATTTTTCTTCCCCTAAAAAGCAAGGGTGAAACCAATCTAATGTGCCCAGTGGAGCAAGATGGGCCGTGAAAGGCTGGGTGTTAAAAGTAAAAGCGGGCTGTGCAGCAAATGGGATGGAAAATTAAATGAAATTAAATAGCTTGAACGGCCGTATTGTCTCTTATTAAAAAGACACATTAATTACATGGTCTCAGCCTTATTCAAAGACAATGTTGAGACTCAATCAAAACATTCCACTCGGCTTTTTTATGGACTTAAAATGGGCGTCCAGAGGCCCCGTTAAAGCGAAATCCTTTCTGCATCGAGGTGCGGGCAAGGCAGTTTCGGGGGCTACGCCGCTCCGCTGCCTGCCGCGGGAACAAGCGGGCACATCTCCCGCCCTGTAACAGGTTGCCCCTAATGAGGCTGGATGCTTGAGAGCCGCAGCCAGCAGAGAAGCGGGCTGCAGGAGCAGAGTCCCAGCGCTGCGCTGCTTCAGGCTCGGCTGCGTTAGGGGCAGCCCCCGCCCTCTGCGGGTTGCGTCCCAGCGCGGGGTTCCAAGGGCCGCCGGCGCCGCGCACGTGTGACCTGGCTGGGCTCCGCCTCGAGGGAAAACACACACACACACACACACACACACACACACACACACACACACACACAGAGGAACTTTGGGACTTCGATCAGCGGCTCCTTTCGGAGCTGTTTTCCAAAGCTGCCAGCCTCCTGGGCACAAAGCCCTTCGGCTTCAGGTTCCCAGTGGGGCCGAGTTGGCTGTCTCTGGTGACCCTAGGGCTTGAGGACCCGAGTGTTGCGGAGTCACCAACGCCTTCCCCAGGGCGGTGCATAGAGTGTCGAAATCCGGGATGGAAGTAGCTGCACGGGGTCAGGGACCGCAGGCGAGGCCTGGAAACGTGGCAGAGTTGGGGCTAGAGGTGGCCCGGGCCGCGCCCTCCGAGGGTGTCCGCGCCGGCAGGGTTGCCAGGTCAGCGCGGACCAGCTGTGCGGCCCCTGAGGCGCGGGTGGGACATTAAGACTGAGTCTGAATAGGGTGGCGGCGATGGGCTCTGGGAACGCCACCAGATGACACGCCGGCGACGGGGCCATTTTCCCCTTAATTGCGAGACCGGTGGGTGCGCCGCGGCCAGGAGGCTCCCAACGCGCGGCTAGGACGCAGCCTGGACGCCGCTGGTGGGTTTTGTGGTGCCTTTTTTGTTGTTTTTTAAGTCTATCCTTGGAAGCGGCTCAATAAAAGTATTCAGAGCCCCTCTCAAGTTGCCTTTTAACCGGAGTTCCCCCAACTTATTTCTTGGTTCTTTCGGTTGACATGGCGCAAAGAAAAGTCAGCGAGCGTGTTGCTGAATTGCAATGTCTCGGGGCACCTCCACATTCAACGCTCCTCTGCCGGCCGCTGCCGAATGAGCCCGCACTCAATTCGATTTTCCTTGCTGTTGGGCACATTTAGGAGAGCCTCTATTTGTGAAGTTCATTTCTAGGCAAATGTATTCAAGAGCTGATGGGAATGAATAGGACCGTGTGTCAGCCGCCCCTAATTGGGATTAAAGCACTTAGGAGCATATGCAGAGAGTGACAGAAATTCTCAGGTTGCATTGTGTTCAGACTTCCACCCGTTTGGACACTCCTCCTCCAAGGGGGATTTATAAAGCTTGCAGGGAGAAACTGAGGAAAGAAAAGCAAAATGGAAAAGAACCGGGCTAATGGCTCACGATGGGGCTGCGGTTCAAAAAAAAAAGTGGTGGTGAGCTTCAGAGAAAAGATGCTGGGGTATAATTGAACTCGGGAGGGGGAGCGGGTCTGAACTCTTTAATCAGAAAGGCGGAGAGTTAAAAAGGCGAAATAAAGATGTTCTTGAGATTCCCAGACGGTTTTTTTTTTTCTTTCCTTTTTTCCCTCCCTTCCCCTTGACGAGCTCGGCTTTCTTTCTCTTTATCTCTGCCTCCCATCCCAACCCCCAAAGAACATACCCTCTCTTGAGGCATAAGAACAATTTGGTATTTGAATGGGGAGGGGGGAAGGGGAGTCAAAAGAAACAAAAGTATCTTCTTTTGTATGTTAAAGGGAACTTCATAACCAAATAAGTCAATGAAAATCTTTCCTGATGTATGTGTGTGTGTGTAAGATATAAACACACTATGTTAAAATACAAGCATAAAGTATTTTTATACATTCAGACTTTGTATGTAGACAGTCTCTTGTAAATCTCCACCCCGAAGTGACAGGTGAAGGTGACAAGGTCTTTTAAAAGCTGAAAAATCATCCCAGAACTGAGGCTGGGACAGTCGTCTAAACAGAGAGCAGTGACAGCCTCTTTTAGCACCTGAGAAGCAGAGAAGCCAAAAATAACTGATGAACACTAAACAAAAGAATAGTGAGAGAGGAAAGCAGATTGTTTCAAAATTATCTGGATTTCCTTGTTTGTTTCTTAATTTGTTTAAATATACTTGGAAACATAGGTTCCCTGGAGGATAGGAGACCTGGGTATCTAAGCTCAGGATAAGCGGAGATGTCTCATTGTGTCTTTCTTGGTGTCATTTTGGATTTGGTACTATAAGAATGTATTTCCAATTAAAAGTTATTTCTGAGATTTATTTTTTTTTAATCTGCATGGGGGGCAAGGGAAAAAAAAGAGAGAGAAAAGAAAAGGAAAGAGATGTGTAGATCCGGAGATGATATAATAGCCAGTGATTTTCGTAAGAAATTTCTACTCAAAATTAGGCTCCCAAACTCAGTATCTCTGGGGACACCTCCCTTCCCTGTCTGAGGAAGGTGGATTCTCCAACTATAAAGGATGACCATATGACAGAGGGACAAGTCTCAGTGGAAAGCTATGAGTCAAATACTTTTTCTTTTAATTCTTCAATGAACCAAAATCCTCCTCACGCTGGCCCACATCATGAAGAAAGAACTTGTAAATCATAAGGCATAGAATTTTCCTTTAACCTATGACTCACTTTTCAACTCTTTAGAAAGTGGTGCATAACTGGAGGAAGCTGTCCTGGCAGATAGCTTTATAGCCCATAGGACAACCTGTGAGTGATATAAGTTCATTAGGTGGTCATTATGATAGTAGTAGGAACAAAACAGTAAAAATATTCAGCTTATGTCACAACTAAAAATTGAATTCAGCATTTCTGAATAACAATTAGTAAGTTCACTAACAGGATCCTGTGTACTTTCTAATGTCACCACTAATTATGTGTTTGTCTGATTTAAAATTCAAAACCATCACTCACATTATTCATGTCCATGACCAAATGATGATACATTTTAGGTTCCTGAAAGCATGTTTCAATTTTACGTATTCTTCATTTAAGTTGTGTTCTCCTGATTCACATTCAGATAACCTTTCAAATATATATATAATCACAACATAAAAATTAGGTAAGGTTACAAAGGATGGATTTTTATGCACACACAAAACCATTTTGTTTGTTAAAAAGCTTGATGAGATATTCACATACTATACAATTCACCCATTTAAAGTATACAACTCAATGTTTGTGGGCTTTTTTAAAGTATGTTCACAGGACTGTGCAACCATCACACAATTTAACTTTAGAACATTTTTATCGCCCCTTCCCAAAAGAAAGCTCATACTCATTAGCTATTACTCCTCATTTGTTACCAAACTCCCCAGTTATAAGCAATTACCAATGTATGTTCTGTCTGCAAAGGTTTGCTTATTCTTCACATTTATATAAGTGTAAACATATAATAATATGTGATCTTTTGTGATTGTATTCTTTCACTTAGCCTAAATTTTCAAGGTTCATCTATGTTGTAGCATTTATCAGTATGTCATCCCTTTTTATGACTGGATAATATTCCATTGTATAGATATATTATATTCATCATAGACCTTTGGGTTCTGTCTACTTCTTTGCTATTATGTATAATGCAGCTATGAACATTTGCACACAAGTTTTTGTGTGTATATATGTTTTCATTTCTTTTGGATATATGTATACCTATAAGTGGAATTGCTGGGTCTATGTTTAACTTTCTGAATAACTGTCAAGCTATTTTCCAAAGTGCTGCGCCATTTTTACATTTTCACAGCAGTGTATGAGGGTTCCAGTTTTTTTCATATCCTCTAATACTTCTTATTATCTGTCTTTTTATTATACTCATCTTAGTAGGGGTAAAGTGGTATCTCATTGTAGTTTCAATTTGAATTTCCCTAATCACTAAATAACATTCTTAAGTACCCATTCATGTGCTTCTTACATTTGTACATCTTCTTTGGAGAAATGTTTATTCAAATCCTTTTCCCATTTTTAATTGGGTTATTTATCTTTTTATTATTGAGCATGCGCATATTTTTTAAAAACTTTTTAATGCCCAACACAACAGCCTGTTAGGTTTAACCATACTATGAAGTAGGTTTTATTATTTATTTTTTACCAATGAGAAAATTTCAGAGAGGTTAAGAAGCTTGCTTAAGATCACAGAGTAAATAATAGAGGCAGAATTCCTCCCACATCCTTCTGAGTTCAAAGCCCAGGCTAATTTGATTCGACTGCACACATCCAGAAGGTTAATTGACTTCATATATCCTCTCTTCTCTCTAAGGATCATTAAGTTATTACGGGATATCCTAGTGGTTGAGAGAATGGACTCTAGAGTCAGACTGACTGGATTCAAATCCTGCCTCTGCCATTTACAAACCATGTGTTATGGTAATCTTTCTATTCTTTAGTTTCTTCATCTGTAAAATATGAGTAATAAGAAAATCTAGCTCACAGAGTTCTTGAGAAGATTGTGAGATATTGATGGAAAATGCTTAGCAAAGCACTCAGGATATAGGCTGTACTCGGAAATGTTGGTTGTTCATATTTTTATAATGATACTTATGCTTACCGTTCACTGAGCCCTATGATAAGCTTCTGTACTGTTGGGCTTGAAATTATACGTGATAAATTAAATGAAGCAGGACTTCTGACACCAGAGGCTGCTTAGTCGGGCTGTCACATAAGACATAGTAATGAGTACTTCAGGGCAACAAGTAATTGATGAGGGGAAGCTTCATTTTATAGACATAGTCCAGATAATAAATGAAGAAAGAGTTCAAGAATTCAAGTATTATTGTTTTGCAACCCTTTGTGAAATAATGGATGCAGGGAATGATCATCAATGATGGCTAGCATTGCAAAGAGCAAACCAACTACATGTGCTTCTGAATGGAAGAATGCAACACTACTTAGGAAATAGTCTTGTCAAATTAAGCAAGCAAGAAAACAAACAAACAAAATTAAACCTGAATCTAATTGTTCTGATAGTAGCAAATAAGAAGACAAATGAACTTGATAAACAAATCCATGGGCATACAGTCAGAAAAACAGACTGTGGAACCCTCCACTGGACAAACGACCTGTTTTTATTTTTGACAAATACGTTACAAGGGGAAAAAGGAAAGGGTGGGGAACCAAAAGATTTAAAGAGACTTAAAAGATGTGTTAATTTTAAAATATGTCCACAGATTCTTTGACAATCCTCCTCTCCAAAGAAGGAGCCTTGAGTGTGAGTCAGATTAGTGACTCGTTTGTAATGAGCAGAATAAGACAAAAGTGACAGTGTGTGATTTGTGAGACTAGGCCATAAAAGGCATTGAAGATTCCATCTTCATAATTCTAGAACTGACTAGACATTTAATGATGTTAGGAATTAATTTTAAGTGTAATAATTGTAGTATATTTAATTTTAATGTATATCATTCAGAGATATATTCTGAAATATTTACAGATTAACAGTGTTATCGAAGGCTTATTTCAAATAATTCTAAAGTGAGGGAGTGGTAGGTGCAGATATCAATCAGTATTTTTCCACCTCAGCACTCTTAAGATTTTGGACTGAATAATTTGTTGCGGGAGCTGTCTCGTGCATTGTAGGATATTTAGCAGTATCCATGGTCTCTACTCAGTAATGTCAGAAGAATCCCTCCCCTTATTATGACACCAAACATTGCTAAGTGTCCCTGGGGGGCAAAATTGCCCCCAGGTGAGAACCACTGGGTATAGATGAAACAAAACTGGCCATAAATTGATAACTGTTGAATTTAAGTGATGGGTACATGGGGTTCATTACACTATTCTTCCTACTTTTGTGTGTTAGAATTTTTCCAAAATAAAATGTTGCTTAAAAATAAGAATTAAAAAAAAATCAATTAAGGTAGAAAAGATCTGAAGCAGGCAGTGGGTGTGTATACACACTGCCAATATTTCACTGAAATAAGTGAAAAAAAATAGGTCCTTTTGTTGTGTGATCTTTTAAGAAGTTATACCAGAGATGAGCCAAAGAGAATGTGCTCAGTTGCAGAGCCTGTGATCTAAAGAGCCATCTGGAATCCTCACTGTTACAATGGTGCCCTACCAGGACTAAGGAACTCACAGGAACAGTGACCAAAGCTGTCACAAACAAAAATGCTATTCCTGTGGCATTGAATAAATCTTTTCTCTCCTTCTCAGTTAGAACAGAAGCCACCAAATGTGGCCTGTGCTTAAGTCAATTATAAATGGCTTAAATTCATTTTATTTGTATAAATACCTTCCTTTAAAAAACATCAGCAGTTATTTTACATTCATCCTTGACCTTTCTTTGAAAGCTTACAGTTCTGTTTCTGAGACCAATATGAAAGAGGAAGTGGGGGGCAGGGAGGAGAGTCTTCTGTATTACTACTGAGTTTGGGGGTACTATATCCCTAACTTGATGTTCCAGGACATACCTATATCAGTCAGGGTGCTTATGTATTGTTATGGATTAAGTTGTGTTCTCCTGAAAATTCATATGCTGAAGTTCTAATCTTCAGTACCTCAGAACTTAACCTCATTTGGAGATAAAGACTTCACAGAAGTAATCGAGTTAAAATGAGGTCATTAGGGTGAGCCCTAACTCAACATTACTGGTATCCTTATAAGAAGGGGAAGTTTGGACACAGACATGAATACAAGGAGAACATCAAATGAATGTGAAGATGGCCATCTACAAGCCAAAGAGTGAGGCCTGGAACAGACCCTTCCCTCACAGCCAAGGTTGTTCAGAAGGAACCAACTCCTCCAACACTTTGATTTTGGACTTCTGGCCTCTAGAATTGTGAGACAATAAATTTATGTTAGTTTAACCTACCCAGTTTGTGGTACTTTGTTATGGCCACCACAGCAAACTAATCCAGGTACATCAGAAACACTCAGGAAAATTGCCCAAATAAGACCACAGGAGATACCACAGCCACTGTAAAGGATACAGACCGCACAAAACCACACTGACAACTCTGAACATGGACCTCTGCCACTGCTGCCTCTGGAAGTTTGATGTTTCTGTTGCTACTCTCATGAAAATGGATTCCACGCAGGCATTGGCTTTTTCACATTACTTACTTCCAAATCAAAGTCCTGAGCTGTAGCATCTGATGTAGATAATAAGCTGCATTGCAATGCCCTACATGCAAAAAGAAGGCTCAGAAAATAAGCTTTTGACTTACAAATAGGGGAAAGATGGAGCCACAGGAATATTCCCAGTCATAGTTGAAGGGTCTTCATAGATTCTGGTGAGGGAGAAAAAGGCATAATACAATTTCATAACATTGCCTTAGTCATTGTAGCGAAGTCTTCTATTTTCTTTCCAAGTACTCATTCTCCCCATCCTCTAACAGAACCTGATTACATTACATTACAGCTGGTTATATTGCCATGGAAAAAAAGACTGTGTGTCCCAAGTCTCTTTATAGCTAGATGTGCTTATGTAAGTTCTGGTTAATGTGATGTAAGCATGGTATTTTCTGTGACTAAGAAGACAACTCAGCCCATTCTGCCTTTCCTCATGCCAGAATGCAAACGCAATGGCTGGCACTACAGAAGCCATCTTAGTCTCTGAAATAACCCTGTATATGGAAATCATATGCCAAGGATGTCCAAGCAGAAGACAGAAGGAAGCAGGATCCCAGATGGCTTAATGGAACCACCATACCAATCTCGGGTTACCAATGTGTGGACTTCCTTTAGGTGAAAATAAACACCGATATCTTTAAACCACTACTTTGGGTGTGTGGGGAGGAAGAGAAGGAGAGAAAGGGTCTTATCAGAGCTGAAAGCAATTCCTAAGTGGTACTACTGACAAATGAACGATGCTGCTTTGTTTCCTTTGGGGGGCTTTGGCTTTGTTTGTGTGTGTTACCAATGAATTGACTTTTTAGATTTCCTTATAATTTATGTTAATGTTTATATTTGAGAAGTTTATAAATAAATAAATATTTTAAATTGAGATATCATGATATCATTTTACTGGAAATACTTGGAGAATAAAAATAAAATTTCGAGTTATTATTAAAACAGAAACCACTCTTCCGAAAACTGCCATTTAATTTTTTGAAATAAAGACATCCTTTGAATCCAGGATGTACTACAACAGAGCAGTACATTCATGGATTTGTGGTCTGTAGTATAAATTATGGACACTGTCAGTTGAGCCAAGGTTTCAGTATATTTTAGTAGCTGGTTAATAAAAAAAAAATTAAACTATTTACATAGCATCTATCTTCCTCAGTTTCTTAGTTTTTCAAAATTGATTTATGCATTCTTCATATCAAATAACTATGTGACATATTTTAAGTTTCTCAGGGAAAAATAGCAAATGCAAAACTGTGTTAGGTGCAGGAAATAAGAGCAAATTCTCATTACTGAACATGAAGGAGATACTCTTACTGGTTTTCCAAGATCAAACCAAATCATATAGATCAAACCAACCAATTATAACCATATAATTTTACTAATAATGGTGACAACAGAGGGCTTTACTTAATTTCGGTTGCTTCATTTTGAGTCATGTGAAGAGTTGAGTTGATTTGAGAGAAAGGAATAAAAAGAAATGGGGAAGGAGAAGGAGATGATAAAGGGGCAGAAGAGAAGAAAAGGAAGAGAAAAGAAGAGGGAGAAAAATTGTTAGAATTCTTTACAGTTGAACAACAAAGAAAGATGTAATGATTTGCTGGTTAACATGACTGAAAACATGGAGAGAGATAGATGCTGCTGGAACAGCATCTGGATTTAATACTTCATAAGGAAAAATACAATTTAGCAAAATATTTTCTTTTCTGTGATGACTTAGCAGATATTTCAGTATCTACTAGCCACAAAGAGAGTAGTTTAACAAAAAAAGCAGCAATCAGAAGTTACTTACTCCCTCATTACTATGACAGAGCAGAAAGTACTTGTCTTGTTAAGATATGTAGCCAAGTAATTAATAAAATTGACAAATTCTTGTTTTAATTATAACTTCACTTTGTTTTCACAACCCCATGATGCTAGGTAAAATAAAATCAATAGACAGAGAACAATTCAGAACAAAGCTTGGTTGTTTTTGTACATGAAAAATATCTAGAAAGATGTTTCATTTTTGTCCTCTATCTGATTCTGTTGCCTTTACCCATACTTGAATTTAGTTTTAAATAATTAACTTATAATTTTTAAAATACAGACTAAATCACACATAGCAAAAGTTTTATTCTGCTGACCTAGTACTCTCATTTTTATGTTTAGCTCAGTCACAGCTTAGAGATGTTGTATAGCATTCCCAAAAGAATGGCTCTTTGATGTTCACAATTTTTCCTATGATTTTTCTTTTGTCTTCAATGGTTAATCTGTGGTAAACTGTTACATAATCGCTTCCAGTGAATCAAACCTCCTGCTATCTATGCTCTTGGATAATGTCCTCTCACCAAGACTCTGGGCTTGGCCATGTGACTTGCTCTGCTCAATAGGACGTCAGCAAATGCTGGTGCTATGATACCAGTAGACACTTAATAAATATTTGTATATTGGGGCTTGCTTTTTTGATACACTGTTGATTACCATGTAAAGAAGCCTGATCTAGTCTCTTTAAAAGTAAAAGACCGCATGGAGAGAGAGATCCGGCCTCCATTTGCCTACTACGTTATTATAGGCACTTGAATGAGCCTAGGTGATACCAGCAAAAGATCCATCTGGGAAATCCCATCCCAAAGTGCAGAATCATGAGCAAATAAATAGTTGTTCTATGCCATTAAGTTTCAAGGTAGTTAGCTATTCAGCAACAGATAATAGATACACTTCCTATAAGTGAATACAATTAAATACAACAGAGATAAATGCAGGGAATTGCCTTGATTCAAATGATTAGCTGCCTAGAAATGTGAGAGGGCGACCTATTTAGACAAGAGAATGCCAACAAAATTGGGACTCTGATTGATCATAAGTGTGGAAAACACTATTAAGATGTCCACTCAACAGCCATTGTCCCCACTTTTCTTTTGCTAACCAAACCCTGAATTTATTTGAGTATAAAAGTGGTCAAGTGCTTTGCAAATGCTAAGTCCCTCCAAATCCTAGGTAGTGAATCTTGATTAATTTACATCAGTCATAGCAGTTCCTTTCCTCTTGCTTGTGATTGGTTTAGGAATGGGCAAGTGAGACAAGTCTGGCCAAAAAGACATGAGGGAAAGTCTTCTGGAATTACAGGGGAAAGATTTATCCTGATCTTTAAAAGGGGTGCCCAAAAGGAAAGAATTCCCTTTTTTGTGTGTCTTTGAATGTGTGAGGATGATTTCTAAAATAATAGCAATTGATCATGAGAAAACAAACCTGCAGATGGAAACTAACATACTAAAAAGGCCAGAGACTTGTCGTTCTGAGCCACTGAATCAATCATAGAGCAGTTCTGTTTTTAGATAAATAAGTAATATCTGAGATGATAAGTGATATGAAAAAGAATAAAACAAGGTAAAGGGTGAAAGACTGATGGAGGGAGATGTTACTTTATATGGGATGGCTAGGAAAGGTCTCTCTGATAAGATGATGTTTGAGACTCAAAAGAAGTGAGGGAGAAGGCTATGTAAGATATCTGGGGGAGGCGGAAGTCCTTGAGGTAGAAGTGTACCTAGTAAATTCCAGGTATAGCAAAAAGGACAATGTGACTGGAATAGAGTATGTGAGGGGAAGCATGGTAGTAGATGAGATTAGAGAGAAAATAATGGGGTCTATTCATGTAGAATCATGTCAAGGACTGTGGATTTTATTCTGGTGACCTGGGGAATCACTATTGGTTTTGAACAGAGGTGTAACACAATTGGAATTGTGCTTTAGAAGGATCGCATTGGCAGCTAAAGGTGACAAAGGTGGAAGCAGAGACTAACTAGGAGAATACAACTAGGAGATATCTAGGGGCAAGATAATGGTGGCTTGGACCAGAGTGGTGGTTGTGATAAGAAGAGGCAATCTTCTGGAGATGTTTCTAAAGCCGACATCAAAATTTTCTGATGAATTGGATTGGGATGTGGAAAAATAAGAGGAATCAGGGGTGAATTCCAGGTTTTGGCATAAGTAAATTGGTAGTGTGGATTTGTCTTTAATTAAGATGAAAAAGACCGAAGGAGCAGCAAATTTGGGAAGAAACAAAAGTTTGTATTAAATTTCAGATGTCAATTAGCATTCAAGTGAAGAAATTAAAGAGGAGACTGGAATGTATCAATTTAGAATTTAGAGAAGTAGTCAGGTTAGAGATAGAAATTGGGACGTCATCAGTATAGAGTATGTATTTAAAGTCATGATAATGGATGAGCTTGTTAAAGGAATGAGTGCATACAGAGATGGAAAATTCAAGGACTGTGTCCTGGAGCACTTCAACTTTTATAAGTCAGAGAAGTGAGGAGGAACCAGCAGAGAAGACAGAAGGAGCAGCCAGTGAAGTAGAACTAAAGAAGTCATGTGAAGTTTCTTGGGGTGGGGAAAAAATGATTATCTCTGTCAAATGCTGCTGAGAGGTCAGGTAAGAAAAGGACTTGAGAGTTGACTATTAGATGTGGCCACATGGCAGTCAATGCTGACTTTGGCAGGAGAAGATTCCAATGAACTTATGAGGGTGAAAATCTAATAGGAGTGGGGGTCCAAAAAAGAATGGGAAAAGAGGAAGTAGGAACAGTGACTATAATCTACTTTTCAAATGCCATAAAGAGAAGCAGAGAAATAGGGTAGTTACTAGAGAAGAAAATAGGATCAAGAACTTTTAAAGGTTGGGAGATATTACAATAGGCTTGTATGATGACAGTAATGATTCTGAAAAGAGGAAAATGTTGCTGGTGCAAGAAAGAGGAAGGAACAACTGCTGAGTTAATTGAAAGTTAAATCAGATGGTTGATAATACATCCCTGAAAATTTCTAACATATTGGGAGACAGGCTCAACAATTCAATTCCTAGTACTATTCCTCCTCTTCTCATCAAATCACAAAACTGAAGTTCTTAATGGTCATCTAGCCCTACCTCCTTCGTTTTATAAAAGGAAACAGGCATAGAAAGGTCGTCACACTTGCCCAAAGTCATGTAACTAGTGAGAGGTGCAGCCTGCCCTTTCCACGTCACCATGTTTCCTGTAGTGTGGTCAAAAAGGGAGGTGAGAGAAGTGATGTCTGCTTTTCATCTTGGTCCTCTCCTGCCTCTTCTTGAAAGTCAGAGGGATTGACCCTGTCCCTAGCACTCTTCTGCTGCAGGCAGCAAGGCTGACCTGAGTGTGTCATCACCAGCTGAGCCAAACAGCTCTCCTGCAGGCAGTGCTGGGGTTCTAGTCAACTCCGGTAACCACAATTTTAATGAGATTCTAGATTCTAAAGAGTTTTGATTCTGGGATCTGAAAGCAAGATAGTTTACAGTCTCATTTGGATTGATCACCTCCTCTGGGCGACAATTATTTTTTCTCCCAAGCCTGGCTGAACTTCTGTCCTTTTACACAGCCCTACCAAACACCACCAGGACCTGGTTACTAGGCAACTAACTCCTTGAAACCACTTGTATTCCATTTCATGAAGCCAAGTACCTAAGAACCAAAGGGACATCTAGAGGCTCCAGGTTCCAACCTTCAGATAATTTTTTTTTAAATCTAAATATATACAAGTAAAATATAAGACTGAAATAAATATGACTCTTCTAGGTTGCTCAATTAAAATAATGGATATCTTAACTTGATAATTATTGATAATGGAACAAGTGACCATCTGAGAGCTACAGGTTCTTCTGTTCACCTCTTAATTCCTCTACTCTAGTCACTTTTGAGCTTCCTTGGCCTCAATATTTTATGGTACAACAAAAGAGAGATATTTCCTCTCTCATTATAACAAATTATACCCCAAAATGGGAGCGAAACCCTGACAAAGTTACTTTAAAGCCATTAAAGAGCAGGCGTAAATTCAGGACAGATTCCTTTGTAGAAACACTTCATGATTTTGGTGTGTTTAAGGGCAAAGCAAATTAAAGCCTTTACTTGAGAGTGACTGAAATATCTAAACAATGATAAAAAGTGACAAAATGTTTATTTAATAATGAAAATACTGAAGACCCAGGCTATATTTTCTTGAGTTTTATTCCATTTTAATGAACCATAGGTACTCAGAGTTAAATTGCTTGGCTATCCAATGAAGCAATTGTTTGAATTATGGATACTGTTTAAATGCTGGATAGCATTACCCTCAAAATTCTAATTTTGATTATTTAAATGATGATGATAAAGACAGTGGAGAATTAACTAGATTCCACATCATATTTAAAAATAAAATAAATTTGTTATGTGTGTTGACCACTGAAACCAATCTTACTTCTTTCATACTATCTGTATAATTGAGAATAGACTTTCAAGGCTTCCTGTTATTAGAATGGGAGGCCAAGGAAATAACATATGGAAAAGAAAAGCAAATATTGTTTGATCTCAGGAAGAATGTTACACCCTCTTCCAAGTTGGAAAGAATTTGTGAACTAAGGATGGTTGTGATTTATTCAAAGCCCTAACCTACAGCTTTTCATTCTTGGCACCAAAGGTCATAAACATGGGAGAATATTAAAAGTGAATTATTACCAAGTTTATTAATAAATGTATTTATTACCAAATAAATTTAAGACTCGAGATATTCAGATCTGGCTAGCTAAAATATTCATTTTAAAAGAAGATATTTGTATAGAAATGGTGTCACTTAAAAGACAAAAGAAGACCTTTTGCATTCAGCATAAGTTTATTTCTTCCAAAACATTCAGAATGAGGCAGTACTTTCTCCTTTGCATGGTAGAATTGTTCCATCTGAGGAGATTAAGGAAGGCTTAACTTGGATGTATAAATTAAAAAGAATCGGTATTTCAACTATTGAAAAGTTCTGTCCTAAGGAAAGTTTCTGCCAAACTTTTAAGCCTAGGCAGTTAGACTTGCACATCAACGAATACAGAAATGTTAGGTGTTTATTTGAAAACTTCGACAATATTTGTAATCTAAATGTGAGATGCGAGTATTTCGCTTTGCTTCTTCCTCTTGCAAACTGGGGATTGAAATAGGGGAAAGAAAATTACTGAGAGAGGCTTAAAAAGGCCGGGGCAGTTTTCAACAGGTATTTTAACTAATTTTTCTAATATGTTTCCTCCCGTGCTTACAACTAATCTTTCGGCATTGTTTGGTCTTTTAAAAACTGATTAGAAATTTGACATTAAAACTCTACCTCCTTTTTAGAAAACTAATTTGAAGAATCGAGTCTACATTCTGGAGATGTTAAATGAGTGTTGGGATCTCAAAAAGATTCCTCTTTCTGGAGCAATGCATTTAGCCAGCCTTTCCAATGATTAAATAAATTGGGTCATCGCGGACAAGAAATGATTGCTAGGGGCATGAGATTTTACTTCACTCCATCAAAGTGACGCTCAGGTGCAAAGCGCTCCACACAAAGCTCCCTTTGACAAACACAGAAGGGAGAAAGTTATGAAGTGTGAGACTCCATCAGCTCCCCCATTTGGTTCTTCAGCCCCCAAGCAAAATTGTCTGACCTTGGGCTTCAAAAGAAACGCAGATGCAGAGGAAGCCCAGGCAGAGAACGTTGGGGATCTTTGCGGGTCTGGACTAGGCCCGCCCCCTGCTGCCGAAGAGGAACGTCCCAATCCCTGGGCTGGGGACTGGGGCGGCACAGCGCTCGGTGCGAGAATTAGAGGGGCGCCGCGAGACTGCAGACTTCAGAAACAGCCGAGCGCGAGGCCAGGCCTCCTCCCGACACCTCACGCCGCGGGGAGGTGGAGCGCCCCGGCCTCCTAAGGGCTCTGGAAAGGATGAAGCGCGGGGTGCCTCTGCCTTCCTTCTGGGGTTGGACCCGCCGGTGGGTCAGGCTATTGTCCTGTGGAGGCGGAGATGAAAAGCTCGCCCTAGACCAGTGCGTCGGACTTTTCCCTCTTCCCTATGGCCGTGTCCCAAACTCTCCACGCCACGCTAGCGCCTTAATGGTCGGCTGGCATTGCCCTGGCCCTAGGACTACCCGCTCCTGGAAAGCAGCCCGCAGCGACAGAAGTACTCGCGACAGTACGTGCAGCCGTGCGCGTCAGGGCGGATTCCAGGGGCGGCCCCCAGAGGGCAGGCGGAGCTGGGAGGCTCCTCTGCGGACCTCGCCCGCCGCCGGCCTGGCTCTATGGTTCCGCACCCGCGCTCAGCACCCTGCTTGGCGCCCCCGCCCGGCCGGATCCCCTGCCACCAGCGCTGCTTACTTGAAGAAGGCAAAGCTCCGGGAGCCCGGCTTTAGGGTCCTGAGCTCGAGTGGAGAGGGGGTGCGAAGCAGGTGCCGCCGTGACTGTACCAGGCTGGCGTCGCACTGCTAAAGCAATAAGGCTTTTAAGATAACTTCATTAAATGCTTTTTACCGATATAGACACAAATTATAGTAAAAGAGAAGCAGGAGCTTACATTCGTCTGTAGAAGTTTGAGTAACGGGCCTCTGGGTATGAGTACCTTATATTAATTTATGCATCATTCATGGTTTCCATGAACAAGTAATGAGCATTTATTACGGGGCAGCTCTGCTGGTGCTTGACAAACATCATTCGGGGCCCTCCCAGGCACTTCGAATATGATCTTCCCTCACGTTTTCAGGAGCACTTGCAAGGTAACTGTTACATAGACAGTTTTCAAAAGATCTGGAAAACTTGGTGACCCTTAACAACGAAAGGCACGATCACGCACGGGTAAAGGTTGTCCAGTTCGCTTGCATGGTCCTAGGCGAAAGTCCTGAGTCAGGCCCAGGTTTTGATGCTTGGGAGAAAACACCAACGTCAAGGAGCTGGTGCCTTAAGGAAGACCAGGAAAACGCTAAAAGTGATTTTTATCATGATTATTTTTAACTTCTTTTATTCAAAAGTTTGAATGTGTAAAATCTATTCTACTTAGTCAAGGCGTTACAACTACAGCTGAATAAACCTGTAGTCAATATAAGTATTCGTATTCTAAGGAAAATTTCAGAAAGTTGATGACTATGATTGTAAAAGGTAGTGATTGGTTTCCTGTCTCCATAGCAGGCAATATAATTCTGTATATAATGAAACACAAACAAGAAAGCATGCTTCTCAAGAAGAAAGACCTTTACAAAAAAAGGAAAAGGAAAAAGAAAAGAAAAATGTGTAGGTGAAATGTTGAAATTGTCATTTGAAATATCTGGTGAAGTCTTAACATTATCTTTAAATAAAACAGAAGTGGCAAGAGGGTACAGATGCGATATTCCTCGTGGGAGATTAACTCTTCCTCCCGTAGTGCTCTCTCCCACCTCCACTCCCGAATTCGCCGCACAATGGCAGGGCTGATAGAGTTTGGGGACTTCAGGCACAGGTAATAGGGCTTCAGCGCTCTTCGCCTAAGTAAAAGATGGTTATACCTTCCCTGGGTGCCTGAGCCAAGCAGGCTGGCAAAGACTGACTTGAGAAGGAGGCGCACACACGCCCTGCTTGCGGCTGCGGGTGCTCCTAGGACTGCCTACCCGACCAGCACCGACGCGGTAGCCACGCTTCCTCCTCTGGGCTGTTTAGAGTTTAAGATACGAAAGTTATTTCAAGCTCTTTCTGGAATTCCGCCCGTGAGACTGGCCCCTGGGCACGGCGGGTTTCTCTGGCTCCAGCTAAACCTGAAGCTTGGAGAAGTCTCAAAGCAGCTTTTGACCGTGCCATGACTGAGGTGAAAGCATCTCGCGGTGGACCCTCGGGCCCTCGGCGAGAACGCGGGGTAAGAAATTCAGGGCGTCGCTGCACGCCAGCCGCCCTCGGCTACGCTCCACATACTTCCCCCGGCTTCAAACCCGAGTCCATGCCTCATCCGCAAAGAGCAGTGGGTGAGGTCGCGGGTAAGAATATTGCGGGAGTGTGTGTGTGTGTGTGTGTGTGTGTGTGTGCGCACGCGTGCACAAGCACATGAGCATCCCTCTTCTTCTTTTTTTGGGGGGGGGGCAGAGTAAGAGGCATATGGGAAGAGGAGGAGGAGCTTTGTGTGTGGGTGTTTGTGTGTGTGTTTGTTTGTTTGTGTGTCCCTGCTGCTGTTTAGGTCCGCAGGCTTGGGGGGGGAGGGGGTCGCTCCCTGGAGTCCCGTAGGCCTGAGCCTCAGCTGGGCCGACGAGGTCGACAGGTGTGTGCTGCCGAACGCGGGACACGGGGAGGCGTCTGGGAACTAGAGAGGAAAGCCCGGGGCGAGTCCGTCGGGAGGAATCATCTGGCATTCAAGCAGCTCCTGGGTCTGTTGCTGGAGCTGCAGATCGGTCTGCACCGCAGGAGCTGGAAGAGCACGAACCCTGCCGGAATAGACTCTGCAGACGTGCACGCCACCCAGCGCCTCCTTGCGCTGATCTCAGCCGGAGTTCCCTCTGTTAGGCAGAGAAACTTAGCGCATCCGTTTTAGTTCTCTACAACTAAAGAAAGCGCAATGCAGTCATTACCCTCCATTTCTCAACTCCTAGAGTGGTACCCAGCACACAGCAGCGCTCGGTAAAATGATGGTTCATTCATTTAAAAAGTGTTGAGTGCCTACTATGTGCCACGGACTGATACAGCCCTGAATAACACGGACAAGGCATCTGTCCTCAGCAAGCTTACATTTCCAGTTGATTGAATTAATGAAAGAAGAATCGGGTGTAGAAAAGAGCAGCTATAGTCTACGGCCATGCCACCCTGAACAAGCCGAAGCCCGTCTGATCTCAGAAGCTAAGCAGGGTCGGGCCTGGTTAGTACTTGGATGGGAGACCAGATGCTGTAGGTGTAAAAAATAAAAAATATAAGGGATTGTAAACTGACAAGGTCCTTGTAATCTGTGAGGTCAACCAAGGATTGCTGTGCCTGAAAGAAAGAAAAGAAAGAAAGAGAAAGCAAAGAGCAGCTGTATAAAAAAAAGTGCCACCTCTGGGCCACCTTCCCATAGGTCACCTCGAAAAAGAGCAGGAAGGGAAAACAGGGCTAGGAAGATAGAACTAGAACCAAGAAGATAGAACTAGAACCACCTCCCTGCTTCCATGTGTCTCTAAGGAGAGGGGAATAAGGTAAAGGATAATTGGAGAGATCATCTGCATTGATCAGCTCTTTCTTCTATGGGCATAGAAAGTATTGCCTACTTTCTAAGGAAAGCCTATGTATTTTCAGTGCTATGGTCTGAATTTTTGTGTCCTCAAAATTTATAACTTGAATCCTAATGCCCAATGTGATGGTATTAGGAGGCGGGGTCTTCAGGAGGTGCTTAGGTCATGAAAGTGGAATCTTATGAATGAGATCAGTGTTCTTATAAAAGACGCTCCAAAGAGATCCCTTCCTCTTCTGGCCTATGAGGGCTGCTGTCTGTGAACCAGAAAGTGGGCTCTCACCAGATATCGAATCTGCCTTCACCAGACATGAACTCTTCTGGGTCTTGATCATGGACTTCTTAGCCTCCCAAACTGTAAGAAGTAAATGTTTGTTGTTGTTAAGCCACCTATTTTACGGTAGTTTGTTATAGCAGCCCTAATGGACTAAGATATTGAGTATATTTTATATACTAGGGAAGGAGGTCATCTTTAAGGTCTAAATATAATCTGCCAGTCTAGTCTCATGGAAGAACACCCAACAAAAACAAAAGCTGAATAAATAAGGTGAAAAAAAAAAAAAGGAAATGAGAAGGAAGTACATAGGCTGTCCAATGATTAAACACAAACAAAAAGAATGATAGGGCTAACATTAGGACCCATTTTCCCTTTTAACAAAGCAATGTTGTGAGTTTAAGTCACAGCAACTCTTCACTGTTTTTAGCTTAGATCAAGGAGTGCCAATTAAAGAAATTAGAATCATAAAATAAGTACATCCTGACAACCTCACCCTGAATTGGAAATTTTGATAATACTAGCTACTCTTCTTCCTCTTACGCTGCTTTAGCTTCTGGCTTAAAAAAGATCTACTAGGCCTGTGTTCTGTGCCTAGATCTTAATTTATAAAGGTGACCAACAACACAGAGATGTTAATGCCATTGAAAGGAAAGTTTAATGATACGCATAGCTCCCCTAAAAACAAGAGGCGGGGCTTACCACACAGGACCATGGGAGGAACACCAGATTTTGATAGGAAGCAAAGTCAGAAGCAAGCAATAGATTTAGGCCAGAGTCTTTATTAGGGTTTCTATGGGAAAGGTAAGGCAGGGCAGGGTGAACAGTTTAGGACTGGCTAGTTTGAATAATTTCTTTGGATTTTTGGCTATAGCAGTGGTCCTTAGTTGTCTGGCAATCAGCATTGGGATGATTAAGGCAGAGGAATATTGCCTCCTTTGATGTCTGGGCCAGATAGAAAAGGTATGACTCTGGATTGTTTAGTTTGCTTATCAAAGACATGCTTGGGCTAGGCCTTTTCAATCTCTAAGAATTGGCTACCTGGGAGGGTCAGTCTCTCCCCAGCAAGAAAGATTTTTTTAAGATGTCAAAACATCATAATATACAGAAAATTAAAAATAAGACCAATACATCCTAGGGTAAGAAAAAGTGACATAATATTCCTAATGCCCCTGAGATTCTAACCTCTTGGCAGCATACTTTCTTCTTTTCAGCTATAGAAAATGACTTTGGAAAAGAAGCTGATTAATTTGGGTGGAGGGTGATGGAATGAAATGAAGAAGTCAGAAAAATAGGTCTAGAGAAGTAGAATCTAAAAAAGGATTTCTGAGTTATTAGCCAAACTTATGGTGGTGTGATGTTGAGCTAGGTTTATACCATAATCAAGTCTGTGTAGTAGAGGTTGACCTGGTTTTTCCAAAAAAGTGTTCCCCTATCTAATGGGCTTCTTTGAACTTAGAATTTGAGACTGCAAAGACTTTCATTTGTTCAACAAACCACATTTTCTATATATAGTCCCAAATTTAGGAAGTAGGTCCAGCAGGCATTGTTATTCTGATTTTAAAACTGAGCCTCAGGTAAATTGTTGTCCAAGGTCCCATGGTTAGTTAATAGAACTGCCCTTGACAGCATCTGGGTCTGATGCTTACCTTGGTGCTCTGCCCACCATTTCTAAACAGTAGTTATATTTTGGCAAGGACATTTAAAATTTTTTTCATCAATAAGCATTTACTGAGGAACCACTAGTAACTAAGTGCTCAGTACTGTGGGAGAGCCTGTGGGAGTGTGATATTTACTGCTCCTTGATATATTCAATGTTGACACATGGCTGGTTTATTCCTTTTTGGCACTATCAGTATAATACAAAATCATACACACTCCAGGCGCACAGACTGGTACTACATCCTGTTCCATCATATTGCATATGTAGACCTGGGCTCATTATTTAACCTTCAGGCCTAAGTTCTCTCATCCATAAAAGCATAATAATAACACCTACTTAATAGGCTTGTTAATAAAAATAAATAAAATATGTACATGTAACTATTATTAAAAATGGTGACATTTCAGGTAGCTAAATTAGATTTCACACAAATAAAAGATCAAGAATTGATTACCTGGCAGCTGAATAAGGATTTCTGTATTCAATAATGTAAATTAAAAAGACGAATCATGTTAAATGTTTTCTAATCATTTTTAAACTTATAATTTGTAAGAAGAGATATCATTTGAATAAAATAAGATAAAATCCTAGATAGGAGGTTGTGTCACTAGCTCACCAAATTCAGGTATTTTCTATTACAATTCGACTGAGTCATGACTTTCAAATTTAAAAAAAACTTTCAAATCAGCTTATCCAAGCCACTCCTCTGACCATGGATACCTGATTCTCTTGTCTCAGTGTAACCACCAATCGTCTTTTGTTTAATAAATAGTTTCTAAAAGACCACCTAAAGCCTTTCATTATTCTCTGTATTCCCTGATTTTCCCCTCTTATCACATCAGAAAGAGAGAAAAAGGAAAATATGTTTTTCTTTCTCCATTTTTTTCTTCTCCCAGTTACCCACTGTTTTAATAATTAAAATGAAAAACTATTTTCCAAGTTTAGTTCCAAAACCTTTTTTAAGTTGCAGATTTAAAGAAATCATGCTTCTTTTCCTTTTTATCATTTTAAATGCCTTTGAACAGAAAAATTTTAGAGCAGTTTCCTCAAAGAATATATAAAAAGTATAATATATGCTTCCTGTGCTCTGGAACACCCTTTGCCCCAGCACATATTTTGCCTACTCCTTTTCTCTCTTTCTATGTTAATTAGGAGGCTCTTATCTGTATCAGAAATAGTGACTTAAAATTGTTTAAACGATAAAGAGACGTTATTTCATCTAATAGTAAGTCCAGAGGAAGGTGGTTTAATTCAGTGGTTCCACAACACTGTCACAATGAACCAATTTTTCCCCTATCTTCAGTTCTGTCATCCTCAGCCTGACCGCCTTGCCCTCATAATCATAAGATGCCTGGCACATCACATTTATCATGTACAGAAGTTCCACAATCTTGGCACTATTGGCATTTGGGGCTGGATAAGTCATTGTTGCAGGGGCTGTCCTGTGCATTGTAGGATGTTTAACAGCATTCCTAGCCTCTACCCATTAGTTGCCCTTAGCACCTTCTCTACAGTTGTGACAACAAAAATGTCTCCAGACATTGCCAAATGTCCCACAGAAGGTAAAATCTCCTTCAGTTAAGAAACAATGACATACAGGTACAACAATCAGCAGCAGAGGAAGAGGGACTGATTTTTTCTCTCTCCAAATACTTCCGTTTAAGACCATGGAAGACCTTGCCCAGAAGCTCTCAATAGATTTCCCCTCTGTTGCATCGACCAGAACTGTCACATGCCCATGCCTAAACCAACCACATACAAGGCAAATGGGAACCAATACTGCTCTTAGACTCAGTCAAATGAGATGCCACTCTGGCTCATGCTTCAGAAGACCTATAATTTGACATATATATATATTTTTTACAATAAACCTTTCATTTTGGAATAATTCAAAATTACAGAAAAATTGCAAAGATAGTACAGAAAGTTCCTGTATACCCTTCACCCAGTTCTCCTTAATATTAGCATCTCATAAATGTAGGGTACATTTATGAAAATTAAGAGAATAATATTGGTATATTACTATTAACCAAATTCCATATTTTATTGGGATTTCACCAGTTTTTTCCTACTAATGTCCTTTTTTTCTGTTCCATAATCCCATCCAGGACACCACATTACATTTACTCATCAAATCTCCTTAGTTCTCTGGTCTGTGACAGTTTCCCAGTATTTCCTTGTTTTCAATGACTTTGGCAGTTTTGATGAGTACTGGCCAGGTGTTCTGTAGAATGTCCCTCAATTTTTTGGTTTCTCTGATGTTTTTCTCATGACTAGTTGTAGGGTTATGGGTCTTTGGGAGGAAGACAACAGAGGTGGTGTTCATATATTCATTTCAGGGATATATACCTTTAGCATGGCTTATCATTATTGATGTTAATCTTGATCACTTTCTTAAGGTAGTGTTTGCCAGGCATCTCCACTATACAGTTATTTTTTTCCCCTTTTCATAATCCATTCTTTGAAACTAAGCCATGAAGTTCGACCATCTTCAAGAGGAGAAGGATTAAGTTCCATCTTATAGAAAGGAGAATATTTACATTTGTTTTTGGAATTTTTTAGCAAGAAAGATGTATCTCTTTTTATCCACTTATTTATACATCATATATTTGTATCAGTATGGATTCAGGTATGTTTATTATATTACTTGGATTATACTACGTTATTTTGTTGCTGCTCACATTGTTCAAGCTTAGGCTCTTGGAGTCTCTTTCAGTTTGATTCCTGTATCCTTTTGACATATTCCCATCCTTTTGCTTTTCTGAGCACTTCCTT